>NC_086108.1:34641299-35241299 GCF_963921235.1 Mobula hypostoma | reverse complement strand
GTTTCCCCCCCTCATTCTTCAAAATTCCAGTGAGTATAGGCCCAAAGCTGCCAAAAGCTCCTCATATGTTAATCCCTTCATTCCATATTGACTTTCGTTGTAGTTCTAAGCATTTCTTTTTGAAAGAAAGGAGCCTCAACCCCTTTCAGCATTTCCCATTAATTATTTTCTCCTAGCTTTGATATGTTCTTGTGATTTATCTTCCTTCGCCTGCCTCCTACGCCATGTCACGGCATCCTTCTTATTATATGAAGACTACAGTTATACACCATTCTCCTTCTGGGCAATAGGTCTCTGTTTCAAATATCTGAGAACACAACAGTTGTGCTAATCTTACTAATCAACAGCTTGCAGTTATGCATGAAGAAAATGCTCAGCAATTTAAATAAAAGCGGCATTAAAAAGCAACTTGCAAGGTATTTCACCTCTTTCCAATACAGAAGGTTTAGGCCATGGAGTTCCTGAGTGAAATAATTAGGAAATTGTTAGATGACTAATGATGTGAATGGCTGGCATCCTTCTAAAAACACTCAGCCATGATTGAGTGGCTCCTTCCACAACTTGCTGCTTAATTTGGCCTCGGAGAAAAGGAAAGATTTATACTGAGGGGAAAGTCATTTGTCACTGTTCAGCACATGCAATTCCTTTTGGGGCCACACTAGTGAGCAATCACATTGGTATTGCACTGTTTCTCAACATGGGAGCACAAAGGACTAGGGTAGACCACAACAAAACATCTCCAAAGGAAACCAGTCTTCCAGTGCTCAGAACACAATGAAAAGATGAGAACTAAAAGGTGCCAGGACAGGATACTTGTGCATCATTCAAAAGTCAGGCTTAATTGCCGAGATCATTATCCTCTACTAATTTTCAAGTGGAGCATAAAGACTGTGCATTTCTTTCCATACTTAGAAATGAATGACACCGGTCAATAAATATGACCTCTTATTAATAAAATGTTTGATCCTCAGAAATGTTATATTGCAGAATCAGAATCAGGTTTAATATCACCAGCCCATGTCATGAAATTTGTTGTTTATGCAGCAGCAGTATAATGTAATACATAATAATGTAAAAACTGTGAATGACGTTAGCTATACTTATATATATATATATATATATAGCAAATTAAATGAGTAGTGCAAAAAAAGTAATGGGTTCACTGTGGTTTCTTTTGTGTTCGTGTATCAACTAAGATCTCACTGTCGTTCCAACAAACATTAACAACAATTACATCATCTAGGCAACACTATGCTGTGTAAATTCACAGTTGGCTTGTTAGAGTGGCACATCTGCACCGTGCACTTCTTCCCTCGTGGGGAAATTCAATTAGCCGCGTTTGAAAATGTCCTCGTGTTCAGCTGCAAGCTTTGAGTGAAGCCATGCTGCAAATCAGGAATAGGTGGGGTGGAGAGCACGTTTCTTTTTGTGGGAGAATCAAGAACTCGGAGTGGCCCACAGAGACAAAGGTGAGGTCAATTTTTTTTCTCTCTGTGAGTCTGTGGAATTCTCTTCCTTAAAGTATAGTGGTCTTTGAATATGTTTAAGACGAGCAAGGGTTGGAAGGCTATTATGTAGGGCAGTCATATGAAATTGAGCTTGCAGTCAGATCAGCCCTGACGTTACTGAATAGTGGAGCAGGCTCAATGGGTTAAATGGTCTCCCTTCGTTCCTAATTCAAACTCTTGTACTCTATCACCATTAGCCCAATGACCATAGTATTCCTGATCACACAGGTCGAGTGTCAACGGCAAAAGCGTAAAGACAGTTACTCTTTTAAAAAAAATGGAAGTGGAATTAGCTCTGTGTAATGAAGTGACTGGAGCTAAATATGATTTAGTCTTCGGGTTTCCTGCAAGTCCTGCTTTATCACAGCAGAAGCATTGGCAACATCAGAGGAAGCAGGACCAGCAGATGCAGCAGGGTACAAGAGCATAGGAATAAAGTGTGAAGAACATCAGGACAGACAGTGGATTGCAGCCTCAAACTTACTGCTGGGTCTTTGAATACTGATGCATCATGGGAATCCTGATGTGCCCTCTGAAAAGGGGTCTGTTATTCATTTTACATCTGGGATGGAGGCACTCTTGTTAACCAAAGGCATTAAGAGGTAACAGGAAGAGACAGCCATGCGGGGTCATGAATAGCTGCTGAGGCTCCAGGGCTGCTCATACCCATCTGCCCATCTGTTCACAGAGCAAATCCAAAAGAACTTATCACCAGAAGAACCAACAAAATCAGCAAGCCACAGATCATATAAGGTTCAGCTACATTACTTAAAGCTCATATAAATTAATCTCCGTATGGCTGCCACATTTGGGCTTGCAGCCTGAGATCCTCTAACCCACAGTTCCACAGCATGTGTGGATGAGACTTACAAAACAACAGCATATATACAGTAATAACATTGTATTGAATAAATGCACATGGCTACAGTAATGCAGCAAGAACTGAAATGTTGGCATTTCCTCATGAAGAGAGCATGTTTGCTTCTCCTTTCAAACACAGAGCAAGGGTGGGTAGTAAATTTCTTTCCTTCCATTTATATAGAAACAATAAGAAACAAAATCCTCATTATTTAGCTTTTAAGTGCCCAAACAAATGAATCAAAGAGTGCAAATAAATGAACGTCTATGGTCTGAAACATATTTGGCCAATGTCTTTTTAATCAGGCATTCCATGGATGCTGCCTGACCTGCTGAGTTCCTCTAGCAGTTTGTGTGTGCTTTGCTTTGGATTTCCAACATCTTTTTTCAAGCATTGTTTTTGATCTGCTGCTCCTCTGAGAAGACTCTTCAAGGGATGCCTACCCTGAAGAAGTTTAAATCTTCTCTTCCACAGGAGTTCAGTGAAGACCTCTCTCACTGCTCCCTTGCTGTGATCTCTGCTGCCCTTCACAGCCGTATATCCTTCCTGGGAGCTTGCCTTTGTCACCATCTTGTTCCAGATCTGGCTTCCACATCTGTCTCCTCACATTCCCATTCCAATATGTCAGTCTACGGCCTCCTCTTGTGCCAGGGTGAAGGAGTGACACCTTATATTTTGTCTGTGTAGCCTCCAACCTGATGGCATGAATATCGATTTCTCCTTCCAGTTAAAAAAATTTCCCTCCCCCTCCCCACTTCTATTCCCACTCTCGCCTCCTAACTTTTCTCACCTGACTGTCACTTCCCCCGGGTCCTCTTCTCCTTCCCTTTCTTCTATGGTCAACTTTCCTTTCATGGTAGATCCTTCTTCTCCAGCCCTTTACCTTTCTCACACACTCAGATTCACCTACCACCTTCTGGCTAGTCCTCCTTCCCCTCCCCCCACCTTTTCATTCTGACATGTTCCTCCTTCCTTTTCAGTCCTGAAGGAGGGTTTTGGTCCAAAATGTCAACTGTTTGTTTATTTCCACGAATGCTCCCTGACTGTTTGCGTCCCTCCAGCGTTTTGTGTGCACTCCACCATGTTACTGAATTATTCAATGGATAAAAGGTTGTTTGTTTTGTCAGAATTGTTTGATACAACATACACAGCAGCCGCCCTGTATATGCCCCTACTGCCAGGCCTGCACAAGCAGGCACCTCACAGTTTTCACCCAGTTAACAGGAGTTATTTTACCACTTGATTCCAGTTCATCACCTGCAGCCTATTTAAACCCAGCTCTCATCCACAGTCCTGGTTTTCCCATCGAATCAGCCAGCCCCAACTGGTTGCTCGTAGCCTTCAGTTACCTTGTTGCCTGTGGTGTTTAGCATTTGTTCTCTCTCATTTTTTGGCTCCCGATAGCTTGTTATTTTCACAGTCTATTAATAAAGTTGTTGTTCGTTGCTGAATCATCTCCACTGCTCTGCTTTTGGGTCAAGCCTCCTCGACATTCCCTGAGAGGATGGGTAAGCCGATGGTTGACCCAGCGGAGTTTGCTCAGCGAGAGGGTGTCATCCACCAACACGAGGGCACGTTCCAGAAGCAGCTGCAAACCATTGACCATCTGCTCGCCACTCTCAACCAACCTTCCATCTCAGTACAGCAACCCCATGCCAGTCAACTTCCTCCGCCAGAACACCAGATGCTGGTGCCCGAATGCTTCAATGGATCCCCAGCCCGATGCCGCAATTTCCTGTCCCAGTTTGAGCTCCAGCCACCTCTGTACTCTATGGACTGAGCCAAGATTGCCTTCGTCATCTCTTTCATGACTGGGCGAGCTCTCACCTGGGCTACTATTAACTGGGACAATAAAACTACCGGTTGCAATAAATCTGAGGAATTCACCACTGATTTGTACCATGTTTTCAACCAGCTGGGAAGTGGAAGGGAGGCAGTGGTTTGGATACTGTGCCTGCGTTAAGCCTCACGTTTGGTGCTGGATTACACTGAGAAATTCCAGACCCCTGCAGCAGAGTGCAGCTGGAATGCGGAAGGTCTGCTGGCACATTACCGTCACAGCTTCTCGGAGTGCTTGAAAGATGAGCTGTCTACCTGGGAGATGCCCAGCAACCTCGAAAGCCTCATCACTCTGGCCCTCCATATTGAATAGTGTCTTATGGAACGACCCTCCAGATCACCAGCCAGAACCCCAGTTCCATTCCCAGAACCAATTCAAGCTGCAGGACCCTCATCAGCAATGAACACAGAACCCATGCAGTTAGGGAGAGTTCCCTTAACCCCAAGAGTGTGAGCGTTGGTGGAGAAACAACTGATGTGCTTACTGCAGAACAGCCCATCACCCATGCAACAGATGCCCACTGCATCCAGGAAACAGCACCACCAGGTAGAGAGGAGGGGCCTTCTATCTGGTAAGATCCCCCGGCCCCTTGTTCCAACACCATAGCCCGACTCACTGTCGCCTTCCTCCCCCACATCCCTGATAGTTCTGTGTACACAGGAGGCTCCGGTGGATTCTGGCACAGCAGGCAACTTTCTGACTGAACTGTGTGTGTGCAGCTTGGACTCACTACTGAACCAATCACTCCCCCCTTCCACATCAAGGCCATTGACGGACATCCCTTGGAGTCTGGGAAGGTCAGAGCATGCACACAGCTGTGCACGTGGACACTGGAGAGAACCACAAGTCCACCTACTCCCTCTTTATCACCTCACCCAACACTTCCCCCATCTTGGACTACCCCTGGCTCTCCACTCACAGCCCTCACTTTCCCTGGTCCTCCAGTTCACTGCTTAATTTGGGACTCACCTGCCTGCACCCTCGGTTGACTTCACGCTGTAAATCTGAGGAAATGGAGGAAACCCTCGACCTGACCAATCTCCCACAGGAACACCAGTAGAAGGGAAACCAGCTCCTTGCCACCTCACAGACTACATGACTGTGCGATTGATCTCCTCCTGGACACCACGCCTTCTGAGGTCATCTGTTTTCCATCTCCCTTCCTGAGATAGAAGCCGTGAATGACTATATCACTGAAGAGATACAGCATGGCGTTACTTTATCATCTCACTACTCAGCCGGTGCAGGATTCTTCTTTGTCAAAAAGAAAGATGGGGGCCTCCATCCCTGCATCAACGACCCTGGATTGAACAAAATCAGTATTAGGAACCGTTATCCTCTCTCCTTGATGGATAGTGCATTTGAAACACTCCACAGAGCCCAGATCTTCACCAAACTGCATCTACGGGGTGTGTACAACCTGATTCCTATCTGCCAGGGGGACGATCGTAAGATGGCATTCATAACACCCACCGGACACTACTGAATATTTGGTGATGCCTTTCAGACGTTACACAGTCCAGCAATTTTCCAAGCTTTCATTAACAAGATACTCCGTAGCATGCTACACAGGTATGTGTTAGTCTACCTCGAAGGCATCTTCATCTTTCTCAACGACCCCCAAGGCCACATCTTTCATGCCCATTTAGTCCTTTACAATCTCCTCGAAAACCAACTGTACTGCAAGTTAGAAGAATGCCAGTTCACACACCCCAGTCATTTCCTTCCTGGGTTATGTCCTTTCACCCCAAGGCATAGCCACTGACTCAGAGAAATTGCGCGGCGTCGTTGAATGGCCCCAACTGTGCTCCCTCCAACAGCTGCAGAGCTTTTTGGGCCTGTTCAACTTCTACTGCCAATCATCAACAGCTTCAGCTAAATTACTGCTCCTCTCATCTCCCTTACCAAATCTCCTACCTCACAGATAACTCCTGGTCTGCTGCTGCGGATCATACTTTCTCTGGTTCTTAAGAACCTGATCGGCCGGGCCCTACAGCACAAGCCTGCTCTGGCCAACACACTTGACGACCGTGCACTCTGTGGCACTCCAGGGAACCCACTCCTCACCCCTCTCTGGCCATCCAGACACACAATGGACTCTGGGTTTTCTGTGACACCGGTTCTGGTGGCCTACCATGATGCAGGTCGCCATTGCCTACTGGTCAATGTGCCCAGGCCCATCCTCCAGCCAGCGGCCCTCTGGTATCCTATTGGTCCCTCGACACCTGTGGTCCCACATCACCACGGATTTCACAGGGTTTGCCACTTTCCAAAGGGCCATAGTGATCATGGCAGTGCCGGACTGGTTCTCCAAGACTCCTCATTTCATTACCCTTCCCAAACTTCCACCAGCCACTGAGACAGAAGACCTGGTTCTCCAACACTTCCTATAGTTCACCTCAGCAATGTGCACTTTCTATAGTTCACCTCCACTGTTTGCCGGGGCCACACAATTCGTCACTCATTTCTGGTGAGCCTTCTGCTCCCTCCTCTGCCCCTCAGAGACCAGCTGTCAGATACAGCCAATGAGCAAATTGAGAAGGTTCTCCAATGATTCACCATCTCTAATCCTTCCTCAAAGAAGGATCAGCCCTGGGCTGAGTTGTCCCACAGTCTACACAACTTCTCTGCCACGGGTTTATCACCTTTTGAAGAGCTTCATGGCTACTAACCCCTTTGTTTCCTGTGGAGAAACCAGTGGTGGAGGTCCTGTGTCACCAGGGCCCTGGTTCGCCACTGGCAGGGTGCTTGGAAGAAGGCATGGAGGGCCATCCTAGCTGCAACCACACCTACAGCTGTCACACCAACCACTGGCAGTGCTCAGCAAGACTATTCCATCCAAGGGACTTTGTCTGGTTGTCTACCCAAGATCTGCCCCTGTGCATTGACTCCGGCAAGCTCTTGCCCTGGTTCATTTTTCTCTTCAAGATTACCCATCACATCAATCCAGTTACTTACCATCTCCAGTTGCCACCTACCCTCAGGATGACACCCACCTTCCACATGTCCTGTCTCAAGCCTGTGTCTATGGGTCACTCATCTCAATTGAGCTTGCACCTCTGTAACTTTGTATGCTGGAAGATGGTCCAGTGTATATGGTTCACTAATTGATGGATTCACATTGTCATCGATATGATGTACACTACGTGGTCAACTGGGAAGGGAACGTCCCAGAGGAGAGGTCTCAGTTTTATCTTGGATCCATTGCTCATTGTGGAATTCCATCCAGATCGCCCTGGGCCATTTTTGTCTCCATTAAGGGGAAGGAGTGGTCCTGTCAGGCCTGCACAAGCAGGCACCTCCCAGTTTCCATCCAGCTGACAGGATACAACTGTTGCTCATTTCCATTTGATCACCTGAAGCCTATTTAAACCCAACTCTCCTCCACAGTCCTTGCTCACTCATCGAGCCAGCCAGCCTCAACCAGTTGCTCATAGCCTGCAGTTACCTTGTTGCCTGTGGCATTTAGTATCTGTTCTCGCTTGTTCTGTGGCTCCTCAAGGCTTGTTATTTTTGCAGACTAAAACTAAACTATCATTTTATCGCTGAATTGTCTCCGTTGCTCTGCTTTTGCCTCCTTTACATCTCCTGACACCTACTTAGAGAGTTTTTCCTTTTAACTCTTTTCTCTGAAGCACAATGGTGTGATAAGGCACCAATAAGGCAACATGCCTCCCCTTCTTCAACACTGGGCATGGTGGTTTGTGAAGACAAACTCTGTGATTGGAATCATAAGGGAAATCATGCATATTCATTGAGCTTTCAATCATGTCCAGTGGTCATGGATTTCATCATAAGCAATTCTAAAAATATCTAAATGTTTCAACCAATTTCATGCAGAATTGCTATTTTAATCCAAATTAAATGCTTTATTTAAACGATTCTATCATCATAGTTCCATGGGTATATGTAGTCCATGTGTTTCTCACTCAATTGGTCATTTTTCCAATATGAGCTGAGTTAGTCATCAGGGATGTGTCCCTCTCTTGACAGGTATCAGCCTTCACCTGAGTTTATCCCTTTGGAGTCAAGGATGACCTGATCCCTCTCTCTGGCTTTGTGGGTTCCAAGGTAGTTGATGAGACCAAGATGGGTCTCTCAGACTCTGCCACAGGTGGTGCAGAGGGTGACTAGTGGAGCAAGTGGGAGGGTAGTTTGGGCTGCATTTATGCTGGGCCTCTGCGTGCTCCCAATGAAGAGACTCGAGTTTCCCAACTACCTGACCATTTCACTAGCCAATCTAAATCTCATTAAGTCTATTACAGTCCTCCTCACATGTTTCTATGCTCTGTTACTCAGAAACTGTAGATCGGTCTTTTCTCCTTGGAGCAGTGGAGGATGAGAGGTGACTTGATAGAGGTGTATAAGATGAGAGGCATTGATCGTGTGGATAGTCAGAGGCTTTTTCCAAGGGCTAAAATGGCTAACACAAGAGGGCACGGTTTTAAGGTGCTTGGAAGTAGGTACAGAGGAGATGTCAAGGGTAAGTTTTTTTATGCAGAGAGTGGTGAGTGCCTGGAATGGGCTGCTGGCAAAAGTGGTGGTGGTGGATACGATAAGATCTTTTAAGGGTCTCCTGGATGGGTACACGGAGCTTAGAAAAATAGAGGGCTATGAGTAACCCGAGGTAATTTCGAAAATAAGTACATGTTCGGCACAGCATTGTGGGCCAAAGGACCTGTATTGTGCTGTAGGTTTTCTATGTTTCCACCCCCAATGCGTCTTCTCCGTCTTAAGTGGTCATAAACTGGATTTCCAAAAGTTGGGATTTAATCCAGTGTGAAGCAAGTTATGTCTTACTAACGTGACAGTTTTTTGAGTGGGTGATGAAGGTGGTTAATGAAGGTAGAGCCATGGATGGTGTCTACATGGATTTTAGTAAGGCGTTTGACAAAGCCTCTAATAGGATACTCAGCAAGAAGTTTTAGATGCATGGGACTCACAGTGACTTGGGCTAATGTTGGGTTGGTGCTAGAACCACAGCCATTTGGATTAAGAATTGGCTTGTCCATAGATTTCAGAAGGTAGTAGTCAATGGGACTTACTCTGGCTGGAGATGGATGACCAGTAATGCTCCACAGAAATCTGTACTGGGACCTCTGCTGTCTGTGACATATATAAATGACCTGGATGAAACCATGGATGGGTGAGTTTGTAAGTTCACAGATGACACAAATATTGGTGGTGCTGAGGATAGTAGAAAAAACTGGCAAAGGATATAGTGGGGTGCATATCTATTGCAGATATAGAGATATAATTGCAGAATTAGTTTAATCTGGCCAAGTGGGAGGTGTTGCACTTTGGGAAATGAAATGCAAAGGATGAGTGTACAGTTAATAGCAAGACTCTTAACAATGTGAATGTACAGAAGGATTCTGGGGTCCAAGTCCATGACCTCCTGACAGTGCCTGTGCAGGTTAATAGAGTGGCAAAGATGGCACATGGAATGCTTGCTTTAATTAGTTGAAATATTGAGTTCATTAGGAAGTTATATTGCAGGTTTATAAAACTCTGGCTAGGCTGGTACGTGCTATCAGGGGTGTTGGTGGAAGCAAAAACAATGGAGATGTTCAGAGGCTCTTAAATTGGCACATGATTATGCAGATAATGAAGGGGAATGGGTATTTGTGTAGGCAAAATAATCTGTTAAATTAGGCATTTAATTAATTTTGGTAGGTCAAATATGATGACAGAATATAGTATTAATGGTAAGACTCTTGGCAGTGTGGAGGATCAGAGGGATCTTGGGGTCCAAGTCCCTAGGACACTCAAGGCTGCTGCATAGGTGACTCTGTGGTTAAGAAGGCATACGGTGCATTGGCCTTCATCAATCACGGGGTTGAGTTTAGGAGCCGAGAGGTAGTGTTGCAGCTATATAGGACCCTGATCAGACTCCACTTGGAGTACTGTGCTGAGTTCTGGTCACCTCACTATAGAAAGGATGTGGAAGCCATAGAAAGGGTGCAGAGGAGATTTACAAGGATGTTGCCTGCATTGGGGAGCATGCCTTATGAGAACAGGTTGAGTGAACTCGGCCTTTTTTCCTTGGAGTGATGGAGGACGAGAGATGACCTGATTGAGGTGTATAAGATGATGAGAGGCATTGATCGTGTGGATAATCAGAGGCTTTTTCCCAGGGCTGAAATGGCTAGCACGAGAGGGCACAGGTTTAAGGTGCTTGGAAGGAGGTACAGAGGAGATGTCAGGGGTAAGTTTTTTTACACAGAGTGTGGTGAGTGCATGGAATGGGTTGCTGGCGACCGTGGTGGAGGCGGATACCACAGGGTCTTTTAAGAGACTCCTGGATAGGTACATGGAGCTTAGGAAAATAGAGGGCTATGAGTAACCCTAGGTAATTTCGAAAGTAAGTACATGTTCGGCACAGCATTGTGGGCCGAAGGGCCTGTATTGTGCTGTAGGTTTTCTATGTTTCTATACCCAACGTGTCTTCTCCATCTTAAGTGGTCACGAACTGGATTTCCAAAAGTTGCATTGCTTCATGGAGGCTTTGAGAACAGTGTAGAACTGTCTTCTCCAGCAGCACTTTCCATGTTAGAGCTGGAAATAGTGTCTATTTTGGAGTCTGGTGTCAGATGTGGATAACAAGACTTGCTCAAATGAGCCAATTGGATGTAATAAGAACCCCAACACTGGGGATGTTGTCCTTGAAGAGGGGAGTGACATTCTTTTCACTTATCCTACCTGTGGATTTGGAGGATTTTGTGGAGATAAGAGTGCTGGGTTCTTTCTGGTGTTTGAGGTCCATGTCATAGATGGTCCGAGTGCTAGAAGCACACAGAAGGTAGGGTAGGGTAGTAGACAATAAGTTCTGTGCCAGGTTTGAGGTATTGATATTCAAACACTTTCTCTCGCAAGTGGCCACCGGCTGTAGCTGTGTACTGAAGGCAATGGTGAGTTTCATCAGCGACCTCTGCCTTCATTGAGAAGTGCCTCCTGAAGATTAGGAAATAGTGCACAATATCTATTGTCACTTTGATATGGTGTTAGGGATTACCTTAAGACCATTAGACATGGGAACAGAATAGGCCTTGGCCTATCGGTTTTCCTCAAACACACCACATATGTTAATCCTTTCACTCCCAGGATCATTCCCCTTGAACATCCACTGGACTCTCTTCAACGCCAGCACATCCTTTCTTAGATAATTGGCCCAAAGCTGCTGACAATACTCCACGTGCAGTCTGACCAATGCCTTTTAAAGCCTCAGCATTACGTCTTTGCCTTTATATTCTAGTCCACTTGAAATGAATGATACCAATGCATTTGCCTTCCTTACTAGCAACTCAGCCCGCAAGTTAACCTTTAGGGAAGCCTGCATGTTGAATATTGAAGTCTCTCATGACCATTGTAACATTGCCTTTTTTCTATCACCCCTTGTAGTTTGTAGCCACATCCTGGCTACTATTCAGAGTCCTGTATATAATTCCCAATCAGAGTCTTTTTATCCTTTAATTATTTTAACCTCTACTTACAAGGATTCTACATCTTCTGATCCCATATCATCTCTTTCCAAGGAATTAATTTCACTTTTTACCAACAGGGCCACTCCATTCCCTCTGCCTACCTGCCTGTCCTTTTGATACAATCTGCATCCTTGAACGTCAAGTTCCCAATTATAATCTTCTTTCAACCATGACTCAGTGATGGCCACAGCATCATACCCACCATTTCGTAACCGTGCAACATGATCATCCACTTTATTCTATATAGTGTGTGCGTTCAGATATAACACCTTCAGTCCCGTATTCATCACCTTTTCAATTTTGCTACCATGTTACCAGAATTTAAATACTTATCCCTCTCTGAACTTTTATTTATCCTGGAGATTTATGTAACCTCTGCTGCACTCTCCTTCCCTGTTACTGTATCCTCACTTTTCCAAACTGTCGTACTGTTGAACCTACTATTTAGATTAAAGATGCATTTCAACCCATCCTACTGACTGTAATTTTGCCCTATCATCTACCTATCCTTCACAGATTCACTACACACTTCATCTACTTGTACACCAACTGCCTCATCTTCTGCCCTATCACACTATTTCCCATCCATCATACTAGTTTAAACCCTCCCCGACAGCTCTAACAAACCTGCCCGGATGTTCTGGAGTTATGAAATTAAGGACAGCATATAATGAAATAATTAAAATGACAACCATTCTTCAGGAAATAAAACATGTGCATAATATGACTTCCAACTGATATTTGTGACTAGTAAAACCAGTCAATGAAACACAACAGGGGAAGACAATAGTTCATGTTAATCATTGATCATTGAAAACTTCAGAATGAGATCAGGAAGATAATTAAGTGTCTATCTCCTGTATTACCACATTGTTAAAGGTGTATCACTGGCACTTAATGTACTGTACAGGGCAGGTCTATTTTGTCACTTAACATTCTGGCTTGTTGTGTAATCAACACAATAACAGAAGATTTATATTCTGGGTGTCTGGAGTTTGTGCTCGGAAACTTTCAGGATAAATTCTAGTATTGAATATTCAAAAGGTTTCTGCAGATTGGGATGTGCAACGATTGTAAATATGCAGTTCTGTAAAGTTAACTGACTATATTCAAGATGTTAAAGTTAAGCGGGTGATTATAGCCATTGGAACGGTAATTAAACACTTAAAGTTTGTGTTTAAAAAGTGTAAACATTGTATCAGAAGAGTGAAGTTCTCTTGGACTCACTCTCCTGAATGTCTGCTTGACATTAGGGTGCACAGAGATTGGGTGTGCTATACACCTGTGATGGCCGGCTGGTGACATAGTGGCACCAGCGCCGGACTTCGGAGCAAAGGCTCCCGAGTTCGAGTCCAGCCGGCTCCCTTGCACGCTTTCCATTCGTGCTGGGTTGAGCATTGAGCTAGCAGCTCGGCCCCGTAAAAATAAGAAAGCCTGCTAAAAAAACGCTGTCAATGATGGCGTCCCGATGACTCCACTCGAAGTTAAGGGCCTTTTTCTTCTTTCTTCATACATCTGTGAGCATTCAATCTGAGGATAGCATTCCATGGTAGCCCTTGACTGACAGAGTTGAAGGCTGTAGGAATCCCAAAAGTTCAAACTGATCCCTGCAAGTTAACCTTTAGGGAAGCCTGCGTCTTGAGTATTGAAGTCTCTCATGACCATTGTAACATTGCATTTTTTACATAGATTTTCTATCACCCTTGTAATTTGTAGCCCACATTCTGGCTACTGTTCAGAGTCCTGAATATAACTCCCATCAGGGTCTTCTTACCTTTGAATTTTTTTAACCTCTACTTACAAGGATCCTACATCTTCTGATCCCACTTTGAAGTGGTAGTATGGTAAAGATTATGTTCATTCTGGCTTTAGATAAACCCACCCAAAACAATAAAAAGTTACATGATTTACACATAACCCCCTCCATCCCAAACTTGGAATGTCCCTAGCAAACAGACAGACATTTATGTACAATTAGACAGTATGTGCCACAAAGAACAATTGCTTTGTGCTGCCAAGATATGCCAGCTCAATACTAAGGTGGTTCTAAATCTTATCAATGAATGATTCAATAAAACAGGCACTAAACAGAAAGAAAGATGTAATTGCATTTCTTCCCAACAGAGAAAGTTAAGGCCAGCATTGGCATTAGTTCAAAGGGATCAAGACTCCTGATCATCATGGAGTCACAGGCTTCCTTCTTTTTCTGGAGTGATCCTGGTTTAAGCAGTAATCTTCCAAAATTCCACAAACCCACATACAAAGCCTTCAGGAAATTACCAATTTGGTGGACCTTTCAGTTTCCCAATATAGCCTGTGATTGCCAGCCCTCCTGCATGAGCCCTGCCTCCTTATCCTACCGACAACTGACATCCCCAAGTGTATAATCCTATCAGAGACTGACTATAGAAGGTTGCTGTAGGTTGCAGTGGGATGTAGACAGGATGCTGATTTGGATGGAGAGGTGGCAGATGGAACTCAATCCAGGAAAGTATGTAATGATGCACTTTGGAAGATGGAACTTAAAGTCAGAGAACAAGGTTAATGGCAGGATTACTGGCAGTGTGGAGAAACAGAAGGATCTTGGTGTCCAAGTCCATAGGTCCTCTAAAGTTGTCATGTAAGTTTATAGGGTGGTTAAGTAGACGTGTGGTGGGCTAGCCTTCAGTCGTCAGGAAAATGAGTTCAACAGCTTTGAAGCTCTATAAAACTCTGGTTAGATCACACTTTGAGTATTTTATTTAATTTAGAGATACAGCAACAGGCTCTTCCAGACCAATGAGCCCACACCACCCAATTACACCCATGTGAACAATTAATCTACTAAACCGTACGTCTTTGGAATGTGGGAGGATGACAGAGCACCCAGAGGAAACCCTCATGGTCATGGGGAAAATGTACAAACTCCTTACACACAGCTGCGGAACTGAACCTGGGTCGCTGGCACTGAAACAGAGTCACACTAAATTTTCTGATTGTCTCATCATAGGAAAGACATGGAAGCAGAGGGGATTTATTAGGCTTATCCCTGGGTTAGAGATATATTTTATGAAGAGAGACTGAGCGAGTTAGGGCTTTTCTCTTTGGAGCAAAGGGCATTGAGAGGTGGCTTGGTTGTGGTGTGTTAGGATTATGAGAGGCATAAATAGAGCAGACAGCCAGGGCGGCAGTGGCCAATACCACAAGACACCTGAATGAAGGAAAGTCTAGGGAAGATGTTAGAGGTAGGTTTTTTACACACACAGTGATGTGTCTGGAATGCACTGCTGGCGGTGGTGGTAGAGGGAGATCCAAAAGGAATATTTAAGAAATTCATGAATAGACACATGGACAATGAAAAATGGAGGGTTTAGACTGCATAGCAGGGAAGGGTTAGATTGATCTTGTAGGTTTATTTGTATAGATTGCACAACGTCATTGGACAAAAGGCCTGTGCTGTGTTATACTGTTATATGTCCTATATTCTATGATGCCCTAAGACACGTGCATTGGAACACTTTTAGAACACAGCAGACCAAGGCATCCAACACAGCAACACCTTAATGTCATTTTGAGGTGCTGTGGAACTTAAAGTCCACTGCTAACAATGTGGGCAATTGTCCTAAAGCTTTTTATTTCTGGATTATCACATTATTTGACACCAGACTACACGCAAAGATTTCAGAAAATAAGGCAACAGCTTAGCCCAAGGAGACTTTAGGAAGGTCTTGAGAAAGGAGGATGTGCGGGGTAGTTTAGTGGGAATTCCTGACCCCACCAGCACAGGGATGGTCGACAATAAAAAATTAGGAATGCATGAGAGGCCAGAACGTGCATCCACTTGAATAGTGATTCAGAGTCTCGGGCGCCTACACCCTGATTCCAGGTTTTTCAGAGCTTTTGTTCATTCCTCTGGTACTACTCTCCACTTTCTGAGTACTGTCGGCAGGTCAGTCCTACAAATTGTGCAAGCAATCTCGTACATCACAAATAGGTAGCCAGCCTCAGACGGCTTCATCATTGTGTGAAATTAATTTGAAGCAGCCCTCTTATTAAGAGTAGCGCTTCCCTCAGCATGTGATACAGCTCTTCATTGTTCAGTGGCAATAAACTCAACAGCTGCCTAGCATAGTTTGGTTCTGTAAATTCCCAAAGAGGCTATCAGCATTGCAAATTGCAAGCTATTTTGGACCGTGACTGGTGCCCCCGAGTGTTCCCAGCAATCCATTTTCCATCGCATTTTGCATGTGTTATTATTTCTTCTCTCTCTAAAAATGTGCTTAGTCTGTGATCTGGTGTTTTTATCCAACAGCTTCGGCCGTCAGGAAATGATAAATGAAGGTTGGGTTGTTCTTCATTAAGAATTCCTCTGTTTCTGAGGCAAATATAGTCATCTCTATCCAATAGAAAAAGAAACTAAAAGCACAAACAGAAAATGCTATAGCATGTTTTTGAAGTAGGAGTGCTCTTACCATGAATCCTAAAAATTCAGTGAACTGCACATAATCCAGAGACAAAACAAATTATGTCATTCACACATAGTTGAATTCATTCTGAGCACAATGATCAAAAACATAAGAAATTCTGCAGATGCTGGAAATTCAAAGCAACGTACACTAAATGCTGGAGGAACTCAGCAACTCAGGCATCCATGGAAATGAACAGTTGACGTCTTGGGCCAAGACCCTTCTTCGGGTCTGGAAAGGGAGGAGGAAGATGCCATAATAAAAAGGTGGGGGGAAGGGAAGAAGGATAGCTAGCAGGTGATAGGTGAAGCCAGGTGGGTGGGAAAGTAAAGGGCTGGAGAGGAAGGAATCTGATATGAGAAGGGAGTGGACCATAGGAGAAGGGGAAGGAGGAAGTGCACCAGGGGGTGATAGGCAGGTGAGAAGAGGGAAGAGGCCAGAGTGGGGAATAAAATAAAAGGTGGGGGGAGGGAATACTTTTACTGAAAGGTAAAGTCAGATTTCATGCAAAAATCAAAACAGGTTATCTTTGTTCAAACTGCCATCAATCATTTTTGAGAAGATGGGAGACACACAATAAATAAGAGACTAATATGTCCTAGCCGCTAATGAGTCAGTAAAATGCACACAATTTACAAGATTAGTTAATGATGGATGACAAATATTTTTGAGCTGTAGGCAAAGGAGTACCTTCCTTATATCACTTTCTAATCTCAATCAGGAAATAGCACTTTAAATATTCTTAAGAAACTGTATTGATCTGCACTTTTATATAAAGAAAGGTCTGCTTCTTCTGTTTCCATAGCTCAGCTTGTCACAGCTTCCGACAGAGAGCTTACCTGACTACGGAATTCACAAAGGAAAACCCACCAAGAAAAAGACCAGCACAACACAGTGAGTTTGTCTTATTTTCTTATTGGCTTTTCACAGTGTGACGCTCCAGCTGGAGCATTGTTCATCTGGATTGGCTTCCTATTTCAATGCAATCTATCACGCCTGCAACGGAAACATTACAGGGAGCTGGCTTGGGTTAGATTTGTGAAAAGTGATTCCAAATTCAATGGGGTTGTTGCTTGGTCATTGTGCCAGCATTGATCCATTGTCAAAAATTCTCTGGAATCAAATATATCATTAGGTAAACATGAGGAAATCTGCAGATGCTGGAAATTCAAGCAACACACACAAAATGCTGGTGGAACGCAGCAGGCCAGGCAGCATCTATAGGAAGAGGTGCAGTCGATGTTTCGGGCCAAGACCCTTCGTCAGGACTAACTGAAGGAAGAGATAGTAAGAGATTTGAAAGTGGGAGGGGAGGGGGAGATCCGAAATGATAGGAGAAGACAGGAGGGGGAGGGGTGAAGCTAAGAGCTGGAAGTTGATTGACAAAAGGGATACAAGGCTGGAGAAGGGAGAGGATCATGGAACGGGAGGCCTAGGGAGAAAGAAAGGGGGAGGAGAGCACCAGAGGAAGATGGAGAGCAGGCAAGGAGTTATTGTGAGAGGGATAGAGAGAGAAAAAAGAGAGGGGGGGGAGAATAATAAATAAATAAGGGATGGGGTAAGAAGGGGAGGAGGGGCATTAACGGAAGTTAGAGAGGTCAATGTTCATGCCATCAGGCTGGAGGCTACACAGAGGGAATATAAGGAAAAGCACTGCGCAGGCGCATGACGTAGCGCGCCAAGGTTTAAAAAGAGAAAATTTCAACGGTTCTTGTTTCAGTTGAAGCAAGCAGCTGAAGAAGCGAGTGGAAGAAATCGGGTAGAAAAAGTCGTTTTTTTTAACACTGCTGGGGGAGAAGGGTCTGCACTGCGCAGGCGCGTGACGTAGCGCACCAAGGTTTAAAAGCAGACCTCCATATGCAGCGGCCATTGTTGCAGCGGCCATCGTCGGAGTGGACTGAGTCAGAGTGGGACGGCTTTGGCTCAAACAGGCTTCGGCTCAAACAGGCAGAGGCCAGGGTAGGTTCTGGTAAGTTTTTTTTTGTTCAGATAGTTTAGAGTAGAGAGAATGCCAGACAGGATGTTGGAATGCTCCTCTTGCAGGATGTGGGAAGTCAGGGAGCCCTCCGGTGTCCCTGACAATGACACCTGCAAGAAGTGTATCCAGCTGCAGCTCCTGACAAACCGCGTTAGGGAACTGGTGCAGGAGCTGGATGACCTGCGGATCATTCGGGAGAATGAGGAGATTATAGATAGTAGCTATAGGGAGGTAGTTACGCCAAAGGAGCAGAGCACAGGAAATTGGGTCACTGTCAGGCAAGGGAAGGGGAAAGGGCAGGCAGAGCAGGGTTCCCCTGTGGCCATTCACCTCAACAACAAGTATACCGCATTGGATACTATTGGGGGGGATGACTTACCTGGGACAAGCTGCAGTAGCCAGATCTCTGGCACTGAGTCTGGCTCTGCAGTGCAGAAGGTGGGGAGAGGAAAGAGGAGAGCGGTAGTGATAGGGGACTCGATAGTTAGAGGTGCAGATAGGAGGTTCTGTGGTCGTGACAGAGAATCCAGGATGGTTTGTTGCCTCCCAGGTGCCAGGGTCAAGGATGTCTCAGATCACTTGCATGACATTTTGAAGTGGGAGGTTGACTAGCCAGATGTCGTGGTGCACATCGATACCAATGACATAACAAGGGAGGTCCTGGACAGTGAGTATAGAGAGCTTGGTAGGAAGTTGAAAAGCAGGACCTCGAGGGTGGTAATCTCAGGATTGCTACCTGTGCTACGTGCCAGTGAGGGTAGGAATAGGATGCCCTGGTGGATGAACAAGTGGCTGAGGAACTGGTGTAGGAGGCAGGGTTTCAGATTTCAGGATCATTGGGACCTCTTCTGGGGCAGGTGGGACCTGCACAAGAGAGACGGGTTACACTTGAACTACAGGGGGACCAATATCCTTTCAGGGAGGTTTGTTAGTGCTATTGGGGAGGTTTTAAACTGGATTTGCAGGGGGATGGGAACCAGAGTGCCAGAGCTGACAGTGTGGCTGGGGTGAAAATAAATATTGTTAAAAGTTCAAGCAAATCCGCTAATAGAAAGGTTGTGAATGGTGGTAAAATTCTTCTGAGATGTATATATTTCAATGCTAGGAGTATTGCGGGGAAGGCGGGTGAGTTGAGGGCGTGGATTGACACGTGGAATTATGACGTTATAGCAATTAGTGAAACTTGGCTACAGGAGGGGCAGGACTGGCAGCTTAATATTCCAGGGTTCCAATGTTTCAGATGTGATCGAGGCAGAGGAATGAAAGGTGGGGGAGTAGCATTGCTTGTTAGGGAAAATATTACAGCAGTGCTCAGGCAGGACAGATTAGAGGGCTTGTCTTCTGAGTCCTTATTGTTGGAGCTGAGAAACAGGAAAGGTATGGCCACATTAGTAGGATTGTATTACAGACCACCCAATAGTCAACGAGAATTGGAAGAGCGATTCTGCAGAGAGATTGCAGACAACTGCAGGAAACATAAAGTTCTGGTGGTAGGGGATTTTAATTTTCCATATATTGATGGGACTCCCATACTGTTAGGGGTCTAGATGGTTTAGAGTTTGTAAAATGTGTTCAGGAAAGTTTTCTAAATCAATATATAGAGGGACCAACTAGAGGGGATGCAATATTGGATCTCCTGTTAGGAAACGAGTTAGGACAAGTGACGGAAGTCTGTGTAGGGGAGCACTTTGGTTCCAGTGATCATAACACCATTAGTTTCAACTTGATCATGGACAAGGATAGATCTGGTCCTAGGGTTGAGGTTCTTAACTGGAAGAAGACCAAATTTGAAGAAATGAGAAAGGATCTAAAGCGTGGATTGGGACAGGTTGTTCTCTGGCAAGGATGTGATCGGTAGGTGGGAAGCCTTCAAAGGAGAAATTTTGAGAGTGCAGAATTTGTATGTTCCTGTCAGGATTAAAGGCAAAGTGAATAGAAATAAGGAACCTTGGTTCTCAAGGGATATTGCAACTCTGATAAAGAAGAAGAGGGAGTTGTATGACATGTATAGGAAACAGGGAGTAAATAACGTGCTTGAAGAGTATAAGAAGTGCAAGAAAATACTTAAGAAAGAAATCAGGAGTGCTAAAAGAAGACATGAGGTTGCCTTGGCAGTCAAAGTGAAGGATAATCCAAAGAGCTTTTACAGGTATATTAAGAGCAAAAGGATTGTAAGGGATAAAATTAGTCCTCTTGAAGATCAGAGTGGTCGCCTATGTGCGGAACCAAAGGAAATGGGGGAGATCTTAAATAGGTTTTTTGCGTCTGTATTTACTAAGGAAACTGGCATGAAGTCTATGGAATTAGGGGAAACAATTAGTGAGATCATGGAAACTGTACAGATCGAAAAGGAGGAGGTCCTTGCTGTCTTGAGGAAAATTAAAGTGGATAAATCCCCCTGACCTGACAGGGTGTTCCCTCGGACCTTGGAGGAGACTGGTGTTGAAATTGCAGGGGCCCTGGCAGAAATATTCAAAATGTCGCTGTCTACAGGTGAGGTGCCGGAGGATTGGAGAGTGGCTCATGTTGTTCCGTTGTTTAAAAAGGGATCGAAAAGTAATCCGGGAAATTATAGGCCGGTAAGTTTAATGTCAGTAGTAGGTAAGTTATTGGAGGGAGTATTAAGGGACAGAATCTACAAGCATTTGGATAGACGGGGACTTATTAGGGAGAGTCAACATGGCTTTGTGGATGGTAGGTCATGTTTGACCAATCTATTGGAGTTTTTCGACGAGGTTCCCAGGAAAGTGGATGAAGGGAAAGCAGTGGATATTGTCTACATGGACTTCAGTAAGGCCTTTGACAAGGTCCCGCATGGGAGGTTAGTTAGGAAAATTCAGTCGCTAGGTATACATGGAGAGGTGGTAAATTGGATCAGACATTGGCTCAATGAAAGAAGCCAAAGAGTGGTAGTAGAGAATTGCTTCTCCGAGTGGAGGCCTGTGACTAGTGGTGTGCCACAGGGATCAGTGCTGGGTCCATTGTTATTTGTCATCTATATCAATCATCTGGATGATAATGTGGTAAATTGGATCAGCAAATTTGCTGATGATACAAAGATTGGAGGTGTAGTAGACAGTGAGGAAGGTTTTTAGAGCCTGCAGAGGGACTTGGACCAGCTGGAAAAATGGGCTGAAAAATGGCAGATGGAGTTTAATGCAGACAAGTGTGAGGTATTGCACGTTGGAAGGATAAACCAAGGTAGAACATACAGGGTTAATGGTTAGGCACTGAGGAGTACAGTGGAACAGAGGGATCTGGGAATACAGATAGAGAATTCCCCAAAAGTGTCGTCACAGGTAGATAGGGTCGTAAAGAGAGCTTTTGGTACATTGGCCTTTATTAATCGAAGTATTGAGTATAAGAGCTGGAATGTTATGATGAGGTTGTATAAGGCATTGGTGAGGCCGAATCTGGAGTATTGTGTTCAGTTTTGGTCACCAAATTACAGGAAGGATATAAATAAGGTTGAAAGAGTGCAGAGAAGGTTTACAAGGTTGTTGCCGGGACTTGAGAAACTCAGTTACAGAGAAAGGTTGAATAGGTTAGGACTTTATTCCCTGGAGCATAGAAGAATGAGGGGAGATTTGATAGAGGTATATAAAGTTATGATGGGTATAGATAGAGTGAATGCAAGCAGGCTTTTTCCACTGAGGCAAGGGGAGAAAAAAACCAGAGGACATGGGTTAAGGATGAGGGGGGAAAAGTTTAAAGGGAACATTAGGGGGGGCTTCTTCACACAGAGAGTGGTGGGAGTATGGAATGAGCTGCCAGACGAGGTGGTAAATGCGGGTTCTTTTTTAACATTTAAGAATAAATTGGACAGATACATGGATGGGAGGTGTATGGAGGGATATGGTCCATGTGCAGGTCAGTGGGACTAGGCAGAAAATGGTTCGGCATAGCCAAGAAGGGCCAAAAGTCCTGTTTCTGTGCTGTAGTTTCTATGGTTCTATTCCGTCTGGGTAGCCTCCAACCTAATGACATGAACACTGACTTCTCTAACTTTCGTTAAGGACCCTCCTCCCCTTCTTACCCCATCCCTTATTCATTCATTCATTCATTCATTCATTCATTCATTCATTTATTTATTTATTTATTTATTATTCTCTCCTCTCCCCCCACCCCCCTTTTCTCCCTCTCTCTTTTTTCTCTCTCTATCCCTTTCACAATAACTCCTTGCCTGCTCTCCATTTTCCTCTGGTGCTCCCCTCCCCCTTTCTTTCTCCCTAGGCCTCCCGTTCCATGATCCTCTCCCTCCTCCAGCCTTGTATCCCTTTTGTCAATCAACTTCCCAGCTCTCAGCTTCATCCCTCCCCCTCCTGTCTTCTCCTATCATTTCGGATCTCTCCCTCCCCCTCTCACTTTCAAATCTCTTACTATCTCTTCTTTCAGTTAGTCCTGACGAAGGGTCTCGGTCCGAAACATCAACTGTACTTCTTCCTGTAGATGCTGCCTGGCCTGCTGCATTCACCAGCATTTTGTGTGTGTTGATATCATTAGGTAGATGCTTTGTTGACTGAAGTACACAGTTCACTAACCCATGGTCACTCAGTGCTTTATTCAAGGCAAAGAACAGTCTATATGGCTGCCTAGGTGAATTCAATTCTTCAGCTAAGGGGGCCCCAGTTTGAGATTACTGGGGACTGTTAGTTTAGCATATTGGGAGGGCAAGAGAGAGAGATCCTGCGCCTAACCATACTCAAATAAGCCAGACAGGAACCTCAGTGTGCTCTCCAGTATGAGTGAATAATGAGGAATGACAAATAAGAGGGATATTAGATAATAATTGATACTCATGTTGGAATGAGATCCCACATAAGCCTGGGAATTGATTTTACTGTCAATCCTCCAAGATGTAATAATACCATGGATAGATACTGCTGCAAACACTTCCAGGTGAAGGTACAAAATTGGGATGGGTATTGCGACTTGTGATCAACAGTCCCTCTAATCTTTTTGTACAGCTGCGCAGTCCAATTATTTCTCTGAGCAGGAAATTTTTATGTGTCCTGAAAACAGCATGACACATTATATGAAAGCTAGTTTCAGCTGCATGACAAGAAAGGCTATGTGCGCAGGAGCATTTTAGTTACTGCGAGGCCACACTCACACACAGCTCAGAGAGAACGGTGCTTGTGATCCATGCCAATTTGGATATCATCAAAGAGTGATTCCACTTTCACCCACATCAACATAAATGAGATCTCCAGCTCCAACTGGTTTTCAGATCTCCAAATACAATCATCTTTGTGCAATCTCGGTTGAACTGGGAACATCATGTATGTTTGAAGACAGTCTGTAGAGGCTGGAATCAGGAACAAAAAAGCCCAATTTTTTATTGCTTTTCTTGCCATTTAAAAGAAAAATCTGTTGACATCAGGAAGTTTGACTGGGTAATTTTAAAACTTCCTGTAAGCTGCTCAGATATTGTTCAAATTGCACATATTGTACTCACATCTACTGAGCTGGCTATCTCTAGCCTTTAGCTGCTAAGATGCTTATTCAATGGGCACCTCAGTGGTGACACCACTAGTAATTCTACATTACTGGAGGTGTTGGTATGGCCATTCAAACCTCAAGAGAAGAAGCAAAGACATCCCAGCAAAGAAGAGTCCACTCCCACAGAGTTTTGAGAGCCACCACAACCTACTTAGATCACTCTGTTTGATAACACATTCATGGATTCAGCTTCTCCATGGATGTCATCACCAAGATATGCAAGATGCTACCAGAAGACTTTTGTCACGGTCTGGTGCCTGGACGGATGTCTCTGTGGAGGTCAAATTCATGTGGACTGCCATTTACCTTCCCACAATATCTTTCCAAGTGGTCACAACAAACCTCTGCCAAGTCTTGCTTCAATATAGTATCAGGGGAATCACTGTATTCACAAAGGAATGATTTCATCCACTTGGACTTCTTAAGCACGTGGTCTGACTCTGAGTCTGATCTCTTCCTGGGTATTCTGGAATAATTACACCGAGAAATCTTGCTTCAATTCAATGAAGAATTGTCCAGGCCCTTTGAGTTGGGAGACTGTAAGACCATAAGACCATAAGACTATATCAGAGGAAAATTAGGCCATTTGGCCCATTAAGTCTGCATCTACATTGCTGGGTTTCTAAGTGCCCCATCAGAGCTCCCACAAAGTATCCAGTGTCTTCCTCAAAAGAGAATGATTCCACTCCCTCAGTGTGCCCTTTGATATGGATATTAAGAAGGGTTTCCTCATCATCAGTGCCATATTTCTGAGAAACATTTATTCTGAGTGACTCCGAGATCCTGGACACCTTGAAGTCACAGAGAGATGCAGCCTGGGAACAGGCCCCTTACCCACTATCTATTTGCCATTCGTTTACTCCAGTCTTACATTATTCCCATTCTTTATTCTTCTCACATATCTCATTAACTCCTCCAGAAAAGTCCCGACAGGGCCTACTCGCTCTTTAAAACTGGCATGCACAGTGCATAAGGAACCGTTGCCAAGTCATTCTGCGATCTCCCGCTCCACAGACAAGTCCCAACTGGCCCCACTAGCTCTCTAAATCTGGTGCATAAAGTCCACAAGGAACAATCTCCAAGTCAATCTGGAATGCATGAAATTTGTTACTTTGTGGCAGCAGTACAAGGCAAAGACATAAAATGACCATAAAATGCAAAATAAATAAATAGTACAAAAGAAGGAATAACAACGTAGTGTGTTGGTTCAGGGATGTTTCCCATCAGATGACTTGCACAAGAGCTAAACTGGAGCTAGCAAATACTAAACAAACAAACAATAACATTCTGTTGGCTTTCCTGATTAACGAGTTGTACTTGCAAATAAGCCTTATGTGGAGTGTGCTCTAGGACACCATAATCCCTCTGTGTCTCAGAACTCTGCAGCCTATCATTTAAATAACGAGCTTCTTTCATTCTGGGTCAATGATTTGGATGACGGAATTGATGGCTTTGTTGCAAAGTTCGCAGACAATATGAAGATGGGTGGAGGGGAAGGCTGTGCTGAGGAAGTAGAGAGGCTACAGAAGGATTTGAACAGATTAGGAGAATAGGCAAAGAAGTGGCAGGTGGAAAATAGTGTCAGGAAGTGTATGGTCATGCATTTTGTTAAAAGAAATAAAAGCAAAGACTATTTTATAAATGGAGAAAAAATTCAAAAATCTGAGGTGCAAAGGGATTTGGGAGTCCTCATTCAGGATTTCCTAAAAGTTAATTTGTAGGTTGAGTTGGTGGTGAGGAAGGCAAATGCAACGTTAGCATTCATTTTGGAAGGACCAGAATATAAAAGCGAGGATGTGATGTTGAGGCTTTATTAGGCACTGGTCAAGCTTCACTTTCAGTATCGTGAGCAGTTTTTAGCCCCTTTTCTAAGAAAGGATGTGGTGGGACTGGAGAGGGTTCAGTGCAGGTTCACAACAATGATTCCAGGACAGAAAGGCTTAATCTAAAATAAGATCAGATAAAATGCTGTTATAAGATAAGTTAAAACTCCAACCCTGAGAGGTAATTGGATGGATTTGTGGGGGAGGTGTTGAAGGAGAGGCAACAGCACAGGTTATGGGCAAAAATGTGTACACGTGTGTAGACACAGAAAGAAAACATACACGCTGATACAGAGCGTGTGATGGAGATGAAGGAAGTGTGCACTTGCAGAGACCATGTGTGTTCATCTGCGTGCACCCGTGTATTTACATTCTAAGCCACTTCACATTAAAAGAAATCACAGAAAGGCAACTTCCAAGCCATCCTCAGTCCTGAGGGACTGCTGGAATGTCCAGGGCTGTGTGAAATAATAAGATTAGTAGAACAGTTGTAGCTTATTAATTGGAACCTGTGATTGGGAATGATGAAAGGGGAAGGAAGGGGGAAGAGGTTAAAAAAGAGAAAGCTGAGCGTGATTAGTGCCATCAGCATCTATTTCTCTACTGGGGTCAGCATGGTGTATTAAGGCAGTGTTTCTGAACCATGGGGAGGAAATGATAGGTTACATAATGAGTGACAGGATGTACACAACATGAAATACGATAATGAAAGAGGACTTGGGCCAACAAATGTCAAGTAATCCTAGAACAGGAATGCAAGCTGAATTCAGCCTGCAGCATGAACGCGGAGTTTCATTGTTCAGCTGCCTTCGATAACTCTGAGAAGGTTTGTTGTTCTGTCATTTCAACAAGCTCACTGATTTCCTTTAGTTTTGATTTGAACACTCGACCTGGGGCAGAACTGCAGATGATATACAGAGTTCATGGTGGGCCATTTTGTATCAGTCTTAAACTAGTCTAAACAGGGATATGAATCCTATGTTCTTGGTCCTTTCATTTTGCATTTCTATCAGATTCTGACAAGGGCACGAACATGATGGAAGTACATCTCCTTTCCATGTTGTTGCTTCATTAGCACTTCAACATACAACTAAATTAAATTGTTCTTTTAACTTTCCATTTCCCTTACAATATTGAAGGAACCCATTGCAGCCTGTCAGGTCTAAACTGACATATATTACATGTGGGCACGTGGCCAAGTGGTTAAGGCATTGGACTAGCTACCTGAAGGTCCTGAGTTCGAGCCGCAGCCAAGGGAACGTGTTGTGTCCTTGAGCAAGGCACTTAATCACACATTGCTCTGCGACGACACTGGTGCCAAGCTGTATGGGTCCTAATGCCCTTCCCTTGGACAACATCAGTGTCGTGGAGAGGGGAGACTTGCAGCATGGGCAACTGCTGATCTCCCGTACAACCTTGCCCTGGCCTGTGCCCTGGAGAGTGAAGACTTTCCAGGCGCAGATCCATGGTCTCGCAAGACTAGTGGATACCTTTATTGCAATCTGATTCCCCCCACCCCCACTACGTTTACACTATGTAATCTATATTGCACCCACTTCCATCAATAGATAGTAGGTGGAGCCAGTGGTCTGTTTCTGTGTCGTATCTCTCTATGACACAGTAACCCCTCCAGATCGTCTCAGTCGCCTACACACCATGAGTAACATACAGTGGCCAACTTACCTACCAGCCGATACCACTTTGGCTTGTGGGAGGAACCCCACACAGTCACAGGAAGAATGTGCAAACTCCACACAGACAGCACCAGGGGTCAGGATTGAACCTGGCTCGATGTAGCTGCAAGGCAGCGGCCTTACCAGCTGGACTACTGTGCGGCTTCAATTTCCCTCATACACGATTAACATGCACCTTCGTCAAGTCAGAATGTTAAAGCTTCTTTGTAGAATATTAGATTATTAGGACATGCAGTCTTCTTTTATTGTCGTTAAGTAATGCATGCGTTAAGAAATGATACAATGTTTATCCAGAATGATATCACAGAAACACATAAAAACCGACTTAAAAACTAACAAAACCACATAATTATAACATATAGTTACAACAGTGCAAAGCAATACCGTAATTTGATAAGAACAGACCACGGCACGGTAAAAAGTCTCAAAGTCTCTCAGAAGTCCCATCATCTCAGGCAGACGGTAAACCTACAGCGCCACCAACTTGCTGATGCAGCATCCCGGAAGCATCCGACCGCAGTCCGACTCCGAGTCCGTCCGAAAACTCCGACCCTCTGACCAGCTCTCCGACACGAGCACTGAGCACCATCTCTGCCGAGCGCTTCGACCCCAGCCCCGGCAACAGGCAATAGGCAAAGCCAAGGATTTGGGGCCTTCCCCTCCGGAGATTCTCAATCGCACAGTAGCAGCGGCAGCAAAGCAGGCATTTCAGAAGTTTCTCCAGGAGCATAGAACATTACAGCACAGTATAGACCCTTCGGCCCACTGGACATTTAACCTACTCGAAGATTAATCAAACCCTTCCCTCCTACATTGACCTCCATTTTCGGCCTGATATGGAAACACCAGTGCTCTTGAATGAGAAGTCTGACAAAAATTAGTGGATACGACTCAGTTCATCATGGGAAAAGCCACCCCACCATTGAACACGTCGACACAGAGTGCTGTCACAAGAAAGTAACATCCATCATCATGGACCAACCATCAGGCCATGCTCTCTTCTCACCACTCAGTACAGGAGCCTCAAGACTCACACCACCAGGACCAGGACCAATATTAACCCTCAACCATCAGGCTCTTGAACCAGAGAGGATAACTCCACTCAAGTTCACTTGCCCCATTTCTGAACTGTTACTGTAACCTATGAATTTATTTTCAAGGACTCCTCATCTCATGTTCTAGGTATTTATTGCTTATATATTATTATTATTTTTTTTTCCTCTTTCTTTTTGTATTTGTACAGCTTATTACTTTTTGCACATTGGTTGTTTGTCCATCCAGTTGGGTGCGGTCTTTTATTGAATCCATTGTGTTTCTAGGATTTTCTGTATATGTCCGTAAGAAAACAACTGTCAGGGTTGTATATGGTGACATATATGTGCTTTGATAATAAATTTACTTTGAACTTTGAACTTTTATCTTTTTGTCATCCATGTGTCTATCTAAGATATTATTAAATGCCCCCAAAATGCTGGAGGAACTCAGCAGGTCATCCCCCCGCCCGCCACCACCCAACCACCTCCCCCTCTCCTGGCTTCATCAATCACATGCCAGATTGTACTTCTTCCTCTCCCATCACCTTCTTATTTTGGCTTCTTCCCAATTCCCTTCCAGTCCTGCAAAAGAGTCTCAGCCCAAAATGTCTTTTATTCATCTTTAATGTTTATTCCTCTCCATTGACGCTGCCCGACCTGCTGAGTCCCCGAGCATCTTGTGAGCGCTGCTTTGGATTTCCAGCATTCTCCAGATCTCCTTAGTTCTTAAGTGCACCCTTGTTTCCCTTTATTGTATTGCGCAAAAGTGCTCAGAACAAAATTAAAAAGTATTCTCAAATCTACATTGACTCAGGCATAAAGAAACAATATTTTCAATATGCATTCACCCATCTGACTAAGTGATTTTCATCATTTCCCTCCTGGCTATCTGCTGCGATTACAATCACTTCAGGAAAGATGTGTCATGCAGGTAGACCGAATAGATTCAGTGAGCTGAGCAAGCTGCTGCGGTCAGTGTTATATACTGGCTTCGCTAGAGTGTGAGACTCGGTCTGAGGTCTCCACCATTCGGAACCTCATTTGCATCGAGGTTGCTCCAGTCCGGCCAGAGACTGCAATCGACTGTTGGGCAGACTGTAAATGGGATTCTACAGTAGATATGTTAATTCTTTGGGATCTTCAAATGAAACAGTGAATGTCCACAGTCTGAGCCATTCTTTCTGTGCATGTCCCTCCTATCTTAACGGAGAGCAATGCTCTTCCTATCATAACGGAGAGCAATGCTCTTCCTATCTTCCTGGTGCATTGCACATCTGTGCGTTTATTTTAAAGATTGCTTTGCATTCCCAACATCCAAAGGTCTGATTTTGAAATTAACTATGCTCCTCCTTATACTGTAACATGCAGTTTCTGTGACTCCAGTAAAATTCCCCTGCCTTGCTATCAAAAGAATTTTAAATAGGAAAATGAACATTCATCATTGAACTGAGGAACAGAATGTCAGATTGCAAATGTTCAGCAGAATTCAGTTAAAGATATTTGCAAACAGTGCACATTGACATGGTACTGGTTACTGGTGAGCTTCACCCACAAGGAGCAGACTGCTGAATTATTATTACATTGATTTAGCTTGCAGCTCTTACTGATATCCTGCCCCCCGGTCAGTGAAGGTACAGTAGTTCCAAGAGAGATGCATTCCGTGGAGTGAACTAAGTAACAAAAAAAAAAATACTGATGGAAATTCAAACTACAAACAGAAAATACTCAGATCAGGCAATAGCTGCAGAGAGAGAAACAGGGTTAGTATTTCAGTTTGATGATATTTCATTAGAATTGTATGAGAAACAAAAGGTCACGATGAAAGGTTATCAATCTGAAATGTTAGCTCTGCCCGCTTCCGAAGATGCTACCAAATCAGCTGACAATTTCCAGTTTCTTTTTATTATTTCCATCACCTGCAACATTTTTGCTCCTCCGTACCTTCAATGTCCTCATTCCTCCTCAACCCCACAGTTCTGTTCCTGATCTCCCAGATTGCTTTTCTGATTGAATTCCCCAAATCCTCCCTTTGCCTTCATCTCTCTGAAAGTGCCCCAACTTCTGCCACAAATTTCATTTTCTCTTCATTCCACTGGTCCCCACCAAAATCCTCACAGTTACGTTTTGCTGCGAGAAGCATGGTTGATGTTCCACGTGGAACGCTTATTCTACTGGTATTGCCAACACTGCCCTATTAAGCAAAAGTTCGCTGCTCAGAGTGATGCCAGCTTAGACACGGGAAGTCCTATGTGGCTCCCTAACATGGGCATCTGTCCTTCAGGGATCAACTTCAAGCCAGTCTTGAGTTGAATAACTCCCAGGCGATATTTGGCAGTCACCCAACTGATACAGCTGCCTCTGTGCTGTAGTCAGAGGCTCAGAAAGCTAAAACCTAATCGCAGAATTGTTGTTGCAATGGGAATTTCTGGGAACTGCCAAAATCCTACATGGAATGACAGTGGACGCCCCACCCAGTCTAAATACTCCTCCAAAACTGTCGAAATCAATATTGACAGCTCAAGGGCTGGTCCCCCTGCAATGCACATTTTCACATTCGTGCCTGTCCCTAAATCCCTGTTTACATGAAAGTGTAATCACAAGTAAGCATCCATTTCTTTTGCATTCCCCCCCCCCGCCCAACTTTTATTCCAAGCTGCAGTCAGTGAAAAGAAACAATCAGGAGTTAAATCTGTTAAATGGCGAGAGTACTCATGATCTCATCTCAGTCTGCCCCTGCCTATCTGTAACTTCGTCTTACTTCAGGATCAGTGCTATGTTTGAAGGAATCCTACTGTATGTGATCTTTGCAGTGCGCACTTCCTTCTTTAAGTTTCATTGTACAGCACCAGAAAGCAGGGATTCCTTTCAAAGACTGGGACTGTTGTGTGTCCTCACAGGTCCAGAGCGATGAAGACACGGCTGGGCTGCTTATCACAGAAGTCCGACTCCTACAGCGACTTCAGCTCGTTTCTCCCCAGTAGACACGAGAAGCCAATCAGATGCTTAAAGTAAGTAATTGTTACTGGAATGTTGGCGGGGGGAGGGGAGGAATGAAAATAATTAATTAGTTCTATCTTTTTAAAGCATCAAAGAAAAAAATCTCCGTCTGCACCCGATTGCATCTACTGTACAGGAGATTAGCCTTTCCTGCGTCACCAGAGCTCTGTTGGCCAGCCTTACCTGTTTTCTCCTCTTACAACGGGAACGGAGGGTTGGACTTTGAGAGGCATTAGCTTTAAGTAGCAGCATGTATTAAACTCATTTGCCTGTGGACAGTGCTGGGTTCTGCTGCATTAGGTACCAGATGATGAGTTTAAAAGATATTTCAGTGGACTTGAGGTCCAGGTCAGTTGTGAACTGGCAAAATGGTAATACAGATTCAGCGAGGTTGGGGGGGTGAAAAAAAAAATACACTGCTAACTCGTAATTGAAGTACAAAGCAGATCTTACTTTTGAAAAGCCAACTTTTTTTATTTTAGGGATAGGGTCAGTGGTACAGAGGGCAGGAACTGTCAATAAAATGAATCAAAATCCAGGCAAACACTGTGGAAAAGGCTAAAATGTGACTTTCCAGTTTGGATCTTTACTCTTTCATCTATTATTTTTATGCTGAAAGGCAGTATGATTCAAAGATGAGCAAATTTGGTTTCATTTTATTTTCTTTCAGTAGGCAGCAATAATACCAAGCAATTCACAGTCATTAGCCCTTCCAGACAATGAAGCACAGGTCCATCTGGCGGACCACACACATAACTTATTTTGGGACTTGGACGAATGCTGATTCTTGGCTTTAGTGGGAGAGTGCACAAGAACAGTAGCAACAGCCAGGCAAGGACAACTCCTCATGCCTCCAGCCTCCACCAATGCAGGCTTTGCGGGAGAGCGGTCGCAACATTGGATGGGATGATATCATTGGAGGAAACAGTATGGGGTATCAGCATATGTCACCCCTGTGACACCCAGTGAAATTCCTCCCTGAGTGATCCTTTGAATGCGCTCAGGTCCAAAGCAAGGCTGTGAAGGGCGATATTGTCATCCTTTCCTATTAGAATGTCCACTTTGCAGAAAAACATAAATGATCTATCTCTCTCTCTCTCTCTCTCTCTCACACACACACACACACACACACACACACACACACACACATATGCATGCACACACACACTCAGAGGAAAGCATCATTTACATCTGAAGGAAGCCCCAAGGTTTGTGTGTAACCTGGTCTTCCCAATGGAAAGCCCTTTCCATGACTAGGGTTTGCTGAATAATGCTTGCCATAACAACCGCAGGGCCTACTCAGTAGACTATACAGTAAATTTATGGAGGAAGCACCTCTCTGAACCTCCTTTACAGAAAATAAACAATTAGGAACCTTTTGAATGTAAACCTATCAAGCTAGGTATTTGGTGTCGTGGGGGAAATGTGTTAAACAGTTGCCAATGTCATGCGCCTAATGGATATTTTGGATGAAGACTTGCTGCGATAAATTTCTCCAAGTCTGAGGTCAAGGTATTTTGCATCAACAGCAGCCCATAAACCTATCCGTCCATGTACTGTAGCAAGGAATATCTCAAGTAGCCCAGGACCTGTGCCATGGTCTGGGTGCCAAGGGGGATAAAGGCTGCCAGAAGGTCAGACAATGAGTTGGGTCTGGGATTGAGGAGGCTCAGTACTGGGGTCGTGCAGTCAGAACCAGAGTCAAGGCGGTTGAGGATTGGAAGGTGTAATTCGGCTTTAAAGGGAGGGAAGGAGATCCATGAGTCGAGGTGGTCCGGTGCTGTGTGCCTAAATATGACAAGTTAAGGAACAGAATCTGCATGGAATTCCTGGCTCAGTGGGCAATCATCCAAAATATCAACAAATGCAGCTCAGAACAAGATGACCTAACTTACTGGGCAACAACTTCACTTACGTCTGATGTAGAAATTATGGCACTGGTGCAAATGTAAGAGCTCGGTCAAATTTCTGGAGTGGTTCCATCTGATCTGGAAATCATTGCAATAATTTTTTGATTGGAAAATGATTGCTATTTATATGCTCAGATCTAGCCAAAATGTTGCACTGTGTGCAAAAGCTTAAAGGTCTCTTAGATTGTGTTTGTGTAAATTCTACAGTATAAATCTTCTGTGATATTTTCTGCAAAATTAAATCTTTGTTAAAGATTAAAATATATTTCAGATCCTGAGGGATCTTGAAAGATGGATGTTGAGAGAATACTTCCTCTTATGGGAGAATCTAGAACTAGGGACCACTATTTAACAATAAAGTATTGACAATTTACAACAGAATTAGCTGTTCTGTTCTCTCTCAGAGGGCTGTGAGTCTCTGGAATTTATTTTCCTCAAAGACCATTGAATATTTTGAAGGAATATGGAAGGAATATTTTGAAAAGTAAAAGGACTGAAAGCTTACTACGGGTGGGTGGCAATGTGGCCCGATGCTGTTTGTGAATGGTGAAGCATGCTCAAGAAGCTAAAAGGTCTACTCCTGCATCTTATCCGTACGTTCAGAGCTGCACTAACAGTCCAGTGTAGAAGTAATGAGTGGAATAGAAATGGTGAGAAGGAGCTGGACATATGCTCTGATGAGATAGAATGTCCTTAGCTTTGATAGGCACAAGCTCATCCACAGTTAGAAAGCTCCAAGCTCTTGGTAAAGAGTGGACAGGTCAAATTCAAAGTCAAAGTAGAGTTTTTTGTCATATGCAGAAGTACATGTATGCACAGATGCAATAAAGACATACTTTGGCATCACAGGCACAAAGCAGCTTATAGGTAGCATTCACAAGAAAAACATAAAATTTAATTATATACAAGTTATACACAATTATACGGGTTATAGCAAAAGAAGGAGTTGGTCAAATCAGCCCTTTTAACCAGATCCACCTTTCAATAGAAGCTTGGCTGATCTCGTACTTAGGAGTCCCAGAACTTTCCCACAATCCTTCAGTAATTAATACCAGGAGACCATTGCCAAAAAATATCACTAGTAGTGGCAAATGAATTTAATTCACTCATACTGTATATATTCCACACATTCATGTATTCAGAAAGGAGACAGCAATCAATGACAAGCTAGGGAAATACCTGAGGGAGAGAGGAATGAAAATAAGAGATGATGAGACAAGACATAATTGGAAGAGGTTCATATGGACCATTGGCTTATTTTTGTGGAACCTACAGGTTGATGTGATGATACCTCTGGATATAAGCAGAAGATGGCAGGACATATTGAAAAATAAACTGTAAATATAAAATCAAATCAGTTCTCAGCCATGCTTGAAAATTCTATATAATGTTGGACTGAGATGAGTTGAGATGATAGTAACTGATATTCTTTGCTGGTCCTTCAAAAGATTGTCCACAGAGGAAGCTGTGCAATGGACCGAATCATTCCATTTGCTTCTGGATCATAAGTGTAAGTACACTTAAACTTTTTGGTTTTCTACTGAGACAGTGAATAAAATGACAACTGAGATTAGTGATTTAACCACCCAAAACTAACAATATAAAAATAGTATAATGTTTGATATATAGTATCATACTTCATTGAACTGTTTTTGTCTTGTAAAACTAACATTAAAAGGTTTTAGATTTTTTTCTTTGTTTTATTAAACTGTTATCTATTCAGTCCCTTTTGGATGTTAAGTGTGGCTGGTGGAATGTTAACCTTCTGAGTGACAGGAGAGCAGTAAGTTCTTAGAAAGATGCGACAAAACAAATAAAACTTTTTCAAGGAAGGAAAACAATTAGGGATTCAGAATCAGAATGAAGTTTATCATCACTGACATATGATGCGAAATGTGCTTTTTTTTATGGCAGCAGCAAGAAACGTTAGATGTAAAAAATTACTATAAGGTGCAATTAAAAAAATAAAATAAATGATAGTGCAATAGTGAGGTAGTGTTCATAGGTTGATGGACAGTTTAGAAAACTGATGGTGGAGGCGAAGAAGCTGTTCCTAAAACATTAAGTGTGTGTCTTTAGGTTCCTGTACTTCCTCTGTAACAGTAATAACAAAAACAGGTCATGTCCCAGATGATAAGGGTCCTTAATGATCGATGTCACCTTCCTGAGCTACTGCCTTTTGAAGATGTCCTCAATAGTTGTTTGAGGCCTTGAGGGAGTTGACTTAACCTACATCTCTCTGCAGCCTCTTTTGATCCTGCATGTTGGAATCTCCATACCAGGTAGTGATGCAACCAATCAGGTTGCTGTACATCTGTAGAAATTTCGTAGTGTCTTTGGTAATATACTGAAACTCCCCAGACTGCTAATGAAGTATTCCCACTGCTGTGTCTTCTTCAAATGTATCAATATGTTTTCTTTCTCTCTCCTCACTCATCCCCCACCCCCAGCTATGCTTTGAAAAACATAAACCTTCACACTTATCCAGTTCAAGAAATAGCCGTTAACCCGCAGTGCGAAAGAGCAAAATGGTCATCCCCAACCTCCAGGCTTAGTTGCGAGGCCACTGTGATTGACATGCCTGTCAATTACTGATGAATTTGACTCATGTATAAATAACAAGATAAGAAAGTCAAAGTTTATCAGCACAGAAAAAAATACCCCCAACCTGCAAAGGAGAGCATTCAGTTCTTTATTTCTATTCTGGTCATCACACGGCACTTTCTCTGTAGCTGTTACACTTTCCTCTGCATTCTGTTATTGTCTTAACTGTTCCACTTCAATGCACTGTGTTATGTTTTGATCTGTATGTAAGATCAAATTTTCACTGTACTCTGGTACATGTGACAATAACAAAACCAATTCCAATTGTAGCCGTCCCATTCCTCCCCCATAGCTTTGCGATATTTTACAAGTTATCCACTGCCCTATTGAAAGCTGCATTGCAAACTTTCCTCCTGACTGTTCTCCCGGATATTTGAAGATTTATTTCACACTGGGTTATCTTTTTTTTACCAAGTCAGATGAAACTGTTCTTCCTTTTCTAAATATAGCAGCACACATTAAGAAGAGAGGGAATTGTAATACTTTGAAGAATATACCTTTCTTTCACTTTAACCCTTTCAAATTGTGGATAGCAATTTTTTCTAATGTGAACCTGTAGTGACACAAAGTGTGCATTAAGTCATGGCATCTTGAAATAAGGTGACATAAAGGGTAAAGAATTATATGAGCCCCATTTTACATTCCTGAATAAGAAATTTTTCATGGAAGAAATATGTCATTAACAAGATTGACATTTCTTCATGAAAAAGAGATATTTTAACTTCAAAACCAAAGCCTCAGAAAGTTATTGGAGTTTAAAGTAGCATGTAGAATTTTGTCACAGTTAGAATCAAAAGAATGATCCAAATAAGATCAAAGATAACTAATGCTTGCTGTCCAAAATCTTACTGGCCAAAAATTACACTGGTAGACATGGGCATAGGCACAAAAATGCTTCTGTTCACTTCCAAACATCTCAAATCCAGCTGGATTTTGTAAACAAAAGTGGAGTTAATGCATTTTTGAGAACAACATTAAGTCATTGTGGCCTGTTCCACCACTCTGGAATTCCTGAGAGGCTGAGAAACAGGGTTAAACTGTGATTATATCATCAGGGGCATGAGAAAAGACCTCAAATCATGTGCCCCAGTTACGTTTCTCATGAACACATCTTCTCGGGCATCATAAAACATTGTCACATGATGATAATTTGGCTACTCAAGAATTGATATTTACACAGGCGCAGCCACAAGAAATATTAGGCTTCAAAGCAGACATTATTGTGCATATACAGTGAAGCCCGATGTCATTACAAGTAAAAGGCAGTGGTGCAAATCTATGGTTTTAGAAATTCAACAGCACCTAGGGTCAGTCAGGATCTAATGGTTCCAAGAGAGCAGCCAGGGAAAACAGGCTCATAATGGGATGAGGTTTAATTTGGAAAAAAAAATGGAAAGCTTTGTATGCGCTGAGGCTTGAAAAAAAGATGATTTTGTGGTAGAGGGTATGCGTTTAAGTCTTCTTAGACAATCAATATTTTCTCAGTTATCTCAAGAAAGAACAGATATGACAAAACTTGATGATGTGCTCATTCAAAGAACAGGTCCACTACTAAATAGCACTCCTTCATTGATTCTATCCCCTCACGGTTACTTTCCAAAGTAAATGCCTATCTACCTCCTTCCCAGAATCTCCCTTCTGCCCTAATTGCTGGTGTGTTGTGCAGGGCTCCTCCAACTTCACTCCTCAGGCACAAGAGTGTTGTTTCCAAAGATTATCCTATCTGCCCTCACACAGTCTTCTCCATTTACCTATTTCAATGAACTTTTTAAAAAAAGTATTTGAAGTATTCAAATATAAATGAAACAATTCTAGGTGCAAAAATTCCAATTCATAGATGCTATATTATTGCCCTGGCTATAATATAGATCAACCTTAACTTAAAGACAACAATTGAGGGATAATTTTCATTGAACACACATAAAAAAATGCTCGTGAACGCAGCAGGTCAGGCAGCATCTATAGAAAGAGGTACAGTCAACGTTTCGAGCCGAGACCCTTCATCAGGACATTTCATTGTATTGGGCTGGAACTGCCTGTTATCACGCTGCATCGCTAAATAAATAAATAAACAAACAAACAAACAAAGAAACAAGCAGACAAATAGAACTATAGGCAGATAGATAAATAATAAATAATAAAATCATTAATTTCCTTTGGAAGGAAGGGGAAGATTGGCCATGTTTTGAATTGAGGGATGAGAGGAAAATATCCCATTTATTGACACAGCTAACAGCATCATAAATAATAACACAACAAAAGGAAAAATGTTGGGAATATTTCTGTCTTTACCACTCTGTATCTATTTACCAAAGGGTATAGATGACCATTCTACCTATTGAGTCTACACTGGCCCACAGTGTAATCACAATCCTTCACTAACCTCTGTAACATATTCTCCCCACATTCCTAACAACTCTCCCAGATTCTATCCCTCATCTACAAACTAGACGCAATATACAGTAGACTATTAACCCACCAGTCTGTGATACTCAGCTGGTCTGGCAGTAACTTTTCAGAGAGTAAGAGTTAAAATTTCCAGAAAATGGCTCTTCACCAATCGTGATTAAAGTTGCAGGGATGGGAAGCAGTGGAGAGCACAAAGGGAATGACCATGATAAGAGTGGAAACTATTTGGCTGAAGAAATTGCTTTCACTGCCATCCAATGGGGAGTACTGATCTGTCTAGAGAAATGGCAACAAAAATGTTTCACCATTGAGAAAAGCAAATGGCATTTGTCAACAAGCTCAGGCCTATTTGTAAAGTGGCAAGTTGATCACAAGTCTAAATTGGGCCCAAAATTCCTGACACTTCCTCTGTCAACCAATTATGATTTTGGCAAAGCTATGCACAGCTATAGAAACAGATCATATGCCTACCTGTGTTGCCAAAGTATGACAGTCTCTGGCTGGCATCTATTTCCACATGCTCCTGCAGGAGTTAGGCAAGCGAGCCAGAAATTTTGAACAGAACTGTCCTCTCTAAAGTGGTACTGTACACAAAAGTTATATTTCAGGTGATTTTCTTCTTCTAATGTTGAACCATTTAGATACTCACTGACTCTTTACAACAGAAACTACAGAATAAAACAATGTTTAAGCTGTGGTAATGACTTGGCATCTTTGCCCCCTGTCAGATGGTTTGGCTGCCTTTAGAGCTTTCCTTCGCTCTGAATACAGTGAGGAGAACATTGAGTTCTGGCTGGCCTGTGAAGACTACAAGAAAACCAAATCACCTGCAAAATTGACTTCAAAGGCAAAGAAGATCTACTCAGAATTCATAGACGTTCAAGCTCCAAGAGAGGCAAGAGCTTAATGATTTTAAAAATCACTTATAGTGATTGACACTGTCTCATTCAATTTAAAATGCAATCACTTTGAAGAGTTGTGTTGAATGCCCAAAGAATGCATAACCCCGAAGCTGTTATATTGAAGCTATTAACTTGCTGTTCAAGAGCTTAAAAATAATATTTGCTTGCTTGCACAGGAAAGGAATCCTCTTTAAAAAAAAGAACCGGTTTGCTAGCTGGTTTTGATTTAGAATTTCAAATGAGAAAATGTCATCACTTGGAAATTCATGGCAAAAAAACTCAGAAAGAATTGCTTTTCTGCAATGCTTTTACCAACTCAAGGTGTCTCAAAGTAGTTTACAGCCAAATAGCCTAGAAATTAGGTTGTGTGCTGCCATTGGGACTTGCTTGAAAATGGACTGTGCTGAGTGAAACATGAAAGTAACTATTTTAATGGTTTTCCCCATCACTCCCAATGTTTTGTGGGCACTGCCAAGAAGATTAAACCATGTTTCCTAAGAGTGAGTATTGCTGGAAAAACTCAGCCTTCCAAGCACAGCAGCAAATTGGCAGAGCACTGAGACAAATTAAGGACTTAGCATTTATGTTTTGGGTTCGCCATTCATCTATCCCATAACCCCTTAACACATAGAACAGAAGAAGCTCCTTCAGCCAACTACTTTGCCTATCTACACCAATCTCATTCACCTCATTCAGACTATAGCCCTGCCATCCTTTGGCTGTATGAATGCCTCTTAAACGTGATAATTGTATCTGATTCAACTACTTCGTCTAGGAGTGTGCTCTAGATATCAACACTCTCACACCCCCTTCAAACCCTTTCTCACTCTGACACATACATCTTTCTTGTTTTTCATACTCCTTTTAAGGAAAAGAGACTTTGACGCTCTACTCCAGGGTTTCAAAACCGAGGTTCTGCGAAAGATCAGGATTTTAAAAAATAAACGTCACTTTTTCAACTTCACGCAACACGCAATGCTAGTGCTCGCAGTGGTGGGCAGTGATCGAGCGGGCCCATTAGCAATCTCATTAGAGGTCTCTCAGCCCAGTATGGCAGTGCACAGTAGGATTGTGTTTATTTGGTTTTTGACGTGAGATAGGGGAGGCCGCTGATAATTTGTGAGCACTCTATTGCACAGACAGTAGGCTGAAGAGGAGCGTGAAGTGCGTTTTCCAAGCATTGCATGGATTCACCTAACTTGGGCTGTGACGTCAGCCTCTCCCTCCCGAATTACCTCCCCAACTTCCTGTTACATGCTGCTGACTAACTTATAGGAGCGAACAAACTCTAACGGTCCAGTAGAAAATTGGGGGGAAATTTTCATTCTAAAGAAGGAATTTTTACATGCTGTGACTCAGCAGCTGGTCTGTTGCTTTGCTGTTGTTGTAAACCTTGCAAAAGATGGACTGTGTAGGTTAGAAGTGAATTGTATTGTGAAGTTTTTTTGCGGTTCTCTCGTTTAGTTCTTTATTATGCCATTCTTTTTTCATTTCACGGCACTAGTGCAAAAACAGAGACATAAAATAAGTTCATTTTCACATTGAAAACTACTTATCAATGGGTTTTCCATGGCCTGGTGGTCCAAGTTGTCCTATTTCATTGTGCCTAGTCTGTGGCAATTTAGCAATGGGTCCAGCAAAATTGAAACGACACTTAACTACTAATCATAGCCATATAACACATAAAGTTCAGAAATGGCCATTGGAATCTCAAAATAAAATAATAAAGCTTTTATTAATAAAGTCACAGTAAGTAAAAAGATTCAGGAAGCAAGTTATTTAGTAGCAGAACCTATTACCCAGAAGAAGAAAAGTCACACAGTTGGTGAGAACCTAATAATGCAAGCGTGTAAGATGCTAGGACAAGGCGCAGTACAAGACATTGAAAAGGCTCCTGGTTTTTAGTAACTTTACTATTCAAAATTGTCAATAATTTTTCAAATTGTAAATAGCATTAATTAAAATTAATTTACAACCTTTATTTAAGTTACATCTACTGAGCTTACCGTTAGAAAAATTAAATCTCGTTTTGACTTGCCAGTTATTTAACAGAAATTTACAGTATTTCCTTTAAGAATTTTAAAAATTTATGAAAGGGAAAGAAAGAGATTAACTTCAAGAAAGGTAAGCTAAACTTAACTACCTGTTTTTTTTTCCAAGAAAGGTTGGCTAAAAATTCAAACTCTACTCAAAAGGGCATTGGTAATTATTTTTGGATTATTATATCTACAACTTATTGATCACATTAACATACCATGAGCTATAAAATATAATAATTTTTACATAGGAGTTCCTTGAGATCTAAAAATTATTTGAAGGGCTCCTCCAGGGCAAAAAGGTTGAGAAAGGCTACTCTACTCTATCAATGTTCCTCATAATCTTACGTACTTCTGTCAAGCCACCTCTCAAGTGACCTTTGCTTTAGAGAAAATAAGCCCAACCTACCCAGTCATTCCCCATTATACAGCTTCTTAACAGCAACAATCGGTAGCCTTCTTTCCTGGAACTAGGACAACAGTAAACAGGGAGCGTAGACATTCTCTACTTTTGGTCAAGTCTCGACAAGACTGGAATGAGGGGAGAGAAGTTAAACATCACCACAATGAAACAGTAATTAGCTGGAACATGCATACTCACGAGCACGTTTGCCAAATCCACTCCACAGCCCATGTGCAAGGGTGCGTAGACCCCACAGCAGACTCTGTGATTGTAACAGGATCAGTCCCTCAAGTGGCAGATCTCTCTCTCTTTCCACCACTACTGGAGGCACCCACGGAGAGATGTGTAAACCCCATCCTCTGACTAAGACTGCAGTGACTATAAAGCAGACCTACTAGGCATCACTAGAATTTATAGGCAATGACTCCCTTCTAAACTAGAGTAGCAAGGACTAACCCAATCTCTGGACAAAGTAGCTTCTTCCCCCAGTGTCAGTGCACCTCTGCAAGCAGCAGGGTAACCATAAGCTCGTTCTCTTTCTCAGGTGAACATCGACTTTCAAACACGTGAGCTCACCAGGAAGAACCTGCTGGAGCCAGACCACGCCTGCTTTAACGATGCCCAAAAGAGAGTCTACAGCCTAATGGAAAGGGACTCGTACCCCAGGTTCCTGAGATCAAAGGTCTACTTAGACGTGTTAAACCAGACCCACAGTAATGGTCAAACACAAAGGAGGTTCAGCTGAGGAACATAGCACAGGACCAAGTCTGTGCACTAAGTTCAATTTTGCTCCACCGCCTGCATCTATGGGTCACGAGTTTCACTCTCCTGTTGTAAATTATTGTTGAGGTGAAGATTGGGAAACTTCCTTATGGTGCTCCCTTTGCTCCTGATTTCCAGCCATTACATGGAATGCAATTTTGTGTGACAGCAATCCTTTCCCAATGGGCTTCCTCGCTGTGCCAGGCTCCTGTCTCCAGCTTACCTTTGACATCAAGTTGTTTAGAACTGTTTCTTAACCATCAAAAAGCATGCTGAAACAAGCTTTGCCTATCCTTAAAATCTCTGAGCTGTAATGGCGATAGAAGATCAAATATACAGGGTTTTAGTGCACATATGTTTAAATGTTCAAAATGAACGCAGTAGATTTAAATCAATGCATTAGTATTTATGATACAATGTCCATTTGTTGGTTGATCACTCTATAAGTGAAAATACTCATTTTTATTCTGTGCATTTCCATATATATATATTTATCAGCCCAGCCCATTTATTCTGAGTATATTTATTAAATGAGATCATTAATAAAATGTGTTTGTGAAAAATAATGGAGATCTTTATTTCCAAGACTTGTGCATCCTTTGCCCGACTATATACCTTTTGTATAGGAAAATATTCCAATTGCAAGGTCCTTTGTTACACCCCAGGTTAAGGAGAGAGGCTAGAGATAAGATTGCTGGGGGTTTTGACAAAGATCTTCATGCCCTTTCTAGCCACAGGTGAGGTCCCAGAGTACTGGTGAGTAGCTAATGTTGCTCCATTCTTCGAGAAGTGGAATAAGGGCAATCTTGGAATCCATAGACCGGTAAGCCTTACATCAGTGGCAGGGAAGTTAGTGGAAAGGATTCTTAGGGACAGCGTTTATGAGCGTTTTGAAAACCATGATCTAATTTGGGATCTAATCCAGTGTGAAGCAAGTTATGTCTTACTAACGTGACAGGTTTTTGAGTGGGTGATGAAGGTGGTTAATGAAGGTAGAGCCATGGATGGTGTCTACATGGATTTTAGTAAGGCGTTTGACAAAGCCTCTAATAGGATACTCCGCAAGAAGTTTTAGATGCATGGGACTCACAGTGACTTGGCCTAATGTTGGGTTGGTGCTAGAACCACAGCCACTTGGATTAAGAATTGGCTTGTCCAGAGATTTCAGAAGGTAGTAGTCAATGGGACTTACTCTGGCTGGAGATGGATGACCAGTAATGCTCCACAGAAATCTGTACTGGGACCTCTGCTGTCTGTGACATATATAAATGACCTGGATGAAACCATGGATGGGTGAGTTTGTAAGTTCACAGATGACACAAATATTGGTGGTGCTGAGGATAGTAGAAAAAACTGGCAAAGGATATAGTGGGGTGCATATCTATTGCAGATATAGAGATATAATTGCAGATTTAGTTTAATCTGGCCAAGTGGGAGGTGTTGCACTTTGGGAAATGAAATGCAAAGGATGAGTGTACAGTTAATAGCAAGACTCTTAACAATGTGAATGTACAGAAGGATCCTGGGGTCCAAGTCCATGACCTCCTGACAGTGCCTGTGCAGGTTAATAGAGTGGCAAAGATGGCACATGGAATGCTTGCTTTAATTAGTTGAAATATTGAGTTCATTAGGAAGTTATATTGCAGGTTTATAAAACTCTGGCTAGGCTGGTACGTGCTATCAGGGCTGTTGGTGGAAGCAAAAACAATGGAGATGTTCAGGGGCTCTTAAATTGACACATGATTATGCAGATAATGAAGGGGAATGGGTATTTGTGTAGGCAAAATAATTTGTTAAATTAGGCATTTAATTAATTTTGGTAGGTCAAATATGATGATAGAATATAGTATTAATGGTAAGACTCTTGGCAGTGTGGAGGATCAGAGGGATCTTGGGGTCCAAGTCCCTAGGACACTCAAGGCTGCTGCATAGGTGACTCTGTGGTTAAGAAGGCATAGGGTGCATTGGCCTTCATCAATCACTGGGTTGAGTTTAGGAGCCGAGAGGTAGTGTTGCAGCTATATAGGACCCTGATCAGACTCCACTTGGAGTACTGTGCTGAGTTCTGGTCACCTCACTATAGAAAGGATGTGGAAGCCATAGAAAGGGTGCAGAGGAGATTTACAAGGATGTTGCCTGCATTGGGGAGCATGCCTTATGAGAACAGGTTGAGTGAACTCGGCCTTTTTTCCTTGGAGCGATGGAGGATGAGAGATGACCTGATTGAGGTGTATAAGATGATGAGAGGCATTGATTGTGTGGATAGTCAGAGGCTTTTTCCCAGGGCTGAAATGGCTAGCACAAGAGGGCACAGTTTTAAGGTGCTTGGAAGTAGGTACAGAGGAGATGTCAGGGGTAAGTTTTTTTACACAGAGAGTGGTGAGTGCATGGAATGGGTTGCTGGCAACAGTGGTGGAGGCGGATACGATAGGGTCTTTTAAGAGACTCCTGGACAGGTACATGAAGCTCAGAAAAATAGAGGGCTATGGGTAACCCTAGGTAATTTCTCAAGTAAGGACATGTTTGACACAGCTTAGTGGGCCGAAGGGCCTATATTGTGCTGTAGGCTTTCTACATTTCTATGTTTCTAATTACTAGTTTATTTAATTAGGCACAATATCATAGGCTGAAGTGCCTGTTCCTATGCTGCATTTTTTGATGTTCTCAGTTCTTACTGATGCTAATGTCAATTATTCAAACTGCTTTGAACATACTTTAATGCATTTGATATCCTCAGGCTATCAAACACTCATTATCTGAGTGCCTGTCTTCCATATTTCCTCATAAGAGGCCATTTCAGTCTATCAAATTGTTAGCAACAGAGCAATGTTATTTACCACTACTTTTCTCTGTAAGTCATAGTCATAGTCATACTTTATTGATCCCGGGGAAATTGGTTTTCATTACAGTTGCACCATATATAATTAAATAGTCATAAAACCATAAATAATTAAATAGTAATATGTAAATTATGCCAGGAAATAAGTCCAGGACCAGCCTATTGGCTCAGGGTGTCTGACCCTCCAAGGGAGGAGTTGTAAAGTTTGACGGCCACAGGCAGGAATGACTTCCTATGACGCTCTGTGTTGCATCTCAGTGGAATTAGTCTCCGGCTGAATGTACTCCTGTGCCCAACCAGTACATTATGTGGTGGATGGGAGACATTGTCCAAGACGGTATGCAACTTGGACAGCATCCTCTTTTCAGACACCACCACCATCTCAGAGAGTCCAGTTCCATCCCCACAACATCACTGGCCTTACGAATGAGTTTGTTGATTCTGTTGGTGTCTGCTACCCTCAGCCTGCTGCCCCAGCACACAACAGCAAACATGATAGCACTGGCCACCACAGACTCGTAGAACATCCTCAGCATCGTCTGGCAGATGTTAAAGGACCTCAGTCTCCTCAGGAAATAGAGACGGCTCTGACCCTTCTTGTAGACAGCCTCAGTGTTCTTTGACCAGTCCAGTTTATTGTCAATTCGCATCCCCAGGTATTTGTAATCCTCCACCATGTCCATACTGACCCCCTGGATGGAAATAGGCATCACCGGTACCTTAGCTCTCCTCAGGTCTACCACTAGCTCCTTAGTCTTTTTCACATTAAGCTGCAGATAATTCTGCTCACACCATGTGACAAAGTTTCCTACCGTAGCCCTGTACTTAGCCTCATCTCCCTTGCTGATGCATCCAACTACGGCAGAGTCATCAGAAAACTTCTGAAGATGACAAGACTCTGTGCAGTAGTTGAAGTCCAAAGTGTAAATGGTGAAAATATATTCATTCTCATTTTCCCATCAACTCCTCCGAGATTCTAACACTCACCCTCATGTCAGGGGCGATTTACAATGGTCAATTAACCTACTGACCCAGACGTGGGAGGGAACCAGTGCACTGAGGGACAATTTACAATGGTCAGTTCACCTATCGACCCACATGTGGGAGGGAACCAGTGCGCTCAGGGACAACTTACAATGGTCAATTCACCTACTGACCCGGATGTGGGAGGGAACCACTGCGCTCAGAGGAATCTCAGACAGTCACAGGGAGAATGTGAAAATTCCACATAGACAGCACCCGAGACTGGGATTGAACCTGGGTCGCTGGAGCTGGGAGGTAGCAGCTCTAATATTGTATCATTAGTTGATTTTAATAGTGTAAAACTGTATTGTGGAGGGTACTGGACAGTCGACACTTTGGATTAAGACCTTCTGTCAGCGTGTTCGGATATGGCCCAACTACTGAGAGAGGGAGACTCTGAAACCAGAGGACAGTTTACTGATTTTAATGAGAGTGTTGTAGAGAGAGACAGAGAGAGAGAGAGAGAGAGAGAGAGAGAGAGAGAGAGAGAGAGAGAGAGAGAGAGAGAGAGAGAGAGAGAGGAAGGGGAGAGAGAATGAGAGAGGAGAGAGGACAGAAAGGAGAAAGAGAAAAAACAAAGTAACACAATAGAATGCATTTAAAGAAAACTCCCAGTCAACAAGACCATCAAACACCCAGTGTGTGAAAAAACAAATCGTGCTAACAATAAAAAGTAAACAAATAACTTTAATTGCAGAGCCCCCTAAAGTGAGTCCTCAGCTCTTTGTCAGTTTGGAGCTGGCCACTGCTGCAGAGACAGTTCACCGCTGACAGGCCCTGATTAAATCACGTAAAGAGTAAAAAAAGAAGTTAACAGAAAAAACCCATAAAGAACAGGAAATGCAGAGTCCCTGATGCGAGTCCACAACTGCAGAGCACGTTCTGCGCTGAAGTGAGCCAATCCAGAAGACGAATGGTTGCAGGCAGCAGCTGTTGTCTAACCCAGCAGCATGGGACCCAAGCCTGTTGCATCTTCTGCCCATTGCCAACAGCAAGAGAGACTGGACAAATGCAAGCAGACAGTGCTGCTCACCTGTTTTTTCCCCTCTCTCATCCTCAGCGATTTTAATCTTGCTCGATGCTTTAATTAACGCACAGTAATGGAGCCGACCACAGGTTCGTGTTCCACCATGAGCAATCAACATGATACCTCATCCACCCCAAACCCCCCAGAGATCACAGATGTGCCAGATTGTTCAGTCGGCACAAAAATACATTCTTAAAAGGGAAATTACAGGCTGCAATCGATCACAATTCCGAAGAAGAAATATACTGTATATTCCGGGGTATAAACCAACCCAGAGTATAAGCCAACCCCTCCATTTTCAAGGTTAAAAAAGTGACTTTTTCACGTCACCTTTGTATAAGCCGACCCCTTTTGTAGAGGTTTTTGATTTAACCAGAAAAGATCACAAGATCTCACATGCTGGTACTCAGCTTTGCCGGATCCGGAACCTGGAAATTTTGTGAACCAGTACCTGCTAAGAAAACAGGTCTACAGATTGTAGAGCGTTATAAGTGAATTCTTAATAAATAAATCAGGGAGTGAAATTTTGGATTGGGTCTCCAATGGTAAAGAATCCTCTGGAATGTAACCCCCATGAAACCATTTAGCGCCCATCGTAATCTCGTTAAAACATAACACGGGGTGGCGGGATCAGTACGTGTACTCAGTATTGAGTTTGCGACCACCATGTACAAAGGATTAAAACAAATGCTATATGATGCTGGCTTCAAGCTGAAGGTTGTTGATTTTGCTAAAGGAACGAATAATTCTGCAGCTGCTAAGAACTTTAGTGTAAATAAGAAACAAGTGAGAGAGTGGAGAAAGGTAGAGGACATGCTGAGGGAAATGCCAAAGAAAAAATGTGCAAACCGCGGGAAAACATGCCAGTGGCCAGAACTGAAGAAAAATTTTATAGTGGGTGAATCACCAGTGATCGCCTGGATACATTATTACCAGAGAAATGATTCGAGATCAAGCGTTGAAATGGGACGAAAAACACTGTGAGGTCAGTGAAAATTTCAAAGCTACACGAAGTTGGTGCATCCGATTTATGAATAGACGTGCTCTTGTATTGAGGCAAAAAACAAAGATTGCTCAGAAAATTCCCGTGTGGTGTTGTTGTTTACATCCAAAAACACTGCTGGACGGACGAAGCGGGTTGCTTGAAGTGGGTTAAAAAAGATGTGGCGTTGACGTCTCGAAGGTTTCGCGAAGGAAAAGTCGCTACTTGTCTGGGACATGTTCAAAGCGCACTTGTCAGGTGAGACAAAAGCAGCATTGAAAGCTGAAAATACGGACATTGCAGTCTTCCCCGGTGGTTTGACGTCCGTGCTTCAGCCACTAGATATGAGTTTAAACAAACATTCAAAGAATTCATGCGTCGACAGTGAAACGAATTTGACTCAAAAACAGCCAATAAATATGACCTGTCTTCCGTGTATTCGTTTTTCCAAAGTTGGCACCATCTGTACAAGACGACCCCCTAATTTTTGGACCAAAATTTAGGGCCAATTTCTCGGCTTATACACTGGAATTTACGGTATTTAGAAAAAGAAGAATATCCAGCAGTTTTGTAAGCTGTCTGCAAGCTGTCGCCACTGGTCAGGGGCACCACCTTGCTGGATAGCTGGAGCAGGCCAAGGGCTGGAACTGGAGACCGGATGTCTGTGAGTTACTCCCACAGGATTCTATTTTTCTTCCTGACTATTGCAAGAAGCCCTAGTCCGTATTGCTTTCACAGGACGGTCCCTCTTTCAATAACACCACCCAACTGGGAAATAAACATTTCACTACAGTTTGATATCTCAGGTTCCACCTGTTCAGTGTCACAAAAATAAAGGCAAACAATAATGCCCAATATCTTCCAGACAATGGCTTTCCTCAGTATCCTTTTTATTCCTCTCTCAAGCCAATTCCATGCTGTGCGCTGGAAGCTGGAACACAGTGTAAACGAGAGCACTGCCAGTCATCGGATGACGCTTTGTTTACTAATGCTGCTGTTTAGTGGAGATGTTTCTTGGTTTTGCATTTGATGAAAGTTGCACTCATTCATGCTTGACCAGCATGACAGGAAGAAAATATTGTCCCTCCGCACCAATACCTGCAACTTAAACTTATTAATAAACAACTGCTCCTGCAAAGTACTAAGGTCAAAAAACACTCATATTATCCTTTTAGTTATCAATTATGTATGCACTAACTACTTTGTATGAAGCAGGCAGATCATAATAAAACTCTAATAATCCAGTTTGATGGTGCTGAACAGATTCTAGACTATAGGATTTTGCTCCTACTAATGCACCAACATCCTTCTAATGTACTGAAGATGCTACACAGTAGGGGCTCCAGTACATTCACAGACAATTTATAATCATAAATGGATCAACCTGTAGGGCAGAGCTTATTTGCACTATCTAACTGTTCAGAATGAGGCTTGACAAAGCCCACTGCATCTCTTTTCAGAACTTCTAAGCAGACACAGATGCAGATGAATGACGCCTTATCAACACTACAGCTTTGAGGGCAGAGCTTCAGTGGCACAGAGACATCCGCTGTTCACGAAGGCTCTGATGTGGAGGACACCTACCACCCCTCAAGCAAGGGCTGGTGCTTCTCTGAAAGTTCTGCTGATCCGGTGTTGTGCCAGTCTGCTCAGTGAATTTGCCAACAGCAACCATTATCTCCTTTTCCTGGAGGGCCTTAACAATTTTCTGTATAGATGATTGCCCAATTAATATGTGCACAAAGGGATTTTGCCAGTTTTATTTTATTGCTATTACATACACTTCATGTAAATAGGACATGGCTTTCTCTATGCTCATTTTAAGAGTAACTCAATACATTTTCTTACAATAAATCACTGCAACTCACATTATCTTCTTAAACAATGCATCTGTGAAGTGTTTGAGAGAACAGGACCCAGACACAGGACACAGGGCCCAGACTTTCAGTATCTGGTAACGGAAGGACCCTAGATTGTGGCTCTTCTCCACAGAGTCTCTGTGATGTATCACACATCCTTGTGCCATCTAGCACCGCTGGCTGTGGACGTTGTCTTACAATGGAAGACCAACAAGTTTCCGGTGGACCAACGAGCACCTTCACTGAGTTAAGAATCTTCCAGTAGCAGCTGATGTTTGTCTCAGTTTGCCTCCCAGATCACGGCATCCTCTATTACGTACTTGCTCGGGGGCAAAAGATCGCAAAAGAGGATTCTGTGATCCGCAAAGCACCACAACAGAGGACTCAGTGATCCCAATGACCGCAAGCTGGGGATAGACCTTGAAAAGATCCTCTGCACCCTTTTCCAGCCCTTCTTGGCATCTAAGTCAGAATCAGGTTTATTATCACTGGGTTATACGACATGAAATTTGTTGTTTTGTGACACAGTACGGTACAAAGACATAAATTTACAATAAAGAACAGAAATAAATAAGTAGAGAAAAAAAGAATAATGAGGTAGTGTTCGTGAGTTCGTGGACCGTTCAGAAAAAAGATGGTGGAGGGGAAGAAGCTGCTACTGAATAAATGAGTGTGGGACTTCAGGCTCCTGTACCCGCTGCCCATCTGTAGTAAAGAGAAGAGGGTACAACCTGGATGGTCGTAGATGTTGCATTCTTAAGGCACTGCTTCTTGAAGATGTCCTCAAAAGTGGGGAGGGTTGTATGCGTGATGGAATTTGCTGGGCCCATAACCCTTTGCAGGCTCTTGCGGCCCTGTGTATTGGAGTTTCAATACCAAGATGTGATGCTACCAATCGGAATGGCATCCACTGCATATCTGTGAAACTTGTAAGATACACAAAATCTCCTTTGCATTGCAAATAAAGTAGAGCCATTGGTGTGCTACTGTCACACTCAACATCCACAAGGCAGTGGACCATCTCCTCATCTCCTCAGTACAGTGGGATTATGGACGAAAATCTGAAAGGAGGTCCGACGGGTGGGCCTTACTGCCAGCCAAGTAAGGCCTAGCTGCTTGTTTGCAAATGCTGGTGGTGAAGTCATCTGCCAAATGATATTGACAATCTGCTGGAGAAACTAGTCCACAGGATCCAACAAGTCATCTCCCACAGCCTCCTACACTGACCAGTGACCGTGGTTCAAAGGCACTTCTCCACAGAAACTTGTGTAAAGAACAAGTGGTGCAGCCAGGTCCAATAGCCCATTGCACAGCCACAAAACCACCCCTCCTGCACAACACCGAGTTTTGGCATTAACATACTCTAGATCAGGGGTAGGCAACCTTAAGCACAAATGATTTTCTAGCATGTGTTATTCATTAATTTGAGGCAAAACATAACTAGATGCATTTAAATGGATAATTCCCATATTTCAAGTTTTTATGGCATTTATCTGGCCCACTGTCCACTCATTAATACGCGAGAGGCAAAAAGGTTGCCAACGCCTGCTCTAGATCGATGTGCAGTTTGTTGCAATCACACAAAACGGTCATCACTCACTGTGAACGATGTAAGCAATAACATCTTCTGCAGGGCATGGAGAGCCATACAACTGTTATGTATGACACAGATGCTGGCTATTCAACCCATCACGTCCACGGCAGCCCACAAAAGAGAAACTGCGTCAAATTCATTCTCCCTCTTCTCGCCTCCTCGGAGACCTGTAATTATACTCTTTCTCCCACTCCCTCTGCCTGTTGTGACAACTGAACTGAGCCACATGGAAGCTGTAGCTGGGAGAAATAAAAGGTCTTTATTCAACACAGCAGATCTGAGGAGAAGATATTTCTCTTCTTTCCAGAGAATGCTATATAATTTTTAAACACAAAGGCAACAATAAAGAATTAACTGCAACTTCAATAGCTACAATTACCCACTTTAACATTTTGAACGGAGACAGGTAACTTTCTACAGACTTACATATTTACAGTGGTAGTGCATTCCTGTATCCCCTTTGACTATTCATATGCTGGTAGCTTGTCTGAAAATTCTGTGTACAAACCCCAGAAACTCAAAATATACTTCTTTTGTTAGTATTGTGGGACACAGCATAATAAGTGACCAAACGGACATGTTCTGAACTCTGCTTGACATTGTCTTGTGTCTGTAGATACACTAGATTCTGACCAGATCTCCAGACAGTCTGAATCCATGAACACAACCTCGTTATTCCTCTTTTGCACTATTTATTTGTTATAACTATAACTCATAGAGATTTGGTTTTATGTTTTGCACTGTACTGCTGGTATAAAGCAACAAAATTCATGACATATGTCAGAGGTAATAAAGATTGCCTACAAACCTCCTCAACAACCCCCGGGACCCGAGATACTTCAATTCCGGTGACACCTGATAATTACATTCTCAATCAATATGGTTGTGTTCAGGACTTAGCTTCAGGGGAGAGTGGGTGGGTGGGAAGAAACAAGTAATGTGAATGTTTTAACATCAATGGGTGATCAGACGGCCTATTACTAAAGGATGGGTCTGTTGGAAGTTTGTATTGTATAGTTCCTGAGAACGACGGGTTGCTGACTGTGACTAAGTGGATAATCCACAGGCTGGTCAACCTGACCACTGAATGTCCTTGGTCTGTCTTCAGTATTTTTTAAAGGGTTTTGAAATAAACTTGGATCAACAGCAATAAAAAACCTGATTTTGATTCTGAATATCCCACACCCAGTGATTACTTTTGATGACCTTAAAGCATCAGCAGAGATTGAATTATGAACAAGTTTTATTTTCTGGAGAATGGTTTAACACCTGTTATCTATCTAACTCCATAATTCCGAAAAAAAATCTCTAACAGATTGGGATCCAAGAGGAGTCATGATGTGCCAAAAAAACCTATAGGAATAGTCTGTTTTCATAGACACTGCTTGGTCTACTAAGTTCTTCCAGGGTTGTTTTGTGCTCCAGTTTGCAGCAATCTCTTTTGTCTTCAAAACAGAAATAAAAGTAACTTTTGAGTTAGAGGACTCAGCCCCATGGGGCACTGCAGGAACTGATACTGTCACGCACATGAGAAACTGCTAGAAAGTTCAGCAGTCTAATGAACAAGGAGGCAATTAAAAGAGAGGGAGAATATGGCGCGAGCTGAGACACAAGCTGGGAAGTCACCATGGTAACAGCTCAGAGTGATTCAGCTAACGGACACTGGAATTTTGGATGGATTATAAAAAGTTGATCCTTCGGTCTGACAACGGCAGAGGAGACACGACACGAGAGAACTGCGGAAGCTACCTGAGAAACCACTGGTGGAGTTTAAGACTACCACGAAGGTGGAGGCCACGGACCAATTAATTTTGACCCATGATTACCAGTGCGGGTAAGAGCTTGCCTGTGGGGGTCTGCTGGTGGCGAACCCGTGCTGTGGGTTAGTAGACCGTTCCCTAGAAGGGGCTCTGCCCATCTGTGTCTGTGTGGGGCTCACACCAAGTGACTGAAGACTTCGGAAGCAAGAATAACTAAAGCTGCCAACTTGAACATCAACTCAATTAACCCTCTCTCTCTCCATCAATTCAACTCGACGCAACACAAAGTGAACTGAACTGCTTAAACTTACCTGACACCGTAAGACTGATATCTACCTCCTGGACTATTATTTTTTGTATCCACACACACATTTACGGATATATATATATATTGCAGCCACCACCCTGCGACCAGACATTGTCCTAGTGTCTGAATCTACTAAGCAAGTGGTGCTGCTGGAGCTGACAGTCCCATGGGAAGATAGCTTGGAGGAGGCCTTTGAAAGGAAGCTCTCCAATACGCAGGACTGGTCAGCAACTGTCAGCAGGCTGGATGGAGAGTGAGGTGTCTCCCAGTGGAAGTTGGTTGTAGGGGATTCATAGCCCATTCTTTAGTTAGGGCCTTCAGCATTTTGGGCATCGAGGGAGAGAGGAAGAGGAGAGCCATCCGCAGTACCACCGATGCGGCAGAGAGGGCCTCAAGATGGCTGTGGCTCAAAAGAGGGGAGCCATGGAGTGATAAGTAGCTAGCCATCCGGACACAAGCTGGGGTCTGATCAGCCCCGGCTGGATCACCTGGAGGAGGTTGTATGATGTTGAAAGACCCGAAACACCCGATGATTCCAGGAACGTCACTGAAGATGTGTCCAGAAGCATCAATAGATAGATGTTTGTACACGGACAGTATATATATAATAGTTTATAACCTGCATTGTATTATTCGGTTTAATGATATTAATTCGTAGTAGTAATAAATATAGTCTTAATTTATAGTAAACCAGACTCCAGGTGTGTTCCATTTCTACTAGTCCTTTTCAACCTGTCACGGGGTTCGTGACAATACCGTGACCCCAACTGTTCATAATCTGCATCAATGACCTGGATAGGGGATCAAGTGTGATCTCTCCAAGTTTGCCCATGATATAAAGTTGGCTGGCAGTATGGGTAATGAAAAGGCTGCAACAGGGCTCCAAGGAAATATAAACAAAGTAGGTGAATGGGAAAAGGCATGGAAGACTAAATGTGGATAAATACAATATCATCTACATCAGCTCAAGAAATGGAAAGATGAATTCATTCTTAAATTATGTGAATATCAAGAGTGGTGTTGTTTTCATCATCCTTGTACCTAATGACTAAATGACCCCGTAGTTAATTAAAGTGAAAGACAATATGTTGTCCTGTATTGCAAGAGGAATTGGGTACAAAAGAGACATCTGGTTGGTGAATCTGAAGTAAACATGAATTTCTGGTAAAACTTTACTCTGAATACCGTATTCAGAAAGTATATGCTTGCAATTGAGGAAATGGGCTGAAGATTGATTCTAGGGATGGCAAGCATGTCATAAGAGAGGATATGAAGACTGAACTATACAGTGGCATGCAAAAGTTTGGGCACCGCAGTCAAAATTTCTGTTACTGTGAATAGCTAAGTGAGTAAAAGATGAACTGATTTCCAAAGGGCATAAAGTTAAAGTTGACACATTTCTTTAATATTTTAAACAAGAAAACTTCTTTATTTCCATCTTTTACAGTTCAAGATAACAGAAAAGGAAAAGGGCCCGAAGCAAAAGTTTGGGCACCCTGCATGGTCAGTACTTAGTAACATCCCCTTTGGCAAGTATCACAGCTTGTAAACGCTTTCTGTAGCCAGCTAAGAGTCTTTCAATTCTTGTTTGGGGGATTTTCGCCCATTCTTCCTTGCAAAAGGCTTCTAGTTCTGTGAGATTCTTGGGCTGTCAGGCATACACTACTCTTTTGAGGTCTAGCCACAGATTCTCGATGATGTTTAGGTCAGGGGACTGTGAGGGCCATGGCAAAGCCTTCAGCTTGCGCCTCTTGAGGTAGTCCATTGTGGAGTTTGAGGTGTGTTTAGGATCATTATCCTGTTGTAAAAGCCATCCTCTTTTCACCTTCGGCTTTTTTACAGACGGTGTGATGTTTGCTTCCAGAATTTGCTGGTATTTAATTGAATTCATTCTTCTCTCTACCAGTAATTGTTCCCTGTGCCACTGGCTGCAACACAAGCCCAAAGCATGATCGATCCACCCTCGTGCTTAACAGTTGGAGAGGGGTTCTTTTCATGAAATTTTGCACCCCTTTTTCTCCAAACATACCTTTGTTCATTGAAGCCAAAAAGTTTTATTCAAAAGGTTCAAAGGAACATCTAAACAAGCCTGATGCATTTTGGAAACAAGTCCTATGGACTGATGAAGTTAAAATAGAACTTTTTCGCCGCAATGAACTAAGGTATGTTTGGAGAAAAAAGGGTGCAGAATTTGGAGTATTGTGTACAGTTTTGGTCACCAAATTACAAGAAGGATATTAATAAAGTTGAAAGAGTGCAGAGAAGGTTTATAAGGATGTTGCCAGGACTTGAGAAACTGAGTTACAGAGAAAGGTTGACTAGGTTAGGACTTTATTCCCTGGAGCGTAGAAGAATGAGGGGAGATTTGATAGAGGTATATAAAATTATGATGGGTATAGTGAATGCAAGCAGGCTTTTCCACTGAGGCTAGGAGAGAAAAATAAACAGAGGACATGGGTTGAAGGTGAAGGGGAAAAAGTCTAAAGGGAGCATTAGGTGGCGGGGGGGCTTCTTCACACAAAGAGTGGTGGGAGTGTGGAATGAGCTGCCAGATGAAGTGGTAAATGCGGGCTCACTTTTAACATTTAAGAAAAACATGGATGGGAGGTGTATGGAGGGATATGGTCCAGGTGCAGGTCAGTGGGACTAGGCAGAAAAATGGTTTGGCACAGCCAAGAAGGGCCAAAAGGCCTGTTTCTGTGCTGTAATGTTCTATTGTTCTATGGTTCTATGGTTCTAACTAGAAGCCCTTTGCAAGGAAGAATGGACGAAAATCCCCCAAAGAAGAATTGAAAGAATCTTAACTGGCTACAAAAAGTTTTTACAAGCTGTGATACTTGCCAAAGTGGGTGTTACTAAGTACTACCATGCAGGGTGCCCAAACTTTTGCTTCAGGTCCTTTTCCTTTTTTTGTTATTTTGAAACTGTAAAAGATGGAAATAAAAAAGTTTTCTTGCTTAAAATATTAAAGAAATGTGTCATCTTTAACATTATGCCTTTTGGAAATCAGTTCATCTTTTACTTGCTTAGCTATTCACAGTAACAGAAATTTTGACTGGGGTGCCCAAACTTTTGCATGCCACTGTATACCCTGGAAGGGTTGAATACCGATTGAAATAGTAAATTTGTATGACGCTTGAAATGATATGATCCCTGGATATCTAGAACGAGAGGTCACAGCCTCAAAATAAGGGCCCAAATATTCTGGACGAGAAGACATTTCATCCACAGGGAAATGAATCTTTCTAATTCTACTGAAGGGTGTGGAGGCTCCAACCCTGTGTGCACTCAACAGTGAACAATATATTTTTAGATATTAAGTGAACTGTGTGACATTGCGTTACTGTGAGGAGGTGGATGAAAGATCAAGCATGATCTGATGGAATGGCGGAACAGGTGGAACAGCTGGAACAGGCACAAGGGAGAGAATAACCCACCCCAGCTTCTTTTTCTTCTTTTTTAACCAGTAATCGAGAATGGGTTCTTCAAGGAACAAACTTGGTCTAATCTCCCAAGAATGATACAAAAGCAGAGTTGCAACTAAGATGTTATCAGAGAGCACACAACTGATATGGAAATCACCTCAGCTTCGATTCACTGCAGGAAATGTACATCAAATTTCTAGAATGATGTCAAATTACCCAGTGATGAGTATCAGTGCATTTCATGTCATATAAAGTCAATTTTTAATTATGTGACTGAAAACAAAATTGACAAAATGATTGAATTTCTTGCTTCAAGATCTCTACTCTCCCATGTGTATGTGGCTTGTCCTACCTTCTTAGCAAAACGTGCCAGATTAGAACCAAAATCTTATTGAATAGCATAGAATAAAAGGACTAAGTCATAAAGAATAACATGCTATATGGCTTAGTCCTGTTTCTGTTTCTTAAGTTCTTATCAGAGAATGTAAACATGTTTATGTAGAAACCAGGCACTTCCAGATAGCTGATGTACACTCATCAGCCAATTTGTTAGGTTCAGGAGTGGAATCTGGTGTGATCTTCTGCTGCTGTAGCCCATCCACTTCAAGGTTCAACATGTTGTGTTTTCAGAGATTCTCTTCTGCACGCCACTGTGTGGTTATTTGAGTTACTTTCTGTCAGCTCAAACCAGTGTGGCCATTCTCCTCTGATCACTCTGATTAGCAAAGTGTTTTTACCCGCAGAACCGCTGCTCATTGGATGTGTTTTTTGAACCATTCTCTATAAACCCTATAACTGCTGTGCTTGAAAATCCCAGGAAATCAGTAGATTCCGAGATACTCAAACCACCCCATCTGGCACCAACTATCATTCCACGATGAAAGTCAATTAGATCACATATCTTCCCCATTGTGATGTTTGGTCTGAACAACAACTGAGCCTCTTGACAATCTCTGTATTTTTTATGCATTGATTTCCCATCACGTAATTGGCTGGTTAGACATTTGTATTAATCAGCAGGCGTACCTAGTAAAGCGGCCACTGAGTGTATTTGAACATCTGACAAACTGTATAACAAATAAAGTCAATCCCCATCTGTTGGAAGGTATATCTGGCAGAGTCCCAGTCTATCAAGGTTGCCTGCTTGCTGAACATGCAACTTAATTTTCTCTGATCTGCATTTGGAACATGAAGACTTCTTTATTTTTGTTGGACAGTGTGTGGGATTTCTTGCAATGTACAAGATCAGAAAAATAATACATTAAAGTAAAGCCTGAAATGTTTTGCCAGTGTTTCAAAAGTGACCGGCCACTGAGCTGTGACCTCTGCTTTCACACCAGTGCGTTTCACTGGGGCAGTACGAAAGTTGCTGCCGGATTCCTGACTTGAAGGCACAATTGAACCCAGGTCTCTAGTGCCAGAAGGCAGCAGCTCCATTAGCAGCACCACTGTGCTGACTGGGAAAACATGCAAAAATAATTCAGCAGATGAGTGCCTGAAACATCTGCAGCCAATGATGCCATTTTACTGCTGGAGCACCAGGGTTAATTCAACACAAAGAAATTAGTTTATTATTATTATTATTGTCACATGTACCAAGATACAGGGAAAAGCTTAGTTTTGCAAGCCACCCATACAGATAATTTCAAAACGCAAGTACTTTAAGGTAGTTCAAGGGAGAACTAAATCAGAATGCAAAATATTGTGCTATTGTTACAGAGAATGTGCAGTGCAGACAGGCAATATGGTGCAAAACCATGACAAGGCTGATTGTGAGGTCAAATGTTCATCTTTTACAAGAACATCATTCCTCTAGAAGATGCTGGTTTGATCTCATCTGAAGTACTGTATCCATTTTGCATGCAGAATGAAGTACGTTGATACGTTTGAGACGATGCTGAGAAACATTGCCTATTGATAGCCACATACTCACAAAATGCTGGAGGAACTTAGCAGGTCAGGCAGCATCTATGGAAATGAATAAATAGTTGACGTTTCAGGCCAAGACCCTCCTTCAGGACTGGAAAGGAAGGGGGAAAACACCAGAATAAAAAGGTGGGTGGAGGGAAAGGAGGATAGTCAGAAGGTGACAGGTGAAGCTAGTTGGGTGGGGGACATGAAGGGCTAGAAAGAAAGGAATATGATAGGGGAGGAGAGTGGACCAAAGGAGAAAGGGAAGGAGCACAATGTCACCAGGGGGATGTGATAGACAGGTGAGAGGGGAATAGAAGAAAAGGGGAGGAGAATAATTTTTTTTAACCAGAAGGAGAAATTGATATTCATGCCGTCAGGTTAGAGGCTATATAAGAGGAATATAAGGTGTTGCTTCTCCACCTTGAGGGTGGCCTCATCATGGCACAGGAGGAGGCCATGGACTGATAAGTCAGAACGGGAATGGGAATCAGAATTAAAATGTTTGGCCATTGAGAAGTTTGGCAGATGGAGCAGCGGTGCTTGACAATGCAGTCCCCCAATTTACGACGGGTCTCACCAATGTAGAGGGGGCTGCATCGGGAGCACTGGGCACAGTAGCTGACCCCAGCAGATTCACTGGTGAAGTGTCACCTCACATGGAAGGACTGTTCGGGATCCGAAATGGAGGGGAGTGAGGATGTGAAGGGGCGAGTGTAGCATTTTGGCTGCTTGCAGGGATAAGTGCTGGGAGGGAGGCTAATGGGGAAGGATGAGTGGACAAGGGAATCATGGAAGGATCAATCCCTGCGGAATATATTGATGCATGGTCTAAATCAGAGATTCCCAACCTGGGGTGCACGGACCCCTTGCTTAATATTATTGGTCCGTGGCATAAAAAAGGTTGGGAACTCCTGGTCCAAACTTTCATAGAGTTACAAGCTAGACTTAGAACAGAGCGATTTGTAGTCCTGGAAATGGACTGGCTGAGAATCGACTTAACCTTTTATAATAATAGGGAAAAAAATCAGATGGTAGACTAATTATGTAAAATGGTCAGAGGAAGCAGATGGACACACCCAATTATACAAACGTGGGTTCAGATACGAAATCAAGCTGCTTACTGCGTTTAAGAGACCAGAGCAAGTGTGAGCTGTATGAATGAGTATCAAGTACTCTTGGAAACAACCGTAAAATATGGGAATGTGCTGGAATTTTTAAAAATGCGATTGGTATAAAAGATAATCAGCATGGATCTCAGCTGTGGGCAAAGAGCTGATTTTGTACTGTATAACTGCAAGGTATTGTAGAGATTGTGAATGTATCACAGCATAACAAAAAGTTAGGTGAGGTACTAAATGATTACTTTCATTATCTCACCTATGAATAGCGGGGGAGAATTTCAGTGGTGTGTTTCTGCAAAATTAGTCTATGAAGATAATTTTACCTTCTCCCCTGGAGGAGGCATGGCTGTGTTTGATAGGGTGGGGCAGGTGTTGGTGATGGTCTGAGCAAGAGAGGAGCATTCCATGAAATGATAGTTATCACAATTCTCTACTGTGAGATGGACACAGGCTTACTGGTTTTCCTTGACCATTTGATTTCCCAATAAGGGTCCATTGGGAAAACACAAAATTTCAATGAATACCTTTTCAAAGATAAAGGCAAAAAAAATCACTAAATTAATAAATTCAAAAGTAATTAGACCTCTCATTTTTCAGCCTCAGTATCTTGCCCTTGATTAGCACCCAGCCGATTGTAACAAAAGCGATGGAAATTTCCACGACTATTGGGAAGAAGGTGGCAACCAGGCGTCAGTTCGCAATAGTGAACTGTTAAAACTGAAAATCAGCAGATTCACTGTGCCACCAGAAGTAATTCACAATAATCCAACCCCATTATTTGGGGAAGAAATGGAAATTTCCGTACTCTGCAAGCACTTTATAATGTACCTTCACAAAGACTTTTGGTATAGCAGGTGTATAAATAACCCCCTGTTCATCTTGATTTGCTTGGCTTCCCTATCATTTATACATTAACACTATGTACATATTTTACAAAAACACCATCATTACTCTGTATTTATAGACCAGATAAATGTGACTGTTTTATCGTCTAAGAATGACGTTTCCTAGGAGCTTTCAGTGGGGCTTAAAGTTTAAGGTTAATGAGACAATAAAACAGCAATCTCAATTGTTTACGTAGCTTTTCTGACTAGCAAAGCCCCAATTTAAGACCTCAATTTACAAGTATCAAATGTGCAAAAGGTGATTTATCTTCCTCCCTGCTCTATCTACAGTATATTGAAAATTGCCTGTTTTTATTTCAGAACTGACATTATTTTCCTGTAGTTTTCCATTGAAATATTGCCTAATTTGTATGTGTGTGTGTGTGCGTGTGTGTACTAAATAGAGAGGGAGAGAGTGACATTCAGAACAAGTGGGGGAGAAAGTGAATGAGAGAGAGAGAAGGAGAAAGAGAAAGAGAGAGAAAGAAACAGATAAATTGTTTTGGAAACAACACAGGCTAACGATTGGCTGCAAATACTGAAAAGGATTTATGATTATTGACAAAGAGGCCATTATAATCCTCTACTGCTAATACTCTATTACCAATATGAAATAGATATATTCAAACTAGAAGTATGTTGCTCATGGACAGCCTAACAAATGCAGAAAATAGGTAACCAGTGTCATTTTGGGGGAACATTGAAATTGCCAGTCTTGTTGATGGAGGGAGATTCTGGTCAACACTGATAGGGGAAGGTTCCTCACAATTCCAGTTACCCAGAATCAGTCCCATCATATACTGCTATCTGTGAAGTTTCTAATTCTTCCTTGACAATCTTGCATCCTCCCACATCCCAGAGGCGTTTCCACTGGTCTTCACAAAATATTAGAGTGTGTTTGTGTGAGCAGAACTGATGTGTGAGTGTGAGAATAGGTTAACAGGAAGTAAATGGGGGAACGAGACTAAACTGCGAGCTACCATAGAGCCAAGGAGCCAAATGGTCTTCATAGAGAAAAGTGCAAAAAGAGAGGAAAAGCTGAGTAGGGAGAAAGGACATTTATAGCCCAATCCTTGCTGTAGCAGAACCCAAAATAGGTCAGTAAGCATGGGATGATGAGTGATTACAGTAGTTTTCTGTAATTGGATAAAGTGCAATCCTCACTGATGCTGCACGGCTTAATTGCTGACTTCATGGAAAGTAAGATTCCAAATGGGGTAATGGTGCAAAAAGGATCTGGAGGAACTGATACAAAGCTCACTAATGGGCACAGGGTTAATGAGGACATACAGATGCAACCCAAGAACTGGAGAACTACCAGGAATAGAATTCAAAGTGAGAGATGTTGACTGTGCATTGGTTAGATCTCACATAAAGTACTGTTCACAGATACAGATTTCACAATGAGGAAGTTCAAAAACAATTCACAATGAGACCAGCATCAAGCAATATAAAATATCTAGCAGCTCAGGGAGGAGTGAATCAATGGGTCTTTAAGATAATGAGAAGTTTGATATGTTTAAAATGGAGAAGGAGTTTCTACTTCTGGATTAGACTAAATTCACAATACAAATGATAAGATAGATACTAATAACATGTACAGTGAACTCAGTTGAAGCTACTTTTCCCTGGGAGTGATAAAAATGTGAAAACTGTTGTAATTGGGCAACATATCAGCAGTATAATTATATCATCAGTATAATTAAGGTGAGGTTAGAAATGCACACAAAGCGAAAAAGGAATGTCTTTTATGCTGAAAGGGCAAGATGAAGATGGCCTGACTTTGTGGACTGGACAAAATATATGACAGTTAAAATCGTGAGAGCACACTCACCAAATTACAAGTTGTAATGTCTGAAACCTGCCATGTTGCAATAGACTTCTGAGTTGGTGGAAGCCCTTGGCACCTGCACAAGAAATTCCACATGGCGGTTCAAGTGGGAAGCAGAGATTGAGAGTGGCATTCTGGGATTTCCTGAACATGTGACAGTAGTTATGTAAATGCATTACAAGCAATAAACTCTCTCAATATTGTGACTTTTGTTGGTTTATCTAAATTGAATCCTCCATCTGCCTAATGATGAACTAGTGTGTGTATTTTATGTGCATATATAAGCACCATAAGCTGTGTAAAGTCCTTAATACAATGTAGAATATATCTTTTGGGGGATAATGGTAATAATATACAGCTTTACAACTACTTTGAAAGCAAACTGATGATAATATCAGAGCACAGAAGAAATAAATTAGCATCATTCTTACCCATATCATACACAGTTCAATGATCAATAATACGCATTTCTAGTGTATTTACTGCATGAAATGTCCCAGAGTAGCTTAATCAAGTAAAAACAGACTATAAGTGTTATATTAAAATAAAGGTCTGATGTTTGATCAAAGGGTAAGTTTTAGTTAGTGTTTTAAAATGAGAAGCAATAGAGATAACAAGAGAAGGTTGAGAAGGAAGATTCCAAACTTGGCTGGTAGATGTGGTGCCTCACAGTTCCAGAAACCGGGGTTCAATCTTCATCTCCAGTGCTCTCTGTGTGGATTAGGCATGTTCTCGCTGCACCTTGTGGATTTCATCTGGGTGCCTCACTCTCCTACAACCAAGAAAACATGTGGATTGGTAGGTTACTTGGCCACTATAAATTGCTTATGGCATAGAGATGAGAGGAAAGTTGATGGGAAAGGAGAGGGAGAATGAAATGGTTTGTGTGGAGTGATTAGCATAGTCTTGGTAGACTGAATGGCTTGCTCCTGCACTATTTCTCTCTCTGGCACAATTTCAATTACATAGCCACCAACAGCTGGGTAAAGAAAGCTGAGAGTGTACAATAGGTCAGAGGTGAAGTAGCTCAGAGTTCTAATTAGTTACAGTTTCAGCAAAACTGTGTTTAAACATGAAATGCAGTGCTCCATTGGCTGCTTCTAGCCTTGCCAATTTGGATAGACACTTTTACACTGATTGGAAACACCACCTTCAATCTTTTCTCTATGGAGACGATTTGGCTCCTTGACTCTATGGTAGCTCGTAGTTAGGTCTCATTCCTCCATTTACTTCCTGTTAACATATTTTCACACTCATATATCAGTTCTGCTCACCCAAACGCTCTAATATTTTGTGATGACCAATTGAAACGCCTCTGGGATGTGGGAGGAAACAAGATTGTCGAGGAACAATTAGAAACTTCACAAATAGCATAATTAACCACTGAGAACTATTATAATCTGTTTTATGATTATTCAAGAGCCATACTGGAAACACCGCTTGATCTGACAGATATATAGTAATTTTAACCTTTTATTGCACAATATTCTCATGGTCACTGAGTTTTTTTGGCACAAGAAGCAGAAAACTAGGTTCTGTATTAATTCAAAGTAATTATTTTCGCACTAAACATCACGCTCGAAATTTGTTCTTATAATTAAAACGAGTACTTGGAAATAGTGGTAATTTTGGGGGTGAAAGCACTCATGTGGTAAGAAATAAATTTAACAAAGTGGAAATGCTCAGTTCAACATGAATTGTAGTATCAGTGTATGATACTCAAACCTGACTCAATGCGCAGGACCAAAAACTCCAATCCCAGCATTGTTCTGCTTACAAGGAGTGTACCACAAATCCCAGACATTCCATAAACCTTGAATTATTTAACATCTATATTTTAACATCTATATATGCCTTTAGATGTAGAATATTTGTGATGCCAGTTCAGTGCACAACAAGGTCTGATAAAGAAAACAAAAAATAATTTCAGCACTACTAAATAGGTGCTTTATATTGTTCAAGATATCAGGGATGACTCCTCTGTTCTTGTTGTGGTACAAATCTGTAGTATTCACCTACAGGGTTAGATTAAACTTAGATAGGATTGCACTCCCACAGTACCACAGTTCTGGCCTAGATTTCACATGTCCATACAGCATGACCTGAGCTCACAAGCTGTGGTTGGGGGTGGGGAAGTGAGAATGGTATTAACGCAACCACAGTTATACTAGACACAAGGTTGGGCAACACCACTTCAGTGATCAACAGCTGAGCAACCCAATCATTGACATTATGCTCTTCCTTGCTTCTTTTTTCATTGTTAGTCACCAGGTTCTAGGCTCTTTATCCTCTCAATCACTAAAAAAGCTCTTCCAAAACTCTGTGACACCAACTTAAATCCCACCCACCTGGCTTTAAATTTCACTTACACACAATTGCCAATTCACATCATATCACCATAAGAATTAGTGTATCTTACTAATGAACCTGCTTGGCCGTTCATCACAATCACGGCTGATCTTCCTCATCAGCACCATTTTGCTGCACCATCCCCACTTCCCCTTGATTCATTTAATCCTCAGGAACATATCAATCCCTTTACTGAATGAGCACCTCCGGAGTTTACATGGCTATCTAGCAAAAAGTATGCCAAAGGTTCTCCAACCACTGAGAGAAGGAATTTCTTAATTTCCTAACTACTATACTCTCTTCCTTTCCGACGTTACCTCTTACATATATTTTAGATACTATAATTAACTTTAACCCGTGTCAGAAAGGTGTAACGGCTATTATTTATAATACTACCATGAAACTTAGGAAAGCTCCACTCGATAAGATTAGGTCAGATTGGGAAAAGGAATTGGGCTTTATTATTCCGGCGGATGACTGGGCGCATATTTTTACAACTAGTCAATACTTCCTCTATCTGTTCCAAACATTCCCTAATTCTATTTAAAGTTGTTCATAGAGCACATTTGTCTAAAGATAAATTAGCTCATTTTTATTCTCATATTAACCCTCTTTGTGACAGATGTCATGGGGAGATATCCTCCTTAACTCATATGTTTTGGTCCTGTCCTACTTTGGAAACTTTTTGGAAAGACATTTTTAATATTATTTCAAAGATATTGAATATAGATATTTCGCCCCATCCTATTTCCGCTATCTTTGGATTACCTAAAATTTCCAGTAATCTTTCCCCTTCTGCCTGTAGAATGATTGTATTTCTTACTTTAATGGCTAAAAGATGTATTTTACGACATTGGAAGGAGATTAATGCCCCAACAATGTTCTTTTGCTTTTCTCAGACGATACTATGTTTAAATTTGGAGAAAATTAGAAGTAATCTTTATGATACTTCAGTTAAATTTGAACAGACCTGGAGACCATTTATCCAACATTTTCATTTAATGTAATTTTTTTTTCTCTTTGCCCATATTTACATTCCCTTCTTGCTTTTTTAACTGTTTCTAATGGAGGTCGGGTTTGAGGGCGTGATTGTTTTAAGTTGTTTAAGTCTCCTTGATACCTAGTTAGCCCATTGCTTTGCTTTGCTTTTTAGATTAGTTGTACGGTGGGTTTTTTTGGGGTTTTTTTTTTGGGTTTTTTCTTCTCTTTATAGATGCTGCTTGGCCTGCTGCGTTCACCAGCAACTTTGATGTATGTTGCTTGACTTTCCAGCATCTGCAGAATTCCTGTTGTTTGCATACTATTATATTACCTTGTTATTTTATATCTAAACTGCACTGTTTGTACTAACTTTTTTTTTGTGTATTAATATCTCTTGCAAATTTATATTGCAATAGTGTATTAGTGTCTACATGGTCTACTTTTTGTGTACTAATTTAATAAAAAGGTTTAAAAAGAAAGAGAAGGAATTTCTCCCTGTCTCGATCCTACGTAACCTACACTAGTGGTCCCCACCTCCGGGCCGCGGACTGATACACTGCCTCGAAGGATGCAGTGGTGCAGCGGTAGTCGGGACGCACCCAGCACACCTTTAAGAAAAAAAGCCGAAATAGACAAGCTAATTAATTAGGTGCCGTCCGGCACATAAATGTTGGCCCAGATCAAATGTATGGGTCCACGGCCCGGAGGTTGGGGACCACTGACCTACACCATCTGTGTTCTCTGACCATTCACTTTCAGTATAATCAAAGCTGTGGGCCTCAACCAGTTTAGCAAGAAGTGCAGCTTGTACTACTGCATTTCCCATTTCCAGCCTGCTGGGCATCATCTGCATATCTGGCAGAATTGCTAGAAGTGCTCTTTTTATTCAATAGACAATAGACAATGGACAATAGGTGCAGGAGTAGGCCATTCAGCCCTTCGAGCCAGCACCGCCATTCACTGTGATCATGGCTGATCATCCACAATCAGTACCCCGTTCCTGCCTTCTCCCCATATCCCTTGACTCCGCTATCATTAAGAGCTGTATCTAACTCTTTCTTGAAAGCATCCAGAGAATTGGCCACCACTGCCTTCTGGGGCAGAGCATTCCACAGATCCACAACTCTCTGGGTGAAGAAGTTTTTCCTCAACTCCATTCTAGATGGCCTACCCCTTATGTGGCCTCTGGTTCTGGACTCCCCCAACATCGGGAGCATGTTTCCTGCCTCTAGCGTGTCCAATCCCTTAATAATCTTATATGTTTCAATCATATCCCCTCTCATCTTTTTAAATTGCAGTGTATACAAGTCCCCACTCTTTAAGCCAATGGATTGACAATGAAATCCCCAGCACCTGTGAAACTTGGAAGCTAAAGTTTTGCCCTCTAATACCGATTCAACATTGGAATAGACTTGAGGGACTGAGTTATAGAGAAAGTTTGAACTGGCTTGTACTTGAGTCAGTGGGGCATAAGAGGACAAAGGGTGATCTTATAGAGCTGTTTAAAATCGTGAGGGGCATAGATAGGATGAATGTGCTCAGTTTTTATCTCAGGTTTGGGAAATCAAGAACTAGAGGACTAGAGGGTGAAGTTGTTTAGTAGAAATGTGACTGGAAACTTTTTCCACTCAAATGGTGATTAATATATGGAAGGAACTGCCAGAGGAAGTGGTTGAAGTAGGTACAGTGTACATTAACCACATTTAAAAGGAAATTGGACGTGTAAATGAAAAAGAAGGGTTTCATGGGATATGAACTGAAATCAGGTAAGTGAAACAGGATTAGAGGCACCTTGATTTTCATGGACCAGTTGGAAATAGATCCTCTTACCTTGCAGAGTGCCTCTAAGCTTTTAAACCATGAATTCTTTGGACTTGAAGTCCATTGTGTTCCCCCAGTTCCCATCCACCAGCTGTCTCATTTCTGTACAAGTTTATGGCTCTTCAAGCTACTCTGTCCTTTATTTTCAGAGTGTCACTGTTTATGGGCAACTTCAGCAAGCTACACGATGCTAACACCAAGAACAAAAGCTCCTTCTGTCACAGAACTATGAAGCATGGTAATACCACTGATGCCTTCTAGGGATTTTCCTTCACAAATCACTAACGCTTCGTTTCATTGTCGGCCATTGTACATAGTAGAACAAGACCCAGTGAAACATTCTGTTATAAATGCTGACGCCTGTTAATCAATTGGCAGAGGCAATGAAGAGAAGGAATGGTGAACAAATGGCTGATTTACATTCTGCTCAAAAATTGGAGAAAATAATTGATCTTCTTGCTGTAGTGTGCAGAAGCATAAATTAATACAAACGTTTGTAGTTAAAATAGTAAATGTTTGCAATTATATCACATTACGTATGTGCACTTGGCTCATTATTAAACACAGTAATGCTATCCACACGATCTGGTGCGAATACAAGCAATTCATTTCATAAGAGGCTCAGTGTGCTCCACTGATGGGAAAAATGACCACTTTTGTTTGAGGAATTAAACTTGCTTCAAAGTAATGACAGTTTGGAAACTTCAAAACGTAATTCCACAATATGCAAAGCTGTGGTAGGTCGACATATTCACACCAGAACAGAAGGGCCACTTATAAAGCAGCGCCCATTTTCTCCTGTTAAGCACCCTCTGCTTCAAAAATTCCATCACAATTTAGCAACTCCACACAAAGGCATCTTGTCTCTTCTCTTTCAGTGCCAATTTCTGAATTTGATGCTTTTTTTGTCATCTATATCAACACTTTGTAAAGAATATGCAGGGCAGAATTATTAAATTTACAGATGACATAAAAATAGGTGGCATAATAGACAGTGAAGAAGGTTATCAAAAAATTCCCGGGGGGGGGGGTCATGATCAGCTGAGTGAGTGTGTGAGGAATGGAAAATGGAGTTTAATTCAGATAAGGGCAAGGTGTTGCATTTTGGAATGTGAAATCAAGGTAGGTCTTGCACAGTGAATGGTGGAGCTCTGGGGAATGTTGTAGAAAAGATGGACCTTAAAATTCACATACTTAGTTCCATGAAGTAGAAGCACAGTAGACAGAGTGGTGAATAGGGCAGAGCTTAGGATGATGGTGCCGAATGGCGATCCTTTGCTTGCATCTTGGGAAACAGCTCTATTTCTATCTTTAATATCTTTATTTTTCCCTTTTCAGGGTTCTTTTAAAGACCCTGACTTGGAGTTACACGCTGACTTCGGTTCTTTGTGGGAATGGGACCCGCTCTCAGGACCTCACGACCAGCAGTTTTTCAATACGCCAAGGCTGCAGCCTGGAAGACAAGCACGTCCTCAGGGTGCCGGATTTTCATGGCTCTGGAGGCGGGCTGATTCGAGGTCAGTGCCACCGCAGAAAACTGGTGTGTCGTGGGAGTACATGGAAGATCGTAAGCAGCAAGCTGGCTGCTGGCTGTGTGCCCAGGGACCAGGGACCAGGGCACAGAGCTCGGAAAAAGCAACACAACAGACTTCTAACATCATAAATCGGCGAGTTGTTTTGTTATATTTCCCCTCTCACTGTGAAACGGGACACCTCTTTTTCCCTTATTATGGAGAGAGGGAGAGCCTGTGGTATGTCGAATTACCAGCTGAATGAGTAGTCTTTGTGGTGCTGCAAGTCTGTGACTTTATTGATGATTTGCTGCATGCTTGAGTGCTCGGTGGGGGGTGCAGATGCTTTTTTGCTCGTGGGGGAAGGGGGTCGTCGCTTTGCTGCTGTTTATGCATGGGAGGGTGTACTGGGGGGGCTTCGGGATTCTAACATTTAATTGTCATTCATTCTTTGGGGCACTCCTCTGTTTTCGTAGATGTTTGTGAAGAAAAAGAATTTCAGGATGTATATTGTATACATTTCTCTGACATTAAATTGAACCTATTGAACCTATTAAAGGTGGCCTTTGACATGCTGGCCTTCATTGGCCAGGGCACTGAGTGCAATAGTTGGAAGGTCTTGGTGAGATTGTACAGGACACTGCTCAGTTTTGCTAGATCCACCATAGGAAAGATAAGCTGGAAAGTATGCAGAAAAGATTTACAAGAACTTGCCCTGACTTGAGGGACTGAATTAGAAGGAGAGGTTGGACAAACTAGAATTTGTCTAGGAGACCGAGAGGTGATCTTATAAAGATGTATAAAATCAGGAGGGGCATAGTATGAATGTATTCAGTCTTTTTTAGCAGGGTTGAAAAATGAGGAACGAGGGTATTTACTGTAGGTGATGGGAAGGATTTAATAGGTAGATCAAGGAGTAACTTAATTTTTGCACAAAGCTGGCATGCATGTGGAATAAACTATCAGAGGAAGTGGTATAGGCAGATAGAATAACAACCTTTAAAAGAGAGTTGGACAAGTACGGATTGGAAAGTTTGAGAAGGTTATGGGCCAGAAGTTAGTAAATGGGACCAGCTTGGTTGGGGTATCTTGGTCAGCATAAACCTGTTGGACCAAAGGGCCTGTTTCTCTACTGTATGACCATATGGTGACCAAATTCACAAACGTGTAATGTAATGGCATATTTTCTCATGACATAGGAGGTAGCCATTTGGTCCATTGAGCAATTCAACCAATCTCACTCCCCCAATAATTTTCCCTGTAGTTTATTATCACACATTAATAACCATCTCTCTCTCTCAATTTTCTCACTGGCCAATTATCCTTGGAATAATTTGCAGCAGCCATTTCACTTGCCAACCCATATTTTATTCTCGGTGAGCGGCAGTCGGTGCAAGGAGGATGCATCTCCAAGTTTGCGGATGACACGAATCTGGGTGGCAGTGTTAGCTGTGAGGAGGATGCTAAGAGGATGCAGGCTGACTTGGATAGGTTAGGTGAGTGGGCATATTCATGGCAGATGCAGTTTAATGTGGATAAATGTGAAGTTATCCACTTTGGTGGCAAAAACAGGAAAACAGATTATTATCTGAATGGTGGCTGATTAGGAAAAGGGGAGGTGCAACGAGACCAGGGTGTCATTATACACCAGTCATTGAAAGTGGGCATGCAGGTACAGCAGGCGGTGAAAAAGGCGAATGGTATGCTGGCATTTATAGCAAGAGGATTCGAGTACAGGAGCAGGAAGGTACTACTGCAGTTGTACAAGGCTTTGGTGAGACCACACCTGGAGTATTGTGTGCAGTTTTGGTCCCCTAATCTGAGGAAAGACATTTTTGCCATAGAGGGAGTACAAAGAAGGTTCACTAGGTTGATTCCTGGGATGGCAGGACTTTCATAGGAGGAAAGACGGGATCGACTAGGCTTATACTCGTTGGAATTTAGAAGATTGAGGGGGGATCTTATTGAAACGTATAAAATCCTAAAGGGATTGGACAGGCTAGATGCAGGAAGATTGTTACTGATGTTAGGGAAGTCCAAAACGAGGGGTCACAATTTGAGGATAGAGGGGAAGCCTTTTAGGACCGAGATTAGGAAAAACTTCTTCACACAGAGAGTGGTGAATCTGTGGAATTCTCTGCCACAGGAAACAGTTGAGGCCAGTTCATTGGCTATATTTAAGAGGGAGTTAGATATGGCCCTTGTGGCTAAAGGGATCAGGGGGTATGGAGGGAAGGCTGGTACAGGGTTCTGAGTTGGATGATCAGCCATGATCATACTGAATGGCGGTGCAGGCTCGAAGGGCTGAATGGCCTACTCCTGCACCTATTTTCTATGTTTCTATGTTTCTAGGTTGTTAGTTGGTCATGCAGCGCGAGATTTTAAAAGATGCAGTTCGGGTGCTTTCGGCTTTTTTTCTCAACAGGTGGCAATCAGCACGGTGCCAATAAAAAGTAAAGTGTAGGTGGAGCAGTTATTGTTGGAATGGACATTGTTGGAGTGGGGCATAGTTAGAGCAGTCCAGCTTTGGCTCAACAGGCTAAGGCAAGAACAGGCTTGGCCCCAGGCACAGGAAGAGGTTCTAAGTAAGTAAGGAAGTTTCTAGCAAGGTTTTTTTCTCTGTTAACACATAGCTAGTGCACTAAGAATGATTCCAGAGGTAGTGATATATTCCTTGTGTGATAGACGGGAAATATGGGAGATCCCTAGTCTCCCTGATAACTACTTTTGTACAAAGTGAATTGAGCTGCAGCTCCTTAGAGACTGGGCTAAGGAACTGGAGTGGCAGCTTGATGACCTTCAGCTCATACAGGAAAATGAGAAGGTGATAGGTAAGAGCTACAGGGAGGTAGTCAGCCTAAGCTCTAAAAGGCAAGTACTTGATTGACTGTCAAGAGAGGAAAGGGGACAGACAGCCTATGCAGAGTACCCTTGTGGTCATTCCCCTCAATAATAATTATACCACTTTGGATACTATTGTAGGGGGCAATCTACCAGCCACAGCAACCTAGTCTCTAGCTCTGTAGCTCAGAAGGGAAGAGGGGAGAGGAGGACTGCTGTAGTGATAGGGGATTCCATAATTAAAGGAGCAGAAAGCAGATACTGTGGACATAAAAAAGATACCTGGATGATATTTTGCCTCCCAGGAGCCTTGGTCAGAGAAGTCCTGGATCAGGTCCACGGCATTCTAAAGGGGGAGGGTGAACAGCAGAAGTCATAGTATATATTAGCAGGTCCTTGAGAGAGAATATAGGGAGTTAGGCAATAGCTGAAGTTCAGGACCTCCAGGGTAGTAATCTCTGGATTGCTGCCTATGCCATGTGCCACTGAGGGTAAAAACAGAATGATTTGGCAAATGAATGTGTGGCTGAAAAATTGGTGCAGAGGCAGGGTTTCAGATTCCTGGATTATTGGGATCGCTTCTGGAGAAGGAATGACCAGTACAAAAGGAATGGGTTACATATGAACCCGAGGGGGACAAGTGTCCTTGCAGGAAAGATTGTTAGAGCTTTTGGGAAGGGTTTAAACTAATTCAGCGGGGAATGCAAACTGGAGTAATAGAGCCAAGGATAGGGCAGTCGGTATACAAGTAGATGCAGTGTGTAGAGAGATTGCAAGGGAAGACAGGCAGATGTTAGGGCAAAGTTGTAGTCAGTGGGATGAGTTAAAGTGTAACAGGGCCAAAATCAAAAAGGGTGATGAATACAGGACTGAAAGCATTATATTTGAATACACGCATAATACACAATAAGGTAGATGATCTGGTAGCACAGTTAGAGAATGGTAGGTATCATGTTGTGGGCATCTCTGATTCACGTCTGAAAGAAGATCATAGTTGGGAACTTAAGGATCTAAGGATACATATTGTATTGAAAGAACAGCAGGGAGGCAGAGGGAGTAGGATGGCTCTACTGGTAAAAAATGAAATCCAATCCTTAGAAAGAAGATGTAAGATGTAGGTAAGAGGATCATAAGATATAGAATCCTTGTGGGTAGAGTTAAGAAACGGCAAGGGTAAAAAGACCCATATGGGTGTTATATACATGCCTCCGAACAGTAGCCAGAATATGGGCTGCAAATTACAAATGGAGATAGAAAAGGCATGTAAAAAGGATAATGTTGTGATAATCATGGGAGATTTCAACATGCAGGTAGATTGGGAAAATCCAGTTGGTGCTGGTTCCTAAGATAGGGAATTTGTAGAATTCCTAAGAAACAGTTCTTTTAGAGCAGCTTGTAGTTGAGCCCTCTAGGAGAATGAGAAGTCTGGATCGGTTGTTATGCAATGACCCAGGTTTGATTAGGAAGCTTAAAATAAAGAACCCTTGGGAGGTAGTGATCATGATATGATAGAGTTCACCCTGCAGTTTGAGAAGAAGCTAAAACTGGATGTATCTCTATCACAGTGGAGTAAAGGGAATTACAGAGACATAAGAGAGGAGCAGGCCAAAGTTAATTGGAAGGGAACACTAGCAGGGATGATGGCAGAACGACAATGGTTGGCGTTCTTAGGGGAAATTGGAAAGGCACAAGAAAGATACATGCAAAAGATGAAGAAGTATTCTAGAGGGAGAATAAGGGAGAATAATATCATAGCTGATAAGGGAAGTCAAAGACAGCATTAAAGCAAAAGGATTAATGGGAATAGTGGGAAGGCAGAGGATTAGGAAGTTTTTAAAAACCAACAGAAGGCAACTACAAAAGACATAAAGAGAGTCAAGATAAATATGACTTCAAGTTAGCCAATAATATAAAAAAGGACACAGTAAGTTTTTGTAAATGAGAGATGAGAGTGGATATAGGACTGTTGGAGAGGTAGTAATAGGGGACAAAGAAATGGTGGAGGAGCTTATTAAGTATTTTGCATCAGTCTTCATTGTGGAAGGCATTAGCAGAATGCCAGAAATGCAAGAATGTCAGGGGTAAGAAGTGAGTGCAGTTGCTACTACTATGGAGACAGTGCTTGGGAAGCTAAAAAGTCACTTGGACCAGATGGACTACACCCCAGGGTTCTGAAAGAAGTGGCTGCAGATATTGTAGAGGCATTAGTAATGATCTTTCAAGAATCACTAGATTCTGGAATGGTGCCTGAGGACTGGAAAATTGCAAATGTCACTCCACTCTTCAAGAAGGGAACAAGACAGAAAAAAGGAAATTATAGGCCAGCTAGCCTGACTTCAGTTGTTGGAAAGATGTTAGAATCTATTATTAAGCATGAGGTTTTGGCATATTTGGAGGCACATGATAAAATAGGCAACATGGTTTCCATGAGGGGAAGATCTTGCCTGACAAATCTGTTAGAATTCTTTGAGGAAATAACAAACAGGATGGACAAAGCAGAGTCAATGGATATTACTTATTTGGATTTTCAGAAGGTTTTTGACAAGGTGCTGCACATGAGGCTGCTAAACAAGAGCCTATGGTATTACAGGAGAGTAACTAGTATCGATAGAGCATCAGGTGATTGGCAGGATGCAAAGATTGGGAATAAATGGAACCTTTTCTGACTGGTTGCTGGTGACTGGTGGTGTGTGGCAGAAGTCAGTGTTGGGACTGTTTTTTTTCTCATTGCATGTCAATGATATGGATGAAGGAATTGATGGCTGTTTGACCAAATTTGCGGACAATATGAAGATCAGTGGAAGGGCAGGTTATGTGGCAGAATGTCTGCAGAAGAATTTAGACAGATTGGGGGAATAGGCAAAGAATGGTTGATGGAACATAATGTAGGGACGTGTATGGTCATGCACTTTGGCAGAAGGAATAAAGGTGTGCACTATTTTGTAAATGGGGAGGAAATTCAAAAATCAGAGATACAAAGGGACTTCGGAGGCCTCTTGCAGGATTCCCTAAAGGTTACATTTCAGGTTGAGTAGATGGTGAGGAATTCAAATGCAACGTTAGCATTCATTTTGAGAGGACTAGAATACAAAAGCAAGGGGTAATGTTGAGGCTTTGTAATTCAGGGGTCCCCAACCTTTTTCGCACTGTGGACCGGTTTAATATTGACAATATTCTTGCGGACCGGCCGACGGGGTGGGGGTGGGGGAGTTCAAGTAGGGTTGCCAACTTTCTCACTCCCAAATAAGGGACAAAAGTAGCAGTCAAATATGGGACACTGGTGTTTACCCCGAGAAAGACTACCATGACCATGAAGCCTTGCGCGGGCACCTGTGTGCGCATGCGTGACGTGTACATACGTGATGTACACTTGCGTGTACGTGCTGATTTTTTTCTAAGAATCGGTTTTGACTTAAGCTTCCCGATTCTGTTAAGTGAAACTACACTGTACATACATTATTTCTACTTTATATAGGCTATGTATTTATCATATCATTCCTGCTTTTACTATATGTTAGTGTTATTTTAGGTTTTATATGTTATTTGGTATGATTTGGAAGGTTTTTGTTGGTCTGGGAACGCTCAAAAAATTTTCGCATATAAATTAATGGTAATTGCTTCTTCGCTTTACGCCATTTCGGCACGAAAGGTTTCATAGGAACGCTCTACATTAGCGGGGGAAATACAGGACAATGGCAGTCCCGCATGGGACAAACCAATTTAGCCCAATATACGGGATGTCCCAGCTGATACGGGACAGCTGGCAACCCTATGTTCAAGTTCAACAGTGCGTGACAGGGAATGAGGAAAGGTACAGCTGACTCATATCGTTTCATATCGCCAAATCATATTGTTTTCTTGCGGCCCAGTAGCACATGCTTTGCGGCCTGATACCGGTCCACGGCCCGGTGGTTAGGGACCACTGTTATAAGATATTGGTGAGGCCCCACTTGGAGTATTATAAGCAGCTTTGGACCCTATATTTAAGAAAGGATGTGACGACATTGGAGAGAGTCCAGTGGAGATTCATGACAATTATCCCAGGAATGAAAGGGTTAATATTTGAGAAACATTTGATGGCTCTAGACCTGTACTTGCTGCAGCTTAGAAGAATGAGGGCGGATCTAATCGAAATCTATCAGATATTCAAGGTTCTGGAGAGTGTGGATGTGGCAAGGATGTTTCCTGTAGTGGAACAGCCTAGAACCAAAGGCCACAGCCTCAGAATTGAGGGATGTCCACTTAGAACAGAATGTGGAAACATTTCTTTAGCCAGAGGGTGGTGAATCTATGGATTTTTTTTTGCCACAGAAGGCTGTGCAGTCCAAGTCTTTGCATATACATAATGTGGAGGTTGATAGGTTCTTGATTAATCAGGGCATCAAAGGCTACGGGGAGAAGGATAATAAATCAGCCATGATGGAGGGCTAGGTTAGACTCAATGGGCAGAATGGACTAATTCTGTTCCTATGTCCTATAATCTCATGGTCTTTTTGGCATACAGTATGGAAATGGGCCTGTCGGCCTAAATGACTATGTTGCCCAGTGAGCTAGTCCCATTTGCCCATGTTTGACCCATAGCCCTCTAAACATCTCGTATCCATGTACTTATCTAGACAGCGCTTGGACGTTGCTAATGTGTCTGTTTCATTGACTATTTCTCAAAGTTCATTCCAAACTTTGCGTGAAGAATTTGTTCATATATCCTTTTTAAATATCTCACCTCTGACCTTAAACCTACAGTATGCCTCTCTTGTCTTTAGCTCCCCTCCCTGACAAGAATTCCAAGCAGAGAACATTGGAGGTCACGAATGAACCCATGTCACTGGAGTTTTGTGGTATTTGAACTAGCAGAGGAAAGCCAGAGTGGTTAGAGTTATGTTTTGCAACTTCAAAACATTAAACTAATTCAAAGGAAGACACAGCATCTGAAACGCCGGTCTAACATCCTGTGTACTTTAAGAGAGGTGCGCATGTATCACAAGGTAGCATGATGACATATGCAATTCACGAGTTTATACACATAAACTGTAATGGAATATTTAAATGAACAAGAACGTTAAATCAAGCAATACATATATGCAAGATTACTCAAATATTATTGAAATATTAAATACACAACCTGCTTAGCTGTAACTCCAACTCAACAGAGGGTGCATCTCAACTAGTAGTAGTGGGCAATCGTCGATCCCAGGGGATCATGGGTTTGCAACTCTGGTGGACTGTGTCCTCTCCAGGGAGTAAGCCTGGGTGGGAAGATTTGAAGAAAAATTCACAGCGGGTTCCCCTCTCCACGTCACCGATGTAGTCCAAGGGAAGGGCAATTGCCAATACAGCTTGGCACCAATGTTGTCGCAGAGGTTGCCGGAGTGAAGTTGTAAACAATGTCAAACTGCCTTAGGGACCCCGGCTCCGGATTTCTTCCTTGGGGTTTACTGCCGTAGCCTTTCCCATGGATGGGTATGGCCACAAGGCAGCGGAGGTTTAAAATCAGAGTTTCCCTTCTCTTAGGTGACTGCCATCCAAGGCTGACGAGCCCTACCTGCCCAAAATCTATAAACAGAAATCTCAACTATATACTATAAGGTACCGCTGTTTCCTTCCTAGCGTGTCGCACCAGACAGTCAGCCATTCTTGTCTGGCGCATAGTGTCAGGATTGGTCTCCTTTCAGATTAACCGGGTCACGATATGAACATTCCTGACTTGACCCTCGTTTTTTACGAGGCCGAGTGACTAGCTCGACGCTCAACCCGGCACGGATAGAAAGCGTGCTCCGGGGGTGGCCCGACTTGGATTTGAACTTGGGAGTCTTCGTGCCGAAGTCCAGCGCTGATGCCACTGCACTACCAGCCGGCCAGTACCACTGCTATATCCACAGCATAACAAATTTTAAATTGTACTATTCGGGCCTAAGATTTAGTCACTGTGGAGGATTCCTTACTCTTGTGGGATAATGTCTTCACTTGCTAGGCAAGATTTGTGCCTGTGAAACAATCTCAGGTTCTGCAGCCTCCTGCTGGTTGTAAGAGTGACTCAGAGATTTCAGGAAGTGGTTCTGGCAGCTCCATACACTTTTTTTCTCTTTCCCTTTTCTTCTTCTATTTTGGGCACCTTGATCTTGGGAAGGTACATTTAGTTCACTGGAGTATTCTCTGATTAATCCTTCTGTTACTCTCTTTACGATCTGATCTCTCCTCATGGTTTCCTCATCCACAGCATCATCCCCTGTTTTCGTATCTCCATGGACTCCTTTCTTTTTGGCCTTCCATTCATCCAGCTGGGCTTTAGTCTTTGTACTTGCTTTTACAAGTAGTTCAAGCAATAACCTTAATACATGCAGAGTAGATTCTGGTTCTTTATACTCACAAAAGCCAAATGCTTGCATCTTTCCTGAAGCTCTTTAAGCTCTCGCCCAGTTTAAAACCAAGCCACATTTCACAAGTAACTGCCTGATTAACATATCAGAAGCTTTCTCAGATACGTTTCCTACAAAAACTGTTGTAGTCAGACCACTGTTTTCATCACTTTCACAATTCCTCTGCACAGCATGGTCCTTACTTGGTCCCATATGCTTTTCAACCAGAAGCACAGACGCTGGCACCAACATCTATCTCTTTGTCCTCTGCTGGATGAAGCTCTGCTGCCCTCATGTCGCTGGATTTAACTTTAGATTCGATTAAGAGGACATGCAGTCCTCTTTTATTGTCATTTAGTAATGCATGTATTAAGAAATGATACAATGTTTCTCCAGAATGATATCACAGAAACACATGACAAACCGACTGAAAAACTGACAAAAACCACATAATTATAACATTTAGTTACAACAGTGCAAAGCAATACCGTAATTTGATAAAGAACAGACCATGGGCACGGTAAAAAGTCTCAAAGTCTCTCAAAAGTCCCACCATCTCACGCAGACGGTGAACCTCCAGCGCCGCCAACTTGCCGATGCAGCATCCTGGAAGCATCCGACCACAGTCCGACTCCCAGTCCATCCGAAAACTCCAAGCCTCCGACCAGCTCTCCGACACCAAACACCGAGCACCATCTCTGCCGAGTGCTTCGATCCCAGCCCTGGCAACAGGCAATAGGCAAAGCCGAGGATTTGGGGCCTTCCCCTCCGGAGATTCTCGATCGCACAGTAGCAGCGGCAGCGAAGCAGGCATTTGAGAAGTTTCTCCAGGTGTTCCTCCGTGCTTCTCACGGCTATCTCCATCAAATCAGGATTGTGCACAGCCCTCTAGTTAACACATACAATATCATTCGGAATGGCCGCGCGCTCTGCATCGCACTGCCATCTTCTCCTCCCTCCTCAATCTTTGTAGGAGATTATGGCACTCAAATCCTGCCACAGCTGTCGAGCATCCCACAATGATTCCAGTCTAGTCCAGAATCTCCACTTCACCCATGAGATGGCTTTCTGGAGATCATACCTGCACATCCTGTAGCATTGTTGATCATCAGACTTGAATGCCTCTGGTCTGGCCCTCATCAGATTCTGGATTTCATTGTTCATCTAGGGCTTCTGATTGGGGTAAACCCTAAACAATTTCATGGGGACATATTCATCTACAGCTGTTTTAATAAAGTCTGTTACAGCCCTAGTGTAGTCATTCAGATCCTCAGATGAGTGCTTGACTGACTCAGGCCCATCCTGTAACCATTCCTCTGCCTCCCGGACCACCTCTTAGTTTTCCTGGACACATCACATAAATGCAATTGCAAAGAAAGCATGACAGCACCTCTATATCGTTTGGAGTTGGCAAAGATTCGGTATGTCATCGAAAACCTCAGCTAACTTCCAAAGATGTGTAGCGGAAAGTGTATTGATAGGCTGCATTACGACCTGGTATGGGAACACCAATATCTTTGAATGGAAAATCCTACAGAAGGTAGTGGAATCATCCCAGTACATTATGGGTAAATGCCCCCCAACCATTGAGTACATCCACATGAAATGATAGAAAAGCAGCATCCATCATCAAAGATACTCACCACCTAGGCAATGCTCTTTTCTAGCTGCTGCCATCAGGTAGAAGGTACAAGTGGCACCCGCACCATCAGGTTTAAAATCAGTTACTACCTCTGAACCATTAGGTTCTTGACAAAAGAGGATAACTAGACTCATTCTGTTTCTCGTGTTCCCACAGCCAATGGTCTCACTTTAAGGACTCTTTATCTTGTTATTTCATGTTCTCGTTATTTATTGGTATTTATTTATATTTGCATTTGTTGTTCATTGATCCTGTTTACAGTTACCATTCCACAGATTTGTTAAGTATGCCCACAGGAAAAAGAATTTCAGGGCTGTATGTGCTGACATATATGCCCTCTGATAATAAATCTCACTTTGAACTTTGAACTTGGAACAATTCATGTGTTCAACATGGAGACAGTTTTGGCATCATCCAGCGCCTTCCTTAATTCACTTTCAGTTGGTTTCGTTGCAGGGAATGTGGCGTGCAAACGGTGGATGGATGTCTAATCAAGCTGTAGTTGGCTTGGCCACTAACGGTCTCACAATGCTGGTCTTCCTGATTTTACCACAAACAAGCTCAATGTAGCTTGTTGGTTATTGTATTTCACAGTTACAGTAAAATTATAAGAGTATTGAGTTTGTATGTTCCTGTCAGAATAAAAGGCAAGAATGACTGGCTTAGGAAACTTTGATTTTTGAGAGATATTGAGGCCCTAGCTAAGAAAAATAAGGTGGTGCATAGCAAGTACAGGCAGAAAGGAGCAAATGAGGTACTAGAGGAGTATAAGAAATTTAAGAGAAATCAGGAGGGCCAAAAGAAGGCATGAGGTTGCTCTAGCAGACAAGGTGAAGGAGAATCCCAAGGACTTCTACAGACATATTAAGAGCAAAAGGATAGCAATGGACAAAATTGCTGTTCTGGAAGATCAGAGTGGTCATCTATGCATGGAGCTGAAAAAGATGTGGAAGAGCTTAAGTGGATTTTTTTGTACCTGTGTTTACTCAGGAGATGGACAAAAAGTCTATACAAGTGAGTCAAAGCAACAGCGAGGTTACAGAGGAGGAGATGTTTCTCTCTTGAGGCAAGTTAGGGTGGATAAATCCCTAGTGGCTGACAAGGTACTCCCTTGGAGGCTGTGCAAAGCCAGTGCAGAAATTACAGGGGCCCTAGCAGAGATATTTAAAAAATCCGTAACCACAGGTGAGTTTCTTGAGGATTGGAGGGTAGTTGGCATTGTTCCATTGTTTGAGATAGGCTCTAAGAATGAGCCAGCAGCGGGATGGTGACCAGCTGAGAAAATGAGCCAAAAAATAGCAGATAGAATTTAATACAGAAAAGTGTGAGGTGTTGCACTTCAGTAGGACCAACTAGGGTAGGACTTTTATGGTGAGCAGTAGGGCATTGAGGAATATGGTAGAACAGAGGGGATTGGAAATACAGATCCATAATTCCTTGAAAGTGGCATCACAGGTAGGTAAGGTTGTAAAGAAAACTTTTGGCACATTGGTCTTCATAAATCAAAGTAATTAAGTACAGGATTGAGGATGTTATGTTGAAGTTGTACAAGACATTGGTGAGGCCTAATTTGGAGTATTGTGTGCAGTTTTGGTCACCGACCTACAGGAAAGGTGTCAATAAGATTGAAAGATTGCAGAGAAAATTTACAAGGATATTGCCAGGAGTTGAGGACCTGAGTTATAGGGTCCCCTGAGTTAAAGAAGTGTATGGGGCGTCAGGGAGGGGTAGCACCTCTGGTGGGGGAACATGTCGCGTCCTTTTCAGGGCAGTTTGTCCACCTTTGGTCCCCACCTGGCACTCAGCTCTCACCTGTGGCTCCCCGTAGCTGTTTGCATGCGAGAGTGGCCACACCCCAGGCAACGGCTTCGACAAGCCGACTAAACCAGGTGAGGGAAGCCGACGGGTCTCAAACCCTTGGTGAGATAGGGAGTTGTCTATCCCAGCATGTGAAGACAGACTCTGACTGAGTGAGCGGACGAGACCAATGGAAGGTCCAACAGTCAAGAAGGCGGTCTCTACAAGCGTCGTAGAACGCGTAGAGCATGACAAGACACAGAAGACGTCCTGGTCATCCACTGTGCCTAGTCCCATCTCCAGCCATCTCAACTCTGTCTTGCCACTGGATCCAGATGGAAAATGGGGAGAGAGTGAGGCTGATGCTGCGCAACTCTCCCTCACTTAAATCCAAATCACGCGCTAGTCTCGGCACCATCATAAAGCCGGCTGGTGGCGCAGTGACATCAGCGCCGGACTCTGGGAGCGAAGGTTCCCAAGTTCGAATCTAGTCGAGCCGCTCCCGGGCACGCATTCCATCCGTGCCGAGTTGAGTGTCGAGCTAGCAACTCGACCTCATAAAACATACTAATGGTGTCGGGGTCTTCATCGATGATGATGGACAAACCTTGTAGGGAAAGGTTGAATAGCTTAGTACTTTATTCCCAAGAACATAGAAGCATGAGGCGAGATTTGATAGAGGTATACAAAATCATGAGGGGTATAGGTAGGGTAAATGCAAGCAGGCTTTTTCCACTGAGGTTGTTTGGGACTACAACTAGAGGCCATGGGTTAGGGGTGAAAGATGAAATGTTCAGGGGAACATGAAGAATAATTTCTACACTCAGAAGGTGGAACTGGCTGTCAGTGGAAGTGATAGATGCGGGTTCAATTTCAACACTTAAGAGGAATTTGAATAGATACATGGATGAGAGGGCTGTGCTCCATATGCAGTTCGATGGGAACAGGCAGACTATTAGTTCAGCCTGCTCTAGATAGGCCCGAAGGGCTTGCTAGAGTGTTCCATGACATTAACTCTTTGACCAGGCATATAGCAATATCACCCTTTACAATTCAAGCACTCATTCAGAAACTTTAGTGTTCAGATTACCAGCCCCACTATCGAATCATGGAGTGCATTTCAGGTTCCAATCACTCTCTGGATTAAAAAATTCATCTCCGGTTTCTTGTGCTCCCTCTTATCTTTTACCCTGAATTTATTTCCTCCCATTTCTGATATTTCTGTTATGCTGGAAGTTTCCTACTCGTCTATTCCCTTCAATTTGGTATAACTCAGTCAGGTTCTCCTTTGCCTTTCACCCCTCCAAGGCAAAAAAGTGCAGTCTCTGCTCTGAACCAAAATGCTCCATTCCAGGCAACGCCCTGGTGAGTCGCCTCTGCACCCTCTCCAGTCCCATCATATCATTCCTGTAATAAAGGGACCAGAAATGCACATAATACCCCAGCTGTAGCTTAGCCAATGTTTTATAAAATTGTACCATAACTTCCTTGCTCCTATATTCTATTCCCTTTTATCTTCCTTACACCACATCTGCCTTCAGGGTTCCTTGGGTCTTATACACCAAACTCCCTCCATTCCTCAATAATCATCTTATTAGTTTTTTGACGGTGCATCATCTAACACTTATCAAGATTAAATTCCATCTGCTATTCTTCTGCCCATCAATCAATTGAAAAAAATACTGAATTTAAGATCTCTGACATGAAACACTAAGTGTGTCTTTGTCCGCAGATGCTGCCTGACCTGCTGAGAGTTTCCAGCAGTTTGTTTTCACTTCCAATATCTTCTTTTACTAAGTCCATCTTGTTGACTAATGCCATTCAATGAAGAAAATAGTTCACCTTTAATCAACCTGGCCTTTATTTCAATCCAGATCCAGAACTATCAATGTCCTTGCTTGAAAGATCTTTAGCCAGCCACATTCACTTTTGCTTCTTTCTCTACAGATGCTGCCTAACCTGCTGAATATTTGAAACAGTTATGTTTTTTAAAACCAATGTGATTGGCTCTTAATCAGCATTGAAAGTAACCCACCGTGCCATTCAGTACAAGGGGCAATGAGTGATAGTAAATAAACAACAGGAACTAAATTATGTGATACCCAACTACAGAGCAATCCTTTCTCCAATACTTGCTCCCTTGTCAGTAGCCTCCTGTGACAACGTCTTGCTAGCAGAGTAGCTGAAGGACTGAATGTAAAACAACATGCCAATAACCTCTTCTACCCTGGTGCAACAGACAAGATGTAACCTTTCACCGACTAGTCTCTGATCAGGATTGCCCACTTTAACACCATTGTGTATTAAGATGACTGGCTTGAATGATAGGCGCTGCCAATGTTGCTTGGGCATGGGTGCAGGGTGCTGAGCTCGTCAATTTCATCGACTTTACTTCTAACTTCCACCCAGCCCTCAAATTCACTTGGTCTATCTCAGACACTTCTCTCCCCTTTCTCGATCTTTTGGTCTCCGTGTCTGGAGACAGACTGTCCACTGACATCTTCTACAAGCCCACTGACTCTCATAACTACCTCAAATATACCTCTTCCCACCCTGCCACATGCAAAAATGCCATTCCCTATTCCCAGTTCCTCTGTCTCAGCTGCATCTGCTCCAAGGATGAGGTTTTCCGTTCCAGGACATCTCAAATGTCCTCTTTCTTTAAGAATCGTGGTTTCCCTTCTGCTGTCATCAATGATGCCCTCACCCGCGTCTCCTCCATTTCCCGCACTTCGGCTCTCACCCCATCCTCCCGCCACCGCAACAGGGACAGAGTTCCCCTTGTCCTCACCTACCACCCCACCAGCCTCCGGATCCAGCACATTATCCTCTGCAACTTCCACCACCTTCAACAGGACCCCACCACTAAGCACATCTTTCCCCCTCCACCCCTCTCCACTTTCCGCAGGGATTGGTCCCTCCGCGACTCCCTGGTCCACACGTCCCTTTCCACAGATCTCCCACCTGGCACTTATCCCTGTAAGCACAAGTGCTACACCTGTCCCTACACCTCCTCTCTTGCCACCATTCAGGGCCCCAAACAGTCCTTCTAGGTGAGACAACACTTCACTTGTGAGTCTGTTGGGGTCATCTATTGCATCTGGTGCTCCCGGTGCAGCCTCCTCTACATCGGTGAAACCTGATGCAGATTGGGGGACCACTTCATCGAGCACTTCCGCTCCGTCCGCCAAAACAGACAGGATCTCCCAGTAGCCGCCCACTTCAACTCTGCTTCCCACTCCCATTCAGATATGTCCATACATGGCCTCCTCTACTGCCATAATGAGGCTAAACTCAGGTTGGAGGAGCAACACCTCATATACCGTCTAGGTAGTCTCCAGCCCCTTGGTATGAACATTGAATTCTCCAACTTCTGGTAATTCCCTCCCCCTCCCTTCCCCTATCCCTATGTCACTCTGCCCCCTCCCCCAGCTGCCTATCACCTCCCTCATGGTTCTGCCTCCTTCTACTACCCATTGTGTTTTCCCCTATTCTTTCTTCACCTTTCCTGCCTATCACCTCCCTGCCTCCTCTCCCCCACCCCTTTATCTTTCCCCTTACTGGTTTTTCACCTGGAACTGACCAGCCTTCTCCTTCCCACCCTCCCCCCACCTTCTTTATAGGGCCTCTGCCCCTTCCCCCTACAGTCCTGACGAAGGGTTCCGGCCCGAAACGTCGACGGATCTTTTCCATGGATGCTGCCCGACCTGCAGAGTTCCTCCAGTGTGTTGTGAGTGTTGCTTTGACCCCAGCATCTGCAGATTATTTTGTGTTTCCGAGCTTGTCAAGTCAGCTCTCTGTTCCTCTCTGACCTATCACTCTTTAACTTACTGCACAGTTCCAACAAAACTCAAGTTTGTTCAAGGAGATTGCCTAATCTTCTGACGTGGTATACTACAGCCATCAAGTCTCTAATCTGAACTTAATTATTTCAGAAGATCAGCAATTCCAAAACGTACCTCCTACGTGCAGCAATGTCTTCCTTTCCCTCATCTCTGTATTTTAGATTTCAGATATCTCTTTACCTCCTCTCAGTGGGCACCATTACCACTTCGGTCATTCAGCCCCTCCTGATCTCCAGCCAGTCACAGGGCATCCTTTTTGTTCTCTCTACAACTTATAACTTGCTTTATTTTCAAATACTCAGCTCTGATACAGGGGCACCAACCCAAGACATCAACTCTGCTTCTGTCGCGCTCCCTCTCCACGGTACAGCTTCAACAACCCAGGTTTCATCCTGCCCTCTGGGGCTGTCTGTGTGGAGTTTTCACATCCTCCCTCCGTGCCTGGATGGGTTTCCACCCACATGCCAAACTTAAGTTAATTGCCCACTGTAAATTTCTACTAGTGCGTATGTGAGTGGTAATCACAAAGGAAGCATGCCAGCACCTGAACTTTCTTATAAATGTAGGGAAGTTCAACACATTACCAAATACTACAATAAACTTCTACAAATACACTGCTGATTGGTTGCACCATGGCCTGTCACAACAATTACAATAACCATATAACAATTACAGCACGGAAACAGGCCATCTTGACCCTTCTAGTCCATGCCGAACTCTTACTCTCACTTAGTCACACCGTCCTGCACTCACCTCATAACCCTCCATTCCTTTCCTGTTCATATATCTATCCAATTTAACTTTAAATGACAAAGTCGAACCTGCCTCTACCACTTCTGCTGGAAGCTCGTTCCACGCAGCTACCACTCTCTGAGTAAAGAAGTTCCCCCTCAAGTTACCCCTAAACTTTTGCCCTTTAACTCTCAACTCATGTCCTCTTGTTTGAATCTCCCCCGCCCTCAATGGAAAAAGCCTATCCACGTCAACTCTATCTATCTTCTTCCCTCCGGGAGAAGGCTCAGGAGCTTGAAGACTCGTACGGCCAGATTTGGGAACAGCTTCTTTCCAACTGTGATAAGACTGCTGAACGGATCCTGACTCGGATCAGGGCCATACCCTCCAAATAGCCGGACCCGCCTCTCGGGTTTTTTTGCACTACCTTACTTTCCATTTTTCTATTTTCTATTTATAATTTATAATTTAATTTTTTGATATTTACTAATTTTAACTATTTTTAGTATTTTTAACATTTAATATTTGTAATCCAGGGAGTGGGAAGCGCAGAATAAAATATCGCTGTGATGATTGTACATTCTAGTACCAATTGTTTGGCGACAATAAAGTATAAAGTATAAAATATCCCCCTCATAATTTTAAATACCTCTATCAAGTCCCCCCTCAACCTTCTATGTTCCAAAGAATAAAGACCCAACTTGTTCAACCTTTCTCTGTAACTTAGGTGATGAATCCCAGGTAACATTCTAGTAAATCTTCTCTGTACTCTCTATATTTTGTTGACATCTTTCCTATAATTCGGTGACCAAAACTGTACACAATACTCCAAATTTAGCCTCACCAATGCCTTGTACAATTTCAACATTACATCCCAACTCCTATACTCAATGCTCTGATTTATAAAGGCCAGCGTACCAAAAGCTTTCTTCACCACCCTAGCCACATGAGATTCCACCTTCAGGGAACTATGCACCATTATTCCTAGATCCCTCTGCTCTACTGCATTCTTCAATGCCCTACCATTTACCATGTATGTCCTATTTTGATTAGTCCTACCAAAATGTAAACCTCACATTTATCAGCAGTAAACTCCATCTGCCATCTTTCAGACCACTCTTCTAACTGGCCTAAATCTCTCTGCAAGCTTTGAAAACCTACTTCATTGTCCACAACTCCACGTATCTTAGTACCATCTGCATACTTACTCATCCAGTTTACCACCCCATCATCCAGATCATTAATGTATATGACAAATAACATTGGACCCAATATAGATCCCTGAGACACACCACTAGTCACCGACCTCCAATCTGACAAACAGTTATCCACCACCACTCTCTGGCGTCTCCCATCCAGCCACTGCTGAATCCATTTTATGACCTCAATGTTACTTCAAGTCTAAAGCACAGGAATGCAGAAGGCTGTAGAGAGTTGTGTGTTCCGCCTGATTCATCATAGGCACAGCACCCCCCGCCAACCCCAACCATTTAGAGCATCTACAGGAGGCACAGCCTCAGGAAGGTGGCATCTGTTATCAGGGATAGCCACCACCCAGGACATGCTCTCTCCACTCCACTGCTGTCAGGCAGAAGTTTCAGAACCTTGATGCCCCACACTACCAGGTTCAACAACAGCCACATTCCTATAACCATCAGGTTCCTGAATCAATCTGCATAGCCCTAACCCTACCTCCTCATTGGAACACCATGGACCAGCTCCTGGACTACCACAGACTTGTCTCTGACTGTGTGTTATTTCTTGCACTCAAGTCTTGTTTTGCACAATGCTTTTCTTCACAGTCTTGTACAGTTTATGTATAATTATGCTCTGTGCACAGTTGGAATTAATGTGCCTGCAACGCTGCTACAAGCAAGTTCTCATTGTATCCATAGCTCACTGCACTTTTGCATATGACAGCAAACTCAACTTGACTTGAGTTGATGGGAATGTGGGGAAAATAAAATGAGTCAGGTATGATCAGTGTAAAGTAAAGGGTGGTTGATGGTCCACATGATCTTGGTGGACCAAAGGCCTTTTTCAATACTGTATCTCTCTATGACTGACTATGACATGAATCTCCAGCTGCTGAGTAGTACCAATATTTTTTCTTGTGGCTTAAGTTGATATTTCCAATGTTTGGAGGAATAGACCATAACACAGCAGGAAACCGTGTTAAGATTAAGATTATTATTATTACTATTATCCCTTATGATTATTAAGGGATTGGACATGCTAGAGGCAGGAAACATGTTCCCGATGTTGGGGGAGTCCAGAACCAGAGGCCACAGTTTCAGAATAAGGGGTAGATAATTTAGAACGGAGTTGAGGAAAAACTTCTTCACACAGAGGGTTGTGGTTCTGTGGAATGCTCTGCCTCAGAAGGCAATGGAGGCCAATTCTCTGGATTCTTTCAAGAAAGAGTTAGACAGAAGTCTTAATGATAGCAGAGTGAAGGGATATGGGGAGAAGGCAGGAAAGGGGTACTGATTGTGGATGATCAGCCATGATCACAGTGAATGGTGGTACTGGCTCGAAGGGCTGAATGGCCTACTCCTGCACCTATTGTCTATTGTCTATTGAAACTAGTGCTGTGGATCAACTGATTTCACTGAGTTAATTTTCCAATGTTATGTAGAATTCTCATTCACTCGTTATGTGTCATGTCGTATGATGAGGTAGGTGACCATGGTTTTTCCATGACTGTGATTGTTCTTGGCAAATTTTTCTGCGGAAGTGATTTGCCATTGTCTTCTTCTGGACAGTGTCTTTACAAGACGGGCGACCCCCACCCATTATTTGCCTGGTGTCAGCGGTCGCATAATCAGGACTTGTGATATGCACCAGCTACTCATACGACCATCCGCCACCTGCTTTCATGGATTCATGTGACCCTGATCGGGGGGCTAAGCAGGCACTACACGTTGGCAAGGGTAACCTGCAGGCTAGTGGAGGGAAGAAGCACTTTACACCTCCTTTGGTAGAGACATATCTCCACCCCGTTACCAAAGCACATCAAATAGCAAAGATTGCTGTAGATTGGCTATGAATATTAAATAGGTAAAAGGTTCCAATCATAAACAGAATGTTAATTATCACTGATGTATGTCATTAAATGTGTTGTTTTGCAGCAGCAGTATGGTTCAAGACATAGAAATTACACAAGGTGATAAAATAAATAAATAGAGGGGGCACCGAAAGAGTTAAATAAGCAGACTGCAGGCATGTCTCAGCTCTGAGAAGCTGAGACGTGTTTCAGAATTAATCAGTTGCCTGAAAATATTGAGCTTGGTGGTGAGGCAGACTGAAATCACTGGAAAGGGAACTCCAATGCCGAACATTTCCTGGAATTTCTCGTTTCTTTTTACAAACAATAACGTTTTGAAAAATAGCCCCACGTTTGTCTATATAAAGAGAAAAAGTAAACCATTCATCTTCACTGTCATATTGCACGCAGGGTCCCCATTCAATTGAATGGATCAGGCCAGACAAAACACCAGGAGGTAAGGAATATACAAAGGTGCAGGAGCAACTCAGTGGGTCAGGCAACATCTGTGGAGAGTGATTGCCAGTCGATGTTGCAGAGCGAGATCCTTCCTGGAAAGAAAGAGGGGAGATAGCAAGTATAGAAACATAGAAACATAGAAAATAGGTGCAGGAGTAGGCCATTTGGCCCTTCGAGCCTGCACCGCCATTCAGTATAATAATGGCTGATCATCCAACTCAGAACCCTGTACCAGCCTTCTCTCCATACCCCCGATCCTCTTAGCCACAAGGGCCTTATCTAACTCCCTCTTAAATATAGCCAATGAACTGGCCTCAACTGTTTCCTGTGGCAGAGAATTCCACAGATTCACCACTCTCTGTGTGAAGAAGTTTTTCCTCATCTTGGTCCTAAAAGGCTTCCCCTTTATCCTCAAACTGTGACCCCTCGCTTTGGACTTCCCCAACATCGGGAACAATCTTCCTGCATCTAGCCTGTCCAATCCCTTTAGGATTTTATACGTTTCAATAAGATCCCCCCTCAATTTTCAAATTCCAATGAGTATAAGCCTAGCCGATCCAGTCTTTCATCATATGAAAGTCTTGCCATCCCAGGAATCATTCTGGTGAACATTCTTTGTACTCCCTCTATGGCAAGAATGTCTTTCCTCAGATTAGGGGACCAAAACTGCACACAATACTCCAGGTGTGGTCTCACCTGTATAACTGCAGCAGAACCTCCCTGCTCCTGTACTCGAATCCTCTTTCTATGAATGCCAACAGACCATTCGCCTTTTTCACCACCTGCTGTACCTATATGCCCACTTTCAATGACCGGTGTACAACGACACCCAGGTCTCGTTGCACCTCCCCTTTTCCTAATCGGCCACCATTCAGATAATAATCTGTTTTCCTGTTTTTGCCACCAAAGTGGATAACCTCACATTTATCCACATTAAATTGCATCTGCCATGAATTTACCCACTCACCTAACCTATCCAAGTCACCCTGCATCCTCTTAGCATCCTCCTCACAGCTAACACTGCCGCCCAGCTTCGTGTCATCCGCAAACTTGGAGATGCTGCATTTAATTCCCTCGTCTAAGTCATTAATATATATTGTAAACAGCTGGGGTCCCAGCACGGAGCCTTGCGGTACCCCACTAGTCACTGCCTGCCATTCTGAAAAGGTCCCGTTTATCCCCACTCTTTGCTTCCTGTCTGCCAACCAATTCCTTATCCACATCAATACCATACCCCCAATACCGTGTGCTTTAAGTTTGCACTCTAATCTCCTGTGTGGGACCTTGTCAAAAGCCTTTTGAAAATCCAAATATACCACATCCACTGGTTCTCCCCTATCCACTCTACTAGTTACATCCTCAAAAAGTTCTATGAGATTCGTCAGATATGATCTTCCTTTCACAAAACCATGCTGACTTTGTCCGATGATTTCACCGCTTTCCAAATGTGCTGTTATCACATCTTTGATAACTGACTCTATCATTTTCCCCACCACTGATGTCAGGCTAACCGGTCTACAATTCCCTGGCTTCATTCTCCCTCCTTTTTTAAAAAGCGGGGTTACATTAGCCACCCTCCAATCCTCAAGAACTAATCCAAAATCAAAAAAGTTTTGAAAAATTATCACTAATGCATCCACTATTTCTTGGGCTACTTCCTTAAGCACTCTGGGATGCAGACCATCTGGCCCTGGGGATTTATCTGCCTTTAATCCCTTCAATTTACCTAACACCACTTCTCTACTAACATGTATTTCCCTCAGTTCCTCCATCTCACTAGACCCTCGGTCCTCTACTATTTCCGGAAGATTATTTATGTCCTTTTTAGTGAAGGCAGAACCAAAGTAGTTATTCAATTGATCTGCCATGTCCTTGTTCCCCATGATCAATTCATCTGTTTCAGACTGTAAGGGACCTACATTTGTCTTTACCAATCTTTTTCTTTTCACATATCTATAAGAGCTTTTACAGTCAGTTTTTATGTTCCCTGCCAGTTTTCTCTCATAATCTTTTTTCCCTTTCCTAATTAAGCCCTTTGTCCTCCTCTGCTGGACTCTGAATTTCTCCCAGTCCTCAGGTGAGCCACTTTTTCTGGCTAATTTGTATGTTTCTTCTTTGGAATTGATACTATCCCTAATTTCCCTTGTCAGCCACGGGTGCACTACCTTCCCTGGTTTATTCTTTTGCCAAACTGGGATGAACAATTGTAGTTCATCCATGCAATCTTTAAATGCTTGCCATTGCATATCCACCGTCAACCCTTTAAGTGTCATTTGCCAGTCTATCTTAGCTAATTCATGTCTCGTACCTTCAAAGTTACCCCTCTTTAAGTTCAGAACCTTTGTTTCTGAATTAACTATGTCACTCTCCATCTTAATGAAGAATTCCACCATATTATGGTCACTCTTACCCAAGGGGCCTCGCACAACAAGATTGCTAACTAACCCTTCCTCATTGCCCAATACCCAGTCTAGAATGGCCTGCTCTCTAGTTGGTTTCTCGACATGTTGGTACAAAAACCCATCCCACACACATTCCAAAAAATTCTCTTCCTCAGCACCCTTACCAATTTGGTTCACCCAATCTATATATAGATTAAAGATAAGCATGTGTGGGCCTTGTGAATCCCACTTCACTACAGTCTGTACCACCGTTATTAATTCAGATTGCCTAGTCAGTACCATGTGGCTATGTGTGGCTGCTTCCTGTATTTCTCTTGTTATGATTGTCTAATTCTCTCTGCCTCTGCCATTGTTGTGCCTTTGGCTTAATCTACTCTTGAACATCTTTGGAAAATCTAAGCTGTACTGAGATGTGTTTTCTCAGTACAGAGCACAAGTGTTGGGCTGAATATTTGACCAGCAGAGACCTTCAGGCACAAAGAATTGGTTTAGGTTTATATAGGAATGTTAGGTAAACAGTAACTTTTGTGTCATTGGGATGGGCAATTCTTCGCAAAGACATCAAATGACTGAATCTTCATGGTGCAGACCCTCACCAAGAATTATTGTCTGCACCCCTGAATCCAATAATAGATCAATGCCCAGACCTATTACTGTTCGAGGCACTACTAATTTGATTGGCCAACCACTCTTTGACTTTAATAAATATCCTTCCCTGGTTGAATCCTGGCTGTTATTTCAATGAAGTCATATTTTGGAATTACAAAAAAACAACTTACACAAATAGGTCAGGAAGAGAAGGAACTCAGGAAAGTTTTTAAGAGTGATTTGAAGGACAAAGGAAATGACAGTATAATAGTTTGAATCTCATGTCATTCAGGTTTGGACACAAATTTTAAACTGTAGTCTCTGGTCATTGGGGTTGGGCAAAATGTCAACATTCTCTAAATTTCAAACCTCCTTCCAGTTCTAGCCTGCTTCCTTCCCAAGTTAGAGGCAAGAGAAAAGGTCAGGTAACCAACCCACACTCTGGAGGCAAGTTGACAATTCCACTACCATAAGACCATAAGATATAGGAGCAGATTAGGCCATTTGGCCCATCGAGCCTTCACTGGCATTTCATCATGGCTGATCCACTTTTCTTCTCAGCCCCAATCTCTTGTCTTCTCCCCGCATCCCTTTATGCCCTGACCAATCAAGGATCTATCCTCTGTCTTAAATATACATAAAGATGGCCTCCACGGTGGCCTGTAACAACAAATTCCATAGATTCACTGTTCTCTGGCTAAAGAAATTCCTCCTCATCTCATTTCTAAAAGGACACACCTCTATTCTGAGGCTGTGTCCTCTGGTTTAGACTCTCCCATTATAGGAATCATCTTCTCTGTATCCACAGGTCACCCCTCAGTCACCTGAATTCTAGTGAATACAGGCCAAGAGCCACTAAATGCTCTTGATATGCCAAGCCTTTCAATCCTGGAATCATTTTTGCAAACCTCTTTGAAACCTCTCCAATGTCAGCACATCCTTTCTAAAATAAGGGGCTTAAAACTGTTCAGAATACTCTAAGTGAAGCCTCACCGGTGCTTCATAAATCCTCAGCATTGCTATTATATTCTAGTCCTCTTTAAATGAAAGCTAACATCACATTTGCCTTCCTCACCACAGACTCAACCTGCAAGTGCATGTTTAGGGAATCCTACTCAAGGACTCCCAAGTTCCTTTGCGCCTCAGATTTTATAATTTTCTTTCCATTTAGAAAATAGTCTTCCCTTTCATTTCTTCTACCAAAGTGCATGAAGAGCATGACCATATACTTTCCAACACTATATTCCATCTGCCATTTATTTGGCCATTCCCTTAATCTGTTTAAATCCTTCTGTAGCTTCTCTACCTCCTTACTTCTGTAACATCTCCGCTACGTTAGCGATATTGGCAAATTAGGATTGAACTTTGCCAAGATGACTTCTGTGGGATGAAGGGACATGTAAACTAGTTTAGGGAGTAGCTGAGTGCCTTTAGAACATAACTGTCATGTCTTGAGCCTCAAGCAAAAATGGAACCAGGGACAAGTTTAGGGTTAGGAGCTTTAGAGTTTTGTTTGTAAAAATGGTTCCATTCAATTTCACACCACTTTCCACAAGTAATGGATTCCTCTATAGAAATTGCTTGATTTCCAAGTACATTGTCATGGTCTGGCCCATGAAGTCTGTATTCCGGTTCACGGTCCAGTCCATCGACCCTTGCTCCAGGTTTTCCTGTCTACCCTGTTTCTGTTCTTGTTGAGCTCTAATTGAGGCAGCTGATGCTTGTTGGGACTGGCTGCATAAATACCTTCAGAGACCAGGGCGTGGCTGCTGGATTGTTCTTGTCCTTACTCCCTGTATCCCTTCCTCTGCTTCTGTTTCCTCGCCTGAGGCCATGCCGGTAACTCTCGCCTCGCCTGAAGTTCTCGTTTCGCCTTGCAATGCCTGAAGCCCTGCCTTGTCTTGCCGGTAACTCTCGCCTTGCCTGAAGTTCTGTCTTGCCTTGCATTGCCTGAAGCCTTGCCTTGTCTTGTTGTCTTGTCCTGGAGCTACCCCGTTCCTAGCTCCCTTCCTGTCCCATGCCTCCGTCGGGTGGTGATCCGTGCCCTGCCCAGGAGGAGCCTGCCTATCCTCAAGCCTGAAGACTCCAGCCTCCTGCCTATCCTCAAGCCTGAAGACTCCAGCCTCCTGCCAAGCCTCGCCTCAAGTCTCTAGCCTCTAGCCTTGAGCCTGAAGACCCCAGCCTCCTGTCTCCTGCCAAGCCTCGTCTCTAGCCTCTAGCCTCAAGCCTGAAAACTCCAGCCTCCTGCCTCCTGCCAAGCCTCACCTCTAGCCTCAAGCCTGAAGACTCCAGCCTTATCCTGCCTGTCTGCCAAGCCTCGTCCTTGCCTAGTTCTGGGGTCAGAGCCAGAGGCAAGACCCAGGTACTGGGTCCTTGTCCAGTCTCTGGCTCAGAGTCCAAGCCCGGGCTCCTAGCTCTCTTGACCAGTCCTGTTCCAGGTTCCCCGTTTTCGTGTCCATGTCCTTGCTCTCACCCTGTATCCGAGTCCTGTTCCTAGTCCTTCAGTGTCTGTGTCTTGCACTTGGGTCCGTTCCCAGCCACCTCCGTATGACATACATAGCCTAACCAATTCAACCTTCTCCACTGATTTCTTGTTTGGAGAACTGCAGAGAGTAAATTTCATGTTTGTAACTCAACTATCCACTTCTCCTCTCCAATCCAGATCACTTAGAGTTTACTTCAGTTAAAATAATTGTTTGAATGTGCTTGCTCCATGTTTGCCTCTAATTCTGTGTTTAAAAGCAGAAATCAGAAATTCATATAGAGGAAAATTAAGAAATTGCTTGATTAAGGGCAAGTGGTAATAGTATGCAGGTGGGATTAGAATATGTGACTAATGAGAGAATAAACAGTAGAACACTTTGAGAGGCAAATAACTTTCCCTGCACTGAAACATTCCATGATATCTTTGGCACATTTAGCAAATTTATCTGTGGAGGGAACATTATTTAATCAAGGTTCAAACTCCATAAAAAAAATTTCTAATACCATATTTGGACAAAGAGCATGTGGATCGCTCAAAAGGTCTAAACTCCCCTTTCTTAAGTTGGTTCTGTTTTCCAGTATTTTGTGACCATGTTATGGAGTTTGAACTGCTTTTGGCCATAACTTGTAACCATCTTCCAAACCAAGTTTTCTTCAGCTTTGAAGATTTTATTGACCTCTCTATGCAATCCCTCTACATTCAGAATCTTAGTACGCTGTAAGAGGTAAAAATCATTGCATTTCCTGTCGTTATTAACTAACACTTGATCATCTTGGTATGGTTGAATAATTTAGTATCCAGATTAAATATTTTTGAGGGATCCTGCAGAATCAACCTGTTCAAAAACAGTTATTAAGCAAGAACAGTTTATCTCCCATATATTCAGGACTTAATTGCTCTTTCTACAGTTGTCAAGATCTGAGCTGTAGAGTTTAATGCTGCTGAACTCCATTTTCTTCCCTTTCCCATGCACTTTGTGGCAGCTATTGATGTGGGTAGAATTACTTTGTTGCACATTAACACAATTTTAAAAGTGCAAATGTAAAACTGCATACAAATACCATCTGGCATTGCCCTAAGAGTCATCAATGTAGGCCTCTGATCACAAAAATCCTTTGCTATGAACTGTTTCGGTGGACGTTTCATACAATGCCACACACACCAGGCTGCATTATAGAAAAACATCTATGGTACAGCCATCTCCACCCCAGAAACTGCCAAATATTCTTGCAAAGAACAGAGCAGAGATTTTTCAGAGCCCAGACTGTGGACTTCTATGGAAGTGTGCACAGCTCCTTCAATAAGATGCCATCCGCTTCTGGAGTTCATGGCCAGGTCTTCAGTTCAGGTTTCCGTAGTATCCAAGACATCCTCAAGGAGCAGTGCCTCAGAAAGGTGGCATCCATTATTAAAAATCCCCATCACCCAGGACATGCCCTCTTCTCATTGTTACCATCAGGAAGGTGGTACAGAAGCCTGAAGGCACCACTCAGAAATTCAGGAACAGCTTCTTCTCCTCTGCAATCTAATTCCTAAATGGACATTAAACTCACGAACACCACTGCACTTTTATTATTTCTGATTTTGGACTATTTTTAATTTAGCTATTTAATGTACATATATACTGGTGTTAGATGTTACAGATGTTAGATCATAAGACCATAAGGCATAGGAACAGAATTAGGCCATCTGGCCCATCAAGTCTGCTCCGCCATTCAATCATGGCTGATCCTTTTGTCTATCTCCTCCTCAACCCCAGTTCCCGCCCTTCTCCTTGTAACCTTTGATGCCATGTCCAGTCAAGAACCTATCAATCTCTGCCTTAAATACACCCAACGACCTGGCCTCCACAGTTACATGTGGCAACAAATTCCACAAATTCACCACCCTTTGCCTAAAGAAATTTCTCTTCATCTCTGTTTTGAAAGGGCGGCCATCTATCCTGAGGCTGTGCCCCCTTGTCCTAGACTCTCCAACCATGGGATACATCCTTTCCACATCTACTCTGTCTAGGCCTTTCAACATTCGAAAAGTCTCAATGAGATCCCTCCTCATCCTTCTGAATTCCAGTGAGTACAGACCCAGAGCCATCAAATGTTCCTCGTATGATAGCCCTTTCATTCTTGGAATCATCCTTGTGAACCTCTTCTGGACTCTCTCCAATGCCAGCACATTTTTTCTAAGATAAGGATCCCAAAACTGTTCACAATACTCAAGGTGAGGCCTCACCAGTGCCTTATAAAGCCTCAGCATCACATCTTTGCTCTTGTATTCTAGACCTCCTGAAATAAATGCTAACATGGCATTTGCTTTCCTCATGTGACAAGAATACACATAGATAAGATATTAGCTGTCCTGTGTGATCAGCAGTTGGTCTGCCACCTGTCTTCAAGAGAGAGATAAGGAAAACAATGGAGCAGCATTTGGAGATGTGTAATGAAGGGACGGGAGAGAGAGCTGTCTAGAGCGGCTCCCCCTTTGAACCCTGAACTGTTTGAAGTGATGGACAGGCGATACCCCAGCAGGGGGATAAAAAGGGACAGGTTCTCTAAGGCAGGACACACACGACACCACGAGGTAACGAGACCCTGGAAGTGGTGCACCCCGCAAGTCGGCGGGAGTTGTTTGGAAGGCTGGTGGCGGAACCAAGCCATAGACGCACAGGGTGGAAAGGTACGATCAGCGGGAACCTGGTGTGTGTCCGCCCTTGCTTGGGTGCCAGGTTCACTGCAGAGGATCGACCACATCTGGAGGAGGGGTCACAGTCGGTGACCTCAGGTGACATCACAAAGGACTCGCCCGAAAGCTGCTTGTGAGCAATATCGCCGGTCTGTGAGTGGAAGCCGTTTTGAATGATCATTCGTTCCCGTTCTCTCTCTCTCTCCTTCCCCCCACGTTATCCATCGCCACGGCAACAATTACTGCGAACTGAACTAAATTGGACTGAACTTTGCGTCACTTTGAAATTGGTCATTTACCCCTAGACAACGATAGAGCTTGATTGATCCTGTTATCTTAATTCTGTGCACATGTGTGTTTATCATTGCTGAACTGTTGCATTTATTATCCTTTCGATTACTGTGTTGCTTGTTTCTTTAATAAAACTTTCTTAGTTCTAGTAATCCAGACTCCAACTGAGTGATCCATTTCTGCTGGTTTGGCAACCCAGTTACGGGGTACGTAACACTCACCACCGACTCTACCTGCAAGTTAACCTTTAGGATGTTCTGCACAAGGACTCCCAAGTCCCTCTGCATCTCAGATTTTTGGATATTCTCCCCATTTAGAAAATAGTCCACACATTTATTTCTATTACCAAAGTGTATGACCATGCATTTTCCAACATTGTATTTCATTTGCCACTTTCTTGCCCATTCTCCTAATCTGTCTAAGTCCTTCTGCATGCTACCTGTTTCCTCAACACTACCTACCCCTCCACCAATCTTAGTATCATCTGCAAACTTGACAACAAAGCCATCTATTCCATCATCTAAACTACTTATACACAGCATAAAAAGAAGTAGTCCCAACACTGGCCCCTGTGGAACACCACTAGTCACTGGCAGCCAACCAGAAAAGGATCACTTTTATTCCCACTCGCTGCCTCCTACCAATCAGCCAATGCTGTAACCATGTTAGTAACTTTCCTGTAATACCATGGGCTCTTGACTTTGTAAGCAGCCTCATGTGTGGCACCTTGTCAAATGCCTTCTGAAAGTCCAAATATACAATATCCACTGCATCCCCTTTATCTATCATACTTGTAATCTCCTCAAAGAATTCCAACAGGTTCGTCAGGCAGAATTTTCCCTGAAGGAAAACATTCTGACTTGTACTATCTTGTACTATCTTGTCCTGTGTCACCAAGTACTCCATCTCCTTAACAATTGACTCTAACATCTTCCCAACCACTGAGGTCAGGCTAACTGGTCTATAATTTCCTTTCTGCTGCCTTCCTCCTTTCTTAAAGAGTGGAGTAACATTTGCAATTTTCCAGACCTCTGGCAGCATGCCAGAGTCCAATAATTTTTGAAAGATCATTTCTAATGCCACCACAGTCTGTAATGCCACTTCTTTCAGAACCCTAGGGTGCAGTTCCTCTGGTCCAGGTGACTTATGTTCCGTTAGGCCTTTCAGCTTTTTGAGCGCCTTCTCTACCTCTCTTCCTTCACACGGGCATAGTACTAGTATCTTCTACTGTGAAGACTGACGCAAAAAACTCATTTCATCAGCCATCTCCCTGTCCCCAGTTTTTATTTCTCCTGCCTCATTTTCTCACAGTCCTATATCCACATTCATTTCTCTTTTATTTTTAACATACTTGAAAAAATTTTTACTATCCACTTTGATATTGTTTGCTCACTTGCTTTCATATTTCATCTTTTCCTTTCTAATGATGTTTTCAGTTGCTCTCTGTAGGTTTTCAAAAACTTCCCAATCCTCTCAGTCAGTCAGTCAGTGGGTGCCGTCCCAAATCCAGGGTTGGCAGCTATGCACCTCCATCTTCTTCGATCTTGTGACAGCACCGAGTACAGCCTCTCCTCCAGTTTGTTCTCGCTGGCTGCCTTGGCACCACCTGCCGCCGCCCCGCTGAACTTGAGCCCGAGGCCGTGTCGGCCTCCAGCCGTGGCCGCTTCTTCAAGTTCGGCCTTTCCTAGGCGGAGGCCTTGGGCAGGTCCAGGCACACGATGCAGCACCCAAGTTCATCATGTCTCTTCTAACCAGGTGCATAGCATACAATTCGTAGATACGCAGTGAGGCTTTAATCTTTTCCACTGAAGATGGCCGTTGACTCACAAGGAACTCATCCATCCTTTGTCAGGTCTTGCTTTTTTTTAGTCCTGCTGGGTGTCCTCACACCCTCCTCACCAGACTAAGTCCAGTGGGGGAGCCGGCCCAAGTCACGGACCACTCGACTACAGCCCCCCCCCTCAGAAGAATTCCTCTATATTCCCACTAATTTTTACTTTGTTTTACTGTATGCCCTTTCTTTTGCTTTTACAATAGCTTTGACTTCCCTTGTCAAATGGTTGTACTATTTTACCATTTGAGTATTTCTTCATTTTTGGAATGCACATGCCCTGCACCTTCCTCATTTTTCCCAGAAACGCCCGCCATTGCTGTTCTGCTAACATTCCTGTCAGCAGCTCCTTCCAATTTACATTGGCCAACTCCTCTCTCATACCACTGTAATTTCCTTTACTCCACTGAAATACTGCTACATCAGACTTGACTTTCTCCCTACCAAATTTCAAATTGAACACAATCATATTGTGATCGCTGGTTTCTCAGCGTTCTTTTACCTTAAGCTCCCTAATTGCCTCTGGTTCATTACATAGTCATAGTCATAGTCACACTTTATTGATCCCGGGGGAAATTGGTTTTCGTTACAGTTGCACCATAAATAATAAATAGTAATAGAAATAGTAATAGTAATATTACTATTAGTAAATAGTAATAGTCATAGAAGTAATAACTAGTAATAGAATAGTAATAGAAAATAGTAATCAATAGTTAAATAGTAATATGTAAATTATGCCAGTAAATTATGAAATAAGTCCAGGACCAGCCTATTGGCTCAGGGTGTCTGACCCTCCAAGGGAGGAGTTGTAAAGTTTGATGGCCACAGGCAGGAATGACTTCCTATGATGCTCAGTGCTGCATCTCGGTGGAATGAGTCTCTGGCTGAATGTACTCCTGTGCCCACCCAGTACATTATGTAGTGGATGGGGGACATTGTCCAAGATGGCATGCAACTTAGACAGCATCCTCTTTTCAGACACCACTGTCAGAGAGTCCAGTTCCATCCCCACAACATCACTGGCCTTACGAATGAGTTTGTTGATTTTGTTGGTGTCTGCTACCCTCAGCCTGCTGCCCCAGCCCACAACAGCAAACATGAAAACAGCAAACAAACACATTTGCTGTAACACCTAATCAAGTATAGCTGATCCCCTAGTAGGCTCAATGACAAACTGCTCTCAAAAGCTATCTCTTAGGCATTCAATAAACTTGAGATCCATTACCAACCAGATTTTCCCAATCAACCTGCATGTTAAAATCTCCCATGACTACCATAACATTGCCCTTTTGACTTGCCTTTTCTGTTTCCTTTTGTAACCTGTGGTCCACCTCCCAGCCACTGTTGGGAGGCCTGTATATAACTGCCATCAACGTCCTTTTACCCTTGCAGTTTCTGAACTCAACCCACAAGGATTAAAACATCCTCCAATCCTATGTCACATCCTTCTACTGATTTGATGACATTCTTTACCGGTAGAGCCACACCAGCCCCTCTGCCTACCTTCCTGTCCCTCCGATATAACGTGTAGCCTTGGACATTCAGCTCTCAACTACAACCATCCTTCAGCCACGATTCAGTGATAGCCACAAAATCATGTTTGGTAATCTGTAATATTGAAACAAGATCATCCACTTTATTTCTTATACTACGTGCATTTAGATACAACACCTTGAGCACCGTATTTGCTATCCTTTCTGATTCTGCATCCCTAATGATTTGATACTCAGCCTGTTGGCTGCAACTAAGTCCCATCACCTGCCTGCCCTTCCTGACAATCTGACTGCACACTATCTTCACTTTTTTACCATCTGTCTTCACTCCAGTTCCCAGCCCCCGTCAAGTGAATTTAAACCCTCCCCAACAGCTTTAACAAACGTGCCCATGAGAATATCGGTCCCCCTCGGGTTCAGGTGCAACCCGTCACTTTTGAACAGGTCAGACCTCCCCCAGAAGAGATCCCAATTATCCAAGAACCTGAAGCCCTGCCCCTGCACCAGCTACTCAGTCACACATTAATCTGCCAAATCATCCTGTTTCTACCCTCACTGGCGTGTGGCACGAGTAGCAATCCAGAAATTACTACCCGGGAGATCCTGATTCTCAGCTTTCTACCTAGCTCTCTAAATTCTCTTTTCAGGACCTCATTGCTTTTCCTTCCTATGCCATTGGTACCAATATGTACCAAGACATCTGGCTGCTCTCCCTCCCTCAAAATGTTGTGGACATGATCTGAGACATCCCTGACCCTGGCACCTGGGAGGCAACATACCATCTAGGTGTCCATCCAGGTTCACGTCCACAAAATCTCCTGTCTGTTCTCTTCTCTATCAAGTCCCCTATCACTACTGCTCCCTTCTTCTCTCTCTTTCCCTTCTGCACCAGGGACCCACGCTCAGTGCCTGTATCCCAGTCGCCGTGGTATTCTCCAGGGAGATCATTCCCCACAAATTATCCAAAGCGGTATACTTGTTTTTGAGGGGAATGGCCACAGGAGTGCTCTGCTCTCACTGCCCATTTCCATTTCTCCTGATGGTCACACCATTACTCACCCCAAAGACAGAAGCACAGTGTGATTAAATGCTGGTTAATCAGTGGAAACCTAGAAATAAGGCTGTTGCAAATTCTGTTGTAAAAATGTTCAGGGCTCGAGATTGATTGAGATAGTGCGGAGTCGGCCTTTCTGGTCCTTCGGGTCCTTCCAGCCCAGCAACCCCCTATTTAACGGTAGCCTCATTACGGGACAATTCACAATGACCCAGTAACCTAGCAACCAGTACATCTTTGAGCTGTGGAAGGAAATCAGAGCACCCAGAGGAAACCCACACGGTCACTTGGAGAACATACTAACTCCTTACATCCACACAACAGCAAAAACCAGCAATGCACAAATTCACATTGAGAGTTTGTGCCTGTCATTAATGTCATATGGTCCATCTAATTTTTGTGAACCTATACAGTTCTTTTTTTTGCATCTGTTTTGTCCAAAGCTGATGAATATCACTCAAAGTTTAACTTCAAGGAATCTTCAACGACTGGGCCAAGTTTTTCACTGTTGAAACAGGCCAATTTTACAAATGCTGGAAACTAACTGAACAGTATTTAAGCGTTCAGGTGCATCTCTCAGGCAGTCATGGAGAAAGTGCTGCACAACCTTCTCATACAAACCTCAAGCAGACCGATCTAAACTAGGGTCATGGTCACCACAACCCCAGTTGGTTTCAGTGGGCTTCTGCTCAACAATGACAGGCAGAAACACTAGGAAGCCCTTCCGATAAAGGAGAAATGGTTCCGTGTTCATCAGATTAGAAACAGGAAAGAAAATACAGGAGGTACACATCTGGCAAAAGAGTGAAACAAAAGAAAAAAATATGTAGGTCAAACTGTCAGCATTTCAGGCCAAGACTCAGCCCTGAAGAAGGGTATTAGCCCGAAATGTTGGTTGTTTATTCATTTCCATAGATGCTGCCTGACCTGCTGAGTTCCTCCAGTATTTTGTATGTGTTGCTCTGGATTTTCTGCATCTGCAAAATTTCTTGTGTTTACAGGTCATACAGGTCATTTTTGATTTGGGAAGCTGAGATTATTGGGTCCTAGCTGCTTACAAATTTATCAACAAGGGTACTAATTGTAACTTACATAAAGTTTGCTGATGTTCCAAAGCTGGGCTGCAGTGTGGATTGTGGTGGGACAGACGATCTTTAAGAAAATATAAACAGGCTAATTGAACAGATACAGAGATGGCTGATAGAACACAGGGTGAAACAATGCAAGGTCATCCATTTTGATGGAAAGGGTGGAATCAGCATATAGTGAGTGTTCACACAGATCACTGAAATGTAACATGCAGGTTCAATAAGTAATTAGAAATTTCGACTTGTTTCGATTCCCCGTGGAACACAAGAGTGAATAGCTCTGCCTGCAACTAACTAGAGCTTTGGCTGGATGAATCTGGATTATAATGTTCACAGCCTGGTCTCCCTCTGTGGGAGGATGCAATACAGACAGAGTAGTTTACAGTTGTAAGGAGGGGACAGAATAACCAGTTCTGATGACTTCATACAAGAGGCAATCTCTCTCTGCTGAGAACACGTACCGCAGGAAAGCGTCTGTGTGATTGCTTTCCGGTATGCACACAAATATAACTTTTGCAATATTTTCATTTATCAAAAATTAAAAACTTCCCCCATGTGTCATCTGAATGCTTTGTGACTACTACAGAGCAGCAATGATCAGCAAAGTGTTGCAGGTGGCTTACCTCAGCAGAGACATCTGCAGAGTGCTACAAACCAGCAGGGGAAACCCCTACCGGTAGCTGCACAGCGCACGAGAGCAGGAAGAGGAAGGAGAGGAGACAAACTGAATCACTCCTAGGCAGTCCAAGAATTCAACTGAGCATATTACCACCGAGTAATGCCAAATCCCTGATCACCACAGTACTTCATATTATATTCCCTGTATCAGCACAACACTGTCCCCTTAACCACAGGAAAAGCCACCACCAATTGGTCAAAAGAGATTCATGATCAAAAATTTTAATTGTGCCCCGTTGCTTTCAAAATTCCAGTAACTACTCTCACAAATTCAGTATCCAAAGACTTTCACCACCCCTGACATGCAGTGCTCTCCCAGTAGCTGAAGCAAGACTGGTAGAAACCCAATGACTTCTGGTCAATACCAGAGGAATGAGCTTAAGGTGAGTGGGTGAAATTTCAAGGGAGATGTCAGAGGAAGGATTCTAATGCAGAGTGTGATAAATACCTGGAACATGTCAGCGGGGGTAGTGATTGAGGTTAATGCAATAGGGGCATTTAAGAGACTTTTAGATAGGCATATTGATTTAAGAAAAATGGAGGGTTAGGGCTATGTAAGAGGGAAGGGTTACATTGATCATGGAGTAGGTTTATAGAGGTCAGAACAACACAGTGGACTAAAGGACCGGTTCTATATACAAACGTATTATGTTCTAGGGCAGGACTCTGCGTGTGGTCTTAGAAGATAATGTGGAACTTCTGAGAATTTGGCATGGCTTTCTTTGGGCTGCACCATCTCAGGCCCGGATAGAGGGGCAAAGTTGCAAGAAAGCAAGTAGATTTGTTGGCAATACTATACGTAGGTTGGGCAACTGCTTCACCAAGCACCTTCACTCCATCCACCGCGCCCCTCTGGATCTCCTGGTGGCCAACTGTTTTAATCCTCCTTCTCAATGCCACGATGACAAGTATGCCCTCAGCCTCCTCCACTGCCAGTTTGAGGCTGAACACAAATCGGAAGTGCAAGGCCTCATATTTCACCAAGGTAATCTGCATCCTATCAGCTTGAACATTGAATTCTCCAACTTTCAGTTGCTGCCCCCTTTCTGTCCCAACAAACGAAAGGGAGCTCCATTTCTGAGGAGCCCATCGCCCTCTGGAGTGCTCCCCTGTTGAAGAGTGGGAAGCATGTCAGCTTGTTAGTGGGTCCATTGTGGTTTAACAGCTGGGAGTACGTGCAGGGTGTGAAACGTCATCGAGCCTTGCAGCAGTGTTGAGTGTGGAATACCTGATGCTTCAACTCAGGCTGGCTTTGATGGAGTTTGGGAAAGGGTAAGTGATGTGCGTGCAGTGGACTGAGCAGTGCTTGAAGGTGAATGGGTAGGTTAGTCCCTGGCCCTCACCATCTCCGACATGTCTCCTCTTGTTACTATCATCAGGGCGGAGGTACAGGAATATGAAAACCCATATTTAACAATTCAGAGACTCTTTCTTCCCCTCGGCCCCCAGATTTCTGAATGGTTCATGAACCATGAAAAATGACCTTTTGTTTGCACTATCTATTTATTCTGTAATTTATAGGTGTTTATATCTTTGCACTGTATCGCTGTCACAAAACAAAGATTCCATATCATATTTGGCAGCGATAAATAACCTGATTCTGATTCTGATCACATCCACACTTTGCATCCAGATTCATGGGGGCTCAACTCCTGGCACTGACCTCGCGGATACTTCACCTAGAACCAATGTCTGGAGGACATCCCACGCATCTAGAATTTCTCCTAAACTGCAACGTATTAGCAATCTAATGGCTTGGAGCCCACTCTTTCCCAGGAACTGTTTGTATATCCCAGACCAGATACATTTGTGGAACATGGTGTATGCAGCATTCAAAATGCACCACTCCTTTCAGACAAGCAAGTTTTGGCTACTAATTTTATTGGCCAGACGCATCCTGGGAGGCAATGAGCTGAAGAGTAAATACTTACTGGATTTAGAAATCATCCAGCTGAGTCTGTACCGTGATTTTAATCAGCTGTCTCCCCTGCAGTGCAATCACTCTGCAGTTACACATTTCAACCCCCACAGCAACTGCTCCAAGAAAATCCAGCCTTCACATTCTGCTAATAGTAACAACTATGACAAACACTGATCTCACAATCAGATATCCCCTCAAACCCAACAAGAGATTCTACAGATTGTGTTTGCATATATGCTACACTAAAAATATATTAATTCAGGATTCAGAAGTGAACTTGACTAGTCATTATCATTGTCATAGACTTAGTCATACTTTATTGGTCCCGGGGGAAACTGGTTTTCATTACAGTTGCACCATAAATAATTAAATAGTAATAAAACCATAAATAGTTAAATAGTAATATGTAAATTATGCCAGGAAATAAGTCCAGGACCAGCCTATTAGCTCAAGGTGTCTGACCCTCCAAGGGAGGAGTTGTAAAGTTTGATGGCCACAGGCAGGAATGACTTCCTATGACGCTCTGTGTTGCATCTCAGTGGAATGAGTCTCTGGCTGAATGTACTCCTGTGCCCAACCAGTACATTATGTAGTGGATGGGAGACATTGTCCAAGATGGCATGCAACTTGGACAGCATCCTCTTTTCAGACACCACCATCAGAGAGTCCAGTTCCATCCCCACAACATCACTGGCCTTATGAATGAGTTTGTTGATTCTGTTGGTGTCTGCCACCCTCAGCCTGCTGCCCCAGCACACAACAGCAAACATGATAGCACTGGCCACCACAGACTCATAGAACATCCTCAGTATCGTCTGGCAGATGTTAAAGGACTTCAGTCCCTTCAGGAAATAGAGACAGCTCTGACCCTTCTTGTAGACAGCCTCAGTGTTCTTTGACCAGTCCAGTTTATTGTCAATTCGTATCCCCAGGTATTTGTAATCCTCCACCATATCCACACTGACCCCCTGGATGGAAACAGGGGTCACCGGTACCTTAGCTCTCCTCAGGTCTACCACCAGCTCCTTAGTCTTTTTCACATTAAGCTGCAGATAATGCTGCTCACACCATGTGACAAAGTTTCCAACCATAGCCCTGTACTCAGCTTCATCTCCCTTGCTGATGCATCCAACTATGGCAGAGTCATCAGAAAACTGCTGAAGATGACAAGACTCTGTGCAGTAGTTGAACTGATGGCACAATTCTACCCACTCTTCCTGATCTTTGACTACACTGCCACTTACTAATGAAAATTTATGGCACATTAATCTGATAGCCATAAAGATGTTATAATAAAGATAATGGCATTTCCTGAAAATGCATTTAAAACAGTTTTGAATGTTATTTTGTTCCTAAAAAAGGAATGCAAAAATTAATGCACACAAGTATACATTCAATCACTTCCTCTAAAAGTGATAAGACGCCCAATTCTACAGATCCAAACATCTGATGCCTTGACCCAAGTGTTTATTCTTCATTTGAAAACCGAAACCAGGAGCATCAGAGAGTTTTCAACTATATTGTTACAGCATTAATTCCAATGTTTCTTCACTTAACGATGATGCACCTCCATGCAGAAGCAAATGAATTTCTGGAGCAATGACCCTAGATAATTTCTTCCCTTCTTTCACAAGACACAACCAAAACAGAAGCAAAAAAAAAAGATGCTGGAGGAATTCAGCAATTCAGGAAGTATCTGGAGAGGAAAACGGACAGTTGCCATTTCAGGTCAATACCCGACACCTGGACTGGAAGAATAAGGACGGATGGACAGTATAAAGAGGCAAGGCATGGTGAACACCTCCCGTCATTTACACTGGCTATCTCTCCTCTTCTCTTTCAGACCAGATGAAGGATCCTAACCTTCCACAATGCTGCCTGATTCATTGAGTTCCTGCAGCAGCTCATGTTTGCTACAGATTCCTACACCTACTGCCTCTTGTGTCTGCAAGTAAAAAGGTTCCTTCCCTTTCCTGGCCTACAGGTGTAAGATGTAGCACCTGCTTAACTCCCTGAACAGGGTCACATGAAGTCATGGGAGCAGGTGCTGGATGGTTGTATGAGCAATTGGGGCATATCACAAGACCTGGTTATGTGACCACTAACACCAGCAGACAATCTCTGAAGGATATAGATAATGGCTGGGGTCACCCGTCTTGTAAAGACACCGCCCAGAAGAAGGTAATGGCAAACCACTTCTGTAGAAAAATTTGCCAATAACAATAGTAGTCATGAGACCATGATTGCCGACATCATATGACATGGCACATTCTCCAGAACGAGAGGCCACCGTTTGAGGATAGAGGGGAAGCCTTTTAGGACCGAGATTAGGAAAAACTTCTTCACACAGAGAGTGGTGAATCTGTGGAATTCTCTGCCACAGGAAACTGTTGAGGCCAGTTCATTGGCTATATTTAAGAGGGAGTTAGATATGGCCCTTGTGGCTACGGGGATCAGGGGGTATGGAGGGAAGGCTGGGGCGGGGTTCTGAGTTGGATGATCAGCCATGATCATAATAAATGGCGGTGCAGGCTCGAAGGGCCGAATGGCCTACTCCTGCACCTATTTTCTATGTTTCTATGTTTCTATAACGATGATGATTTATTTTTACGGGGAGAGAGATCAAAAGGTGTTGTTCAGGGAGACCAGTTTTTATGCAGGTACTGAATGCAATTAGTAAGACAAACAGTATAATAGTCTTCAATACAAGTGAGTTTGAGTACAAGAGCAGAGGGATGCCCCAATCCAATTATCTGGGCTTCCAGTTAGACAAGATTTGGAATTTTGTGTATAGGCCTCACAGAAAGAATGTTACATATGAGGTAGATGCAGTGCAGCAAAGGTTCACAAGATTGAACAGATTAGGCCTGAGTAGTCAGAAAAAGAAACTGAATTCTTCTGGGGCTTGACTTGGTAGAGACAGAATTAATATTTCCGCTGTCTAGGCTATCATGAGCCAGATTCAGTCTCAAAATAAAGAGCTGGCATTCAGAAATTTCTTCACTCAGGAATTCTCCAAGGGAGCTGTGCAGCTTCCACACCAAGTCCACTTAAAAGCAGAGATCAACAGAATTGTTTTGAATATTAAGTGAATCAAGGGATATGCTTGTTATGCGGTTAAGTGGTGGAGAGGTAAGGGTCATCCATAACCATAACGAATGGTGACCTGCTGCTGCTTCCATTTCTGATGTTCTTGTTGAACAATAAGTTGCATTTATACAAGCATCTTTAACGCCAAGTATCCCAAGTTACTTCAGAGGAGCTTAAACAAACTTAACCATACTCCCACACAATCCGCTCATTTCCAATTTTCATAATTTTCATCCAGAAATTAATGGACTGCAGTTGTGAACTTGGGGCCAAGGAGAATGGTTCTTTCTTGTTGACCATTCCCAAAACAGGTGCAACCCATGAAGTGTCCAAGAACCACCTGACATCCCAACTCCTGGGGCACAGTTTGGGCAGATGGCGCAGCTTCTGTATCAGCATCATTCCTGTTTCAAGCAGCTATTAATGATATCCCCATGCTGGTATACAACTGCATGTTGCACACATCACCCACAAAATCTGTAGGAAGTTGAGTGTACATCTGGCATAATTTATATGGTGAAAGACACTCAAAGTCAGTCAATTATAAAATTATTACAGGAAGGATGGTGCCCATTTGGCCCATCAGGTCTCTGCTAGCTCTTTGTAGCTCAACATCTTTAGTCTGGCCCCATGGTTGATCTGAATTTTTAAAAAAATCTTTGAATATATTTTAAATTTGTTTTGAAAGCCACCTTTGAATCTGCATCTAGCACACTTCAGGCAGTGCATTCTTGCCAGCTTGTTATAATGTGGAAAGAAACCACCAAGCCCTTGTGAGCTCCTGCAGAACAATTCCTGGAGTCCTATTCCCCTGTAGCACTCTCTGTCATAAGCCCACAAATCCCCCTTTAATTCTTTTGCCTCTTACCTGCACTAAATAGGAATCTTACAGCAGCTAGTTAAGCCATGGGTAAATCTTTGGAAATGAGAGAAAACCAGAGAACAATGGCAGAAATCGATAAGCTCACAGGGAGAAGGTTCGGCAGCCAGTGGTGTGCTGGCATCCTCACTGGACATTGAGGTGAGTGGTCCCGGGTTCGAATCCGGCCGGCCCCTTGCACGCTAGAAGAAATGTCGAGGTTGCCATCTAATGTGCCACGGGGTGTGCAAACGCTGCCCGGATAACACTGGAAGTCGGGATTGGACCTGGGTCCGCGTAGAGGGGCAGTGGCAACGGCAGCACTCCCTGCTGTGGCACTCCTTTATCACAACTACTGACGTTCACGTAATTCACCCAACTTATGTGCATTGGTTCTCTGCCATGACGTTTTTAGCACAGCAACTGGAATGTCGGAGAAATACACTTGGTTCTTCCACTCCTTTTTAGGAAGCCTTCAGGGATAAAGGATGGGATGCTTCCTTTCTGCTTGGAAAACTCGTCTCCTTTCCATGGACCCTGTCTGTACTTCCCACTGCCTCGGCAAAGTGGCCAATATAACAGCCTGCTCTGGATATTCCCTCTTCTACCCCTCCCATTGGGCAGGGGATACTAAACCCTGAGGCTGAAGGATGGTTTCCATCCTGCTGTTATGAGGCTAATGAGCAGACCTGTCGTATGATAAATGATCTTACAGCCCAACTTGTCATGGCTCTTGCAGCTTACTGCCTACCTGTACTGAACTTCCACTGTAATTGTAGTGCTATATTTCACATTCACTTACGGTTTTCCCTTGTAGTACCTCAAAGAAATGATTTGCATGAATGTCATGCAGAACCTGGCTTTTCACCTTCTCAGTACATGTGACAATAATACTTTGGATGCAAAGCAACAGACAAGGCCTACAGCCTTGTGCACAGGTACTGGGCCAGAGGTGTCTCAGGGATTGACAGTTAGATTGTTGGGGTGGTGCAACAATTTATTTGGGGTTGCATGTGCATCTGGTACATGGGTTTGGGATTCTGATTGAATTGAATTCTTACATCCTTCACATACATGAGGAGTAAAAATCTTTATGCTACATCTCCATCTGAATGTGCAGCTGGAATTGTCATTGCAAATGCTCCTTCTCCTCTTTGAGTGGTCATCCAAGCTGCTGGTATACTACTGCCATTGTGCCTACATCGCCCTCAAACTCTGCAGTAATGAGAGTACGCATCTGTCCTGGCTTCCATGGTGAAAGATGCTTAAACTCATACAATCATACATCACCAAGTCTATTGGAAGTCTATGACTGAATTCCCAAGGACAAATTTAGAACATCCATAATTTTCCCCTGCGCTGTTTTTTTAATATTCTCTTCCCATGACAGGGCTTAAAATAGAGCCTCTGTTTTTAAGAGTCCTGTATCAGTCGCATATAGAAAGGGGCCTGTCCATCAAAGCCACTCAAGTCCTGCTAAGGGCTCAGTGCTGGGATGATGGTGTAAGAGGGGACACCAATGAGGTCTGTTTATTCTCCCAGAGAATGCGGAGGTTTGGAGGTCCTCTCTCCGGTGTCTTGAGGTGCCTGCTGTAGGGTGCCCAAGCATCATGAGCATGTAAGAGGGCTGGTGAGTAGCATCTCTCCAAACAGTAGCTGTTTCAGCCTGAGAGCCTTCATCAGACCCATAGATGCTGCCTGACCTGCTGAGTTCCTCTGGTATTTTGTGTGTGTTGCTCAAGATTTCCAGCATCTGCAGAATCTTTTGTGTCACCTAAACAGAGGCAAATTAATGGTTATATATTACTGTTTGCTGGTGGATACATTCATTAAAATGATGGAGGGTGCAGCATTATTTGAGAATATAGTTTTGTCGAAATGGAAGTAATGGACAGCTGCAAATTAACACTCCTTTCCTTTCAAAGTGTGAAGTGTTTATCATTGTGGCAGGCTCTTCACTGAAAAGGCTTCAAATCAAATAATACAGAGGATTAAGATGGGCTGCATTAAAAACCACTGAGATTCGTACTGTTCTGGAGTTTCTAGATTCTCCAGTCTTGGAAATTATTCTCTCAACATCCACCCTGTTACATGACTTTGAATTTTATGATTAATTAGATTCACTCCTCAAACTCTTGAGAACATCAACCCAGTTTAGTTGCTCGCTTTTCATACAGTAATCAAGCTGACAATCCTTTTCTCCACTGTTCCCAAGGTGAGCCTAGCTGACCTTTCACCTCAGCGCCACTTCTCTGCATGATTCCTTTAATGCCCAAAATTTATCGATGTCTGTGCTGAGTATGTCAGCAACTCCAGCGCCTTGAGCAGAGAATGACAAATCTTCACTACCCTCTGTGTGAATAAATTTCTTTGCACAGGTTTGGAGATCAAAACTATAAACAATATTCTAGATGCATTCTCAGCCCAGGTTTTATCATGGCAGTAAGTCATCTTTATTGTACTGTGACCCTTCGGCATAAAGGTTACTATTTCAGTTTGCTTCCTAAATATTTATGCCCGCATTTTAACTTTGCTCCTTAATAACACTAAAATACTCCACTTTTAACAACTACTCAGATTCTTCAATTTTTCTTCTTAAAGTGGTGGCCTCACGTATATTCTATGCGCCAAATTCTTCTCTACTTTTTCCATCTTCCTTAAAAATTGAGACCTGAAGAAATAGCAGTAGGCCGTTCAGCCCCCATGTTCATTCTGCCATGCAAAAAAAGTCAAGGATGATCTTTTATTTTGGTGTCATTCTCCTACCCTAATCACCTATTCTTAATATCTAAAAGCTCATTCCACTCTGTGTTGAATATTCTCAGTAACAAAACCTCCAGAGTCCTCTGGTTAGATCATTACCCCCTGGGTGAAGAAATTACTTCTCAACTTTGCCCTGAATTTTGCTGCTGTGACTCTTGATTCCACACAAAGTTACTAATTAGAGCACCAACAAGACAAAATCTGCAGATGCTGGAAATCAAAGTAATACACACAAAATGCTGGTGGAACTCAGCAGGCCAGCATCACAGACGCTGCCTCACCTGCTGAGTTCTTCCAGCATTTTGTGTGTATCGATCAGAACACCTACATTTTCATCCAAATATTATCTACAACAGAGGTCTTGGTACTGATCCTTTCAGAACATCATTGGTCCCCTCTGCAACTATGCTCTATGAATACCAATATTAAGACTAAATTTACCAACTCATCAAAGATTACATGTGACTTAATCTTAGGGATCACACTACCACAAGGAAGTGTGTCAAATGCCTTTTGAAGTCCATGTAAACAACATCTACTGCCCTATCCTCAATCATCTTTGTCTCTTCATCAAAAACTCCACCAAATTTGTGAAATAGGACCATACTGACTATTCCTAATGATCAGTAAAGCCATGTTGACTATTCCTAAGATGCCCATCCTTTTCCAAATGCAAGTGGAATCACGTCCCTAAAAATGATCTTCAATTATTTCCCTTCCACTTGTACAAGGTTTGCTGAACTATATATATATTTTTGGGATTTTCCCCCCCTTTTGACCTTCTTAATGAAGGGAACAACATTCTCCAGTCATTGGCACCTTTCCCACGGCTAAAGAGGATACACAGTTCCCTGTCGAAATCCCAGCTATTTCTTCCTTTGCTTCTCTCAGAATCAGGATCTAAGGATTTACACATCTAAAAGATAATCCATACAACACATGCTCCTCCTTAATATCGGAATGCATTAAAATATCACCATTCCCATCCCTAATCTCACCATCATCATGTCCTCCTTGGTTAATACTGATGCAAAGTACTAAGAATCACACACACACATCCTTCGGCTCTATGCATAAATTCCCACCTTTGTTCTGAAGGAAACCCATCTCATCCCTAGCTGCCTTTTTGCTCCAAATAAGATGCCTTCATATTTTCCCAAATTCTACTTTCCAAGGATACATCCTGGCTATTTTTCGTTTGTTTGTTATGTGCCATGTCGTATGACATTGGCGATCGTTGTCTATCCATGATCATGATTGTTCTTGGCAAGTTTTTCTACAGAAGTGGTTTGCCATTTCCTTCTTCTGGGCAGTGTCTTTACAAGATGGGTGACCCCAGCCATTATCAATACTCTCAGAATTTGTCTGCCTGGCATCAGTGATTAGTGATTTACACCAGCTGCTCGTAGTGACTATCCACCACCTACTCCCATGGCTCCATGTGACCCTGAGGGGGGGGGCGCTAAGCAGGTGCTATACTTCGCCCAAGGGTGATCTACAGGCTAGCAGAGGGAAGGAGTGCCTTACACCTCCTTTGGTAGAGATGTATTTCTGCCCCACCACCCCAAAGAAGGGCTCCGCTTAGCCCTTACAATTCCTTTCTTTTCCTCTTTGCTTCCAAATCCTCAAGATACTCATCCTTTTCAGCTTCTTAAACTTTACATATGTCTCCTTTACTTTTTGACTACACTTAAAATATCTCTTGTCATTCAAAGGTTCTCAACCTTTGCCATTCTTATGTTACGTTTTCTCTGATACATGCTGATCCTGATTAACTAGCATTACAAAAGCTCCCACATGTCAGATGTGGATTTACTCTCAAACAGTCATCCCAAATCTACTTTCTTCAGTTTCTGCTGTAATTAATTGTCCGCTAAGTTAGCATTTTCACCCAAGGCCCAAGCATTGATTGTCCCAGAATCCCACTCCCTAGTGCTAATTGGCTTTGATGTTCCTACTCTACCATCAGCCTGTTCATCATTACATTTCCTCTGTTATAGGGATTTACTGGAATCTACCACTAAGGATGCAGCAAGAGAGCACTTACTGAAAACAAATACCATGATTGGGCAAAGTCAACATAAAGTTATGAAAGGGAAAATTTACCTTGATTGGAACTGCTCTGAGTGATGCTGACACAGCCTATAGTTTCCCCCTGTAGGAAACGCAGTCTGTTAACAGAAATGAGGTCAGTCTGTAAGCATAAGGAAGTAGTGGTGGGGAAAGACCAGTCTGTCTTTGATAAAGGCAAGTTAGCACATCAATAAGTATACTAATTAACAACTTTCTTCATTATGGTTTGCAATGAAACTACAGGATATAGGGTTCATACAGTTCTTTTTTCTTATTTGATCATGGTTTGATCTACATCTGGAAAGTTAGGAGTTAAGTCTTTAATGAAGAGTAAAGCACTGGTCAGCTGAGAAATAAACCCATGGAGCACTATACAATGCAGGGTATGTGTTTTAAAGTTCAAAGTAAATATTATTATCAAAGTACATATACTGTATGCCACCATCTACAACCTGAGATTCATTTCCTTGTGGGCATACTCAACAAATCTATAGAATAGTAAATATTAAATGAAAGACTGCCCAACTAGGGCGTTCAACCAGAGTACAGAAGACAGCAAACTGTGCAAATACAAATATAAATAAATAGCAATGAATATCAGGAACATAAGATGAAGAGTCCTTGAGAGTGAATCTATTGGTTGTGGGAACATTTCAATGATTGGGGAAGTCATGTTGAATGAAGTTATTCACTTCTGTTCAAGAGCCTAATGGTTGAGGGGTTGTAACTGTTCCTAAACCTGGTGGTGTGAGTCTTGAGGCTCTTGTACTTTCTTCCTGATGGCAACAGCAAGAAGAGAGCATATTCTTTTCTCACATACACAGTTAAACAGTAACTCTATCTTTAATTCCACTGCAGGTTGAACACTAAACTCATAAATGACACCAACCGGAGGATTAATGCATGCTTTCAATCTTTTTCTACCCCTTGGAATGCATGGATGATTGGGCAGTTTGAATTGTTTGTGCCCGTTGATGTGGTAACCTTGATCTGAGCAAATATTAAGGAAAACCCATTAATCCTTTTATTGTGTTAGTAAGTTATTTGCTTAGCCATGTGCAACTTGGACATGAACACAAACCCATCGAGTAATTTAGATAAACACCTGGACGAGAGCAAGTTCACCAAAATATTTCTGGTTAAAAGAAGTGAAGATGGAATGCAAGCAGTATCCTTGTGGGAAAAGAATAAAAGATGGGACAAAGAAGAATTTGGATTTTCTACACATAGGCTGGTGTTCCATCATTCCATTCCTCACTCAAAATCTCTGCAGCTGGCCTTGCCAAATAATCTGACAAAACTCCATGACTCTGCTGTCTGTCATTCAAGCCCAGATGTACTATTTTCCAAACAGATACTCCAGCTCTGAAGCTTAGAAACATAGGGGAAGTATGGTCTGACGGAATATCCAGCAATCAGATGCTACATCTTGTTTGCCTCCCAATGGCAAACTGATCCAACTACCTTTTAAACAGAGGAAGTTTGTTTTCTTACTTTTGGCTCTCAGGCATTCTGTTCTTCCAGCTCTGGCCCCTCACGGAACTACTTAATTAAGAGAATAGACTTTATCACCAGGATCAGTCAACAGGTTGACTACTTTCCTCAATTATTATCACATTTTTTGGCTCATTTGATCATTCCTCTGCTTAAACTCATCACTCTAGTCCATATCTTCATTCTTTTCAGTTCCTCAGGTAAGCCATGCAGATGCATTGCTTGGGACAGATCAAACCAAACTTAGTCACAAGCAACCAGCTCAAGTGTTGGTGTGGGACTAATAAAGAAGAACAGGAGTGTAGATGGATGCCTGCAGCTTTGAATGTTTTAAAATTATATTTGACATGAAGTTGATAAACACTTGGTCTGGTGCACAGTTCCAGATGAAACTCAGTCTCTGAAATCATTTCTTCCAGGAATTAATTCACTTTTTGCTGTGTATCACCATTTACCACAGAGTGAGAATGTTTCACATCCTGTAGGACTTCTTTCACCTGTTGCAATGCTGTGATTCATCCCATTATGGTACAAGTCCAATGTCAGGCAATGGCCAAGGACATTTTTGATAAGAGGGTATCTATACTGAATATTTTATTTAGAAGAAAAAAACCCATTCCTGCTCTTTGCTGGTCAAACACAATGCGCTTTTTGTGTTTGGGAAGCTATTTGACAGTTGCTAGGTAACAAGTGTCATGAAGCTAGAAACTACAAAGCAGACAATCCTCGAGAGATGTTACTTAGATTTTAAGAGAAAATGTATTATTAAATTACACAAGGAAAAAAGCATTTAAGAGCTTTTTTTATTAGTTCATCAAAGCTACATGGGACTTATAAATGCTGTAATTTAGTCTTTTGTCTAATGCAAACTAAGCAGCCAAGTGGACAGTGTTAGAAATAACATATCTTAGGCTTTATTACAGTCACCTTACCAGGAAGTTCAATGGCTAAGAGTCTGATATTTGAAATCACTCCTTTTAAGGACCCCTGTTAGTTTAGGCATTATGACATTAACCAGCTGCAATCCCAAATAGGAGCAACTAAAACTGGCAGAACTAATGCCTGCTTTTTTAACTGTTCTTAAGAACCAAATCCCTGCGCGACCAGGGCACTAAATGGAACCTGCTGCACATTGTTCTGTCGTGATCTACCAAAGGCTTCTTTTGCAGCATCTCACAAACCTGTGACCTTTGCCAAACAAAAGGACAAGACCACCAGATGCATAGGAATGCCTTCACCTTCTAGCTGCCTCCAAAAAAAGGACAAAAGCTCCCAACTACTAAGTTTGCAGATGATACGAAGGCTGCTGGGGATGTGGATAGTGTAGACGATAGTTGTGGCTTACAAAAGGGTACTGACAAGATGCAGAGTTGGGCTGAGAAATGGCGGAAATGGAAGATATTGTTCAACCCAGAAAAGTGTGAAGTGATTCACTGTAGAAGGTCAAAATTGAAGGCAGGATACAAGGTCAATGGCAGGATTCTCAGCCGTGTGGAGGAACGGAGGGATCTTAGGGTCCATCAAAGTTGCAATGCAAGTTGGTAGGGTGGTTAAGAAGATGTACAGTGTTTTCCCCTTCATTAATTAGGAGATTGAGTTCAAGAACTGCAAGGTAATGTTACAGCTCAATAGAACCCTGGTTAGACCACAGTTGGAGTATTGTGTTCAGTTCTGGTCAACTCCTTGTAGGAAGGATGCAGAAGCTTTAGAAAGGATGTAGAGAAGATTTACCAGGATGCTGCCTAGATTAGAGAGCACGTCTTATGAGGATAGGTTGAACGAGCTAGGGCTTCTCTCTCTGGAGCAAAGGAGTATGAGAGGTGACTTGATAGAGGTGTACGGGATGATAAGAGGCATAGAGGCAGTGGATATCCTGAGAGTTTTGCCCAGGGCAAAAATGGCTAATACAAGAGGCATAATTTTAAGATATTTGGAGGAAAGAATAGGGGATATGTCAGAGAAAAGTTGTTTTTTTTTCATACAGAGAGTGGTGTGTGCATGACACACCCTGCCATGGGTAGTGACAGAGACAGATACATCAGGGACATTTAAGAAACTCTTAGATAGGCATATTGATGATAGAAGAATGGAGACCTATATAAAAGGGAAGGGTTAGATTGATCTTAGAATAGGTTAAAATACTGGCACAACATTGTAGGCCAAAGGACTTGTGTTGTGCTGTAGTGTTCAATGCTTTATTTTCTAACTCAACTTGAGCATGTATATTAATACAAATTGTGTATGAAGGTGGATCATCAAAATCTTCTGGCCTATTACACCCTTCTAAAGGTGGGAGGTAAGTTATGGTTTACTAGCACCTTTACTTTCATAGGAGGTTAAGGAGGTTCAGTATGTCACTGAAAACTCTAAAACTGAAGAGTTGTTTGTTGATCACCAGGATCAAGAACAGTTACTTTTCTACAATGAAACAGCTCTTGAAACAACCTGCACAGCTGTAAACACTACCTCAGCATAGCAACTCTATGACCACTTTGCCTTAAAATAGACAGTTTTAATGGTTTCAAAGGTTTCTAAGGTACATTTATTGTCAGAGAAATGTATACAATATACATCTTGAAATTCTTTTTCTTCCATGAAAACAGAGGAGTGCCCCAAAGAATGAATGACAGTTAAATGGTAGACCCCCAAAACCCCCCCCACAAGATCTCCTCCCATGTGTAAGCAGCAGCAAAGCAACGATCCCCCCTCCCCCAGTAGCAAAAAAAGCATCAGCGCCCCTGAGCACTCTAACATGCAACAGAGTATCAATAAAGACACAGACTTGCAGTACTGCAAAGACTACTCATTCACCTGGTAATTCAACATACCACAGGCTCGCTCTCTCTCTCCCTAATAAGGGAAAAAGAGATTTCCCCATTTCACAGCGAGAAGGGGGTGGCTTTGCTGGTTAAAGAAGAGATTAACGCAATAGAAAGGAAGGACATAAACCGGGAAGATGTGGAATCGATATGGGTAGAGCTGCGTAACACTAAGGGGCAGAAGACGCTGGTGGGAGTTGTGTACAGGCCACCTAACAGTAGTAGTGAGGTCAGAGATGGTATTAAACAGGAAATTAGAAATGTGTGCAATAAAGGAACAGCAGTTATAATGGGAGACTCCAATCTACATGTAGATTGGGTGAACCAAATTGGTAAAGGTGCTGAGTAAGAGGATTTCTTGGAATGTATGTGGGATGGTTTTTTGAACCAACATGTCGAGGAACCAACTAGAGTTCAACTAGCTATTCTGGACTGGGTTTTGAGCAATGAGGAAGGGTTAATCAGCGATCTTGTCGTGAGAGGCCCCTTGGGTAAGAGTGACCATAATATGGTGGAATTCTTCATTAAGATGGAGAGTGACATAGTTAATTCAGAAACAAAGGTTCTGAACTTACAGAGGGGTAACTTTGAAGGTATGAGACGTGCATTAGCTAAGATAGACTGGCAAATGACACTTAAAGGATTGACGGTGGATATGCAATGGCAAGCATTTAAAGGTTGCATGGATGAACTACAACGATTGTTCATCCCAGTTTGGCAAAAGAATAAATCAAGGAAGGTAGCGCACCCGTGGCTGACAAGAGAAATTAGGGATAGTATCAATTCCAAAGAAGAAGCATACAAATTAGCCAGAGAAAGTGGCTCACCTGAGGACTGGGAGAAATTCAGAGTTCAGCAGAGGAGGACAAAGGGTTTAATTAGGAAGGGGAAAAAAGATTATGAGAGAAAACTGGCAGGGAACATAAAAACTGACTGTAAAAGCTTTTATAGATATGTAAAAAGGAAAAGACTGGTAAAGACAAATGTAGGTCCCCTGCAGACAGATACAGGTGAATTGATTATGGGGAGCAAGGACATAGCAGACCAATTGAATAATTACTTTGGTTCTGTCTTCACTAAGGAGGACATAAATAATCTTCCAGAAATAGTAGGCGACAGAGGGTCCGGTGAGATGGAGGAACTGAGCGAAATACATGTTAGTAGGGAAGTGGTGTTAGGTAAATTGAAGGGATTGAAGGCAGATAAATCCCCAGAGCCAGATGGTCTGCATCCTAGAGTGCTTAAGGAAGTAGCCCAAGAAATAGTGGATGCATTAGTGATAATTTTTCAAAACTCATCAGATTCTGGACTAGTTCCTGAGGATTGGAGGGTGGCTAATGTAACTCCACTTTTTAAAAAAGGAGGGAGAATGAAACCGGGGAATTATAGACCGGTTAGCCTAACGTCGGTGGTGGGGAAACTGCTGGAGTCAGTTATCAAGGATGTGATAACAGCACATTTGGAAAGCGGTGAAATGATCGGACAAAGTCAGCATGGATTTGTGAAAGGAAAATCATGTCTGACGAATCTCATAGAATTTTTTGAGGATGTAACTAATAGAGTGGATAGGGGAGAACCAGTGGATGTGGTATATTTGGATTTTCAAAAGGCTTTTGACAAGGTCCCACACAGGAGATTAGTGTGCAAACTTAAAGCACACGGTATTGGGGGTAAGGTATTGGTGTGGGTGGAGAATTGGTTAGCAGACAGGAAGCAAAGAGTGGGAATAAACGGGACCTTTTCAGAATGGCAGGCAGTGACTAGTGGGGTACCGCAAGGCTCAGTGCTGGGACCCCAGTTGTTTACAATATATATTAATGACTTGGATGAGGGAATTAAATGCAGCATCTCCAAGTTTGCGGATGACACGAAGCTGGGTGGCAGTGTTAGCTGTGAGGAGGATGCTAAGAGGATGCAGGGTGACTTGGATAGGTTGGGTGAGTGGGCACATTCATGGCAGATGCAATTTAATGTGGATAAATGTGAAGTTATCCGCTTTGGTGGCAAAAATAGGAAAACAGATTATTATCTGAATGGTGGTAATTAGGAAAAGGGGAGGTGCAACGAGACCTGGGTGTCATTATACACCAGTCATGCAGGTACAGCAGGCGGTGAAAAAGGTGACTGGTATGCTGGCATTTATAGCAAGAGGATTCGAGTACAGGAGCAGGGAGGTACTACTGCAGTTGTACAAGGCCTTGCTGAGACCACACCTGGAGTATTGTGTGCAGTTTTGGTCCCCTAATCTGAGGAAAGACATCCTTGCCATAGAGGGAGTACAAAGAAGGTTCACCAGATTGATTCCTGGGATGGCAGGACTTTCATATGAAGAAAGACTGGATGAACTGGGCTTGTACTCATTGGAATTTAGAAGATTGAGGGGGGATCTGATTGAAACGTATAAAATCCTAATGGGATTGGACAGGCTAGATGCAGGAAGATTGTTCCCGATGTTGGGGAAGTCCAGAACGAGGGGCCACAGTTTGAGGATAGAGGGGAAGCCTTTTAGGACCGAGATTAGGAAAAACTTCTTCGCACAGAGAGTGGTGAATCTGTGGAATTCTCTGCCACAGGAAACAGTTGAGGCCAGTTCATTGGCTGTGTTTAAGAGGGAGTTAGATATGGCCCTAGTGGCTACGGGGGTCAGGGGATATGGAGGGAAGGCTGGGGCGGGGTTCTGAGTTGGATGATCAGCCATGATCATAATAAATGGCGGTGCAGGCTCGAAGGGCCGAATGGCCTACTCCTGCACCTATTTTCTATGTTTCTATCTTTCTATAACAAACAAATCGCTGATTTATGATGTTCAAAGTCTGTTGCGTCACTTTTTCCGAGCTCTGTGCCCAAAGAACTCAGGCCTCTGGGCCCACAGCCAGCAGCCGGCTTGCTGCTTTCAATCTTCCGTCTCCCTCGACAAACCAGATTCACGATCTCAAGTCCGCCTGTCTCCAGAGCCACAAAATCCCGGAACCCTGAAGGCGCACTCGTCTTCCAGGCCTTGCCCTTGGTACATCGAATAGTGCCGAGTCGTGAGACCCCGACAGCCAGTCTCATTCCCGCAAAGAACTGAAGTCAGCGTGTAACTCCAGGTCAGGGTCTTCAAAAGAACCCTGAAAGGGAAAAATGGGGACATTAAAGATAGAAATTGAGCTGTTGTCAAAGATTCAAGCAAAGGAGTTGCCAGTAGACGCCATCATCTCCCGAGGTCCACCCCCTTGAAAAATTATTGATAATTCACGTTTAGTTTACGTTTTCTTGTGAATGATGCTTATCTGATGTTACATGCTTGTGATGTTGCTGCAAGTAAAATTTTATTACACCTGTGCAAACATGTATTTGTGCATATGACATTAAACTTGGCTTCTGTTTCAGAAATAGTGGTATACATGGAAAAGTTTTTTCTAGCAACAGAGCTTAAAGATTTCCAAAAGAAATTTTAATAATTTACAAAGTTCCTTCAAACATTAGTTTCAAACTTTAAGCTCAGTTTCTCCTACTGCGCATACATCAGTTTAATTACATTGAAGCAAGGTATAAGACAGCCCATCTTTTGTTTTCATTCCGTCAGCTTCTTTGAACTAAAATTATATCTAGATCATTCCCCGTTTTCAGGATGTTCACAGATCTGAAGTTATACTTCAGCCTCTACTCACATTCTTTTATGTCACATCAATGTAAGCAGATGCATTTCAAAGAACATTTATTTATTATCAAACAATGTATAAGTTATAAAATCATTTGTAAATAATATTATTATTTAGCCTTTAATGAATAAACAACATCTACTATTCTTAACTGCGTATCACTCAATAAAACTTGCAACGTGTATTTCAAAAATATCAGCCCCTCAGAAATGCAGCCCTCCAGATTGCATCATAACCATACATGAATTACCATGTGGATTAATGGATTAATTGTACATGGATTAATGTTCAAAAGTTATCACTATTCCCTCGCAATTCAAGAACTTCTTTTCCAAAAATAAGGGAAAAGTGAAAATGGAATCTAAAGCTCATTTCAGTATTGAGATGAAAACAAAAAGAAAAGGGTTTGTATCTAACTTCACTCTCATTAAGAATCTGCATTTTCATCCCTGCACAGACTTAATGAATGATTCTAGAGTTCAAATCATGGAATCACTCTTATTCTAATTATTAATTGAATAACTTCCAAATTCATGAGACTTTTTATATTTCATAACAGACCTTGTCAGATGTACCAAGGTCCAGAATCTCCTACTTTTTTAACAGGAGAAATCCTTATTTTTTGAATGCAAAGTGGATAATTGCAAAGGCACGTGCCTAGTGAATGCTTATCCTGTAGTGAAGGCCTTTACAGAATGTACAGATGATGCACATTAGACGCAAGAGGTTCAAAGGAAGAGGTAGACACAGATTATTCAAGGGCTTTTCACGGGCTGCGTCTGTAAATTTTGATATATGCTGTATATTTGCAGGCTAGAGAACAACTAGTCACATAACATGACCTTAAAGTCAACAGCCTTGAAACAATGATATCATTCACAACCAACATATTTCAAATAGTTAATACAAAAATTAGGTAATTAAAATTTAATTAGTAAGAATACAAACCACTTAAGTACCCTTATTCAAAATGAAATATAAAAACTAGTTTGTTTGTGTCTAGGAGCAACACTTCATTTTCTGTCTGGATAGCCTCCAATCTGAAGGCATGAACACCGATTTCTCTAACTTCTGGTAATTATTCCCCCATTCCTACCTACTCTCTTTTTCCATTTCCCACCTGGTTACCGTCTCACTTTCTCTACTCTTCACCTGCCCATCATCTCCCTCTGATTCACCTTCTCCAACCCTTATAGCCATGATCCACTGTCCTCTCCTATTAGATTCACTTCTTCTACAGCCCTTTACCTTTTCCACTTCTTACCTCCCAGCTTCTTACTTCATCCTTCCTCCCCCACCTTCTTATTCTGGTTTCTGCAATCCTCCTTTCCAGTGATGTTGAAGGAACTCAACCCAAAATGTCGACTGCTTACTCTCTTCCATAAATGCTGCCTGACGTGTTAAGTTCCTTCAGCATTTTGTCTGTATTCTTAAGATTTCCAGCATCTGCAGAATCTCTTGTGTTTGTGTCCCATTCTTTAGATTAACCATCTATGTCTCACTTTGTTACCACCCTCTTGACCTCAGCAACCCCTCTTCCTTTCCAGCCATTCCATTAAAAAAAATAATTTGAGTTATGATGCACAGTAAAAGAAAATAGGAACTATAAATTTAAAGCAACACACATAAAAGTTGCTGGTGAACGCAGCAGGCCAGGCAGCATCTATTGGAAGAGGTACATTCGTTGTTTCGGCCGAGACCCTTCATCAGGACTAACTGAAAGAAGAGATAGTAAGAGATTTGAAAGTGGGAGGGGGAGGGGGAGATCTGAAATGATAGGAGAAGACAGGAGGGGGAGGGAAGGAGCCAAGAGCTGGACAGGTGATTGGCAAAAGGGATATGAGAGGATCATGGGACAGGAGGCCTCGGGAGAAAGAAAGGGGGAGGTCTGATGCCCAGAGAATGAGCAAGGAGTATAGTGAGAGGGACAGAGGGAGAAAAAGGAGAGAGAAAAAGAAATAGTAATAATAAATTTAAAGTAGTGACAAATAATTGCAAAAATTATTCAAATGTACTTAAAGCTACAATTTTTTTTATTTAATGACAGTAAAAATTATTTTCACAAACAATTTTAGAGCGTACATGTGTAGTTCAACTATTCACTACTTCATTGCTTTTTCTCCTTTCAGTGAGATGGATGGGCTTGGTGCAGTGATATCAGCTTCTCTGAATGTCACTCACAAGGAGGCTCAGATCCCCACGTTCAATACTTTGCAGTCTGTTTTGTTGCTTTGAAATAAGTTGGATGACTTCACTGAAACTGCACTCCAATAAGACAATATAGATTTGTTTCTGCAAATAAAAGTCTTGATATGATTTTTTGAACCTTGGCTTCAGCTCAAAGTCATTTTGTAGTGAAATCAGTTCTTCCTCCATCTTCCCTGTTAATTCCTCATCATAAGTGTTCAGGAATGGAGTTATTACCCAATCTGGAATCTGGATTGAGAGAAGATCCTGAAATCTCTCTGACATGTCCTTATGCAGCTCACCCAGTTGGCACAGCATATTTGAAGATTATCTGGTATTCTTCCTTTCTCTTCCAACTCACAGAGGCTTGGAAATTGGAAAAGATTGTGACGGCCAATATTCCACTTAAACAGGGTTAACTTGGACAAAAATGTGGGGATGACTCACTTGATTCTGATAAGATTCACATAATTTCCTTGCAATTAAAGACTGATTTCATTAAACTTTCCAACAATTTAGAAGAATGAGGGGAGACTTCATAGAAATATTTCAAATGTTGAAAGGCATGGACAGAGTGGATGTGGCAAAGTTGTTTCCCATGATGGGGGAGTCTAGTAGGAGAGGGCATAATTTAAGGATTGAAGGGCACCCATTCAGAACAGAAATGCGAAGAAATTTTTTTAGCCAGAGGGTGGTGAATATATGGAATTTGTTGCCACAGGCAGCAGTGGAGGCCAAGTCATTGGGTGTATTTAAGGCAGAGATTTCTAGGTATCTGAGTAGCCAGGGCATCAAAAGATTATGGTGAGAAGTGGGACAAAATGGGAGAATGGATCAGCTCATGATAAAATGGTGGAGCAGACTCGATGGGCCGAATGGCTGGCTTCTGCTCCTTTGTCTTATGGACTTATGGTCTAATTCTGACAAATAAATGTCATGGCTATTATTCTTGAGTAGATTACTGAATGAAGCATTCAAGTCTTCAAATAATTTTATCTGTAAGGGGTTTCTTCTTTTATGTTACTGGAAAGGCTAACAAAATGGCTTCTTTGTTATGTTATAATCAAAATGGCTTTTCTGTAATAATAACTGCGATGTAAGGAGTTCTCTCTCTCTCTGCTTGTTTGGGTTATATTATTCATATGAAAAGGAACGAACCAATTGGGATGGATGTTATTCTTTCTTGTGTGTCTGTAAGCTATTGTGTTTTACGGGCTTTGGGGCAGAAGGCGTGGTGAGGACAGAGAGAGGAGACGCGATGCTGTAAGCTGGGCTACTGAAGGGATCCTGTGCTGGAGTCCGAGGCCCAGGGTCTTCGATGAAGAGAGGAGACACGGACAGACTCGAGTAGAACATTTGGTCGATCACCGAGGGTGGTCCCATTCAAGGGTCGGTGGAGTTCGGAGGACATCGACTGGAGGAAGGGGGACCCAGTTCGCTAAGAGCTCCAACGTTGAGTGCACGAACTGGTTAATAATAATGGCGCCTTTTTCTTTTTATTAAACAATTAAACAGTTCTTATTTTGCTTCTTTACTATCTACATAGTTCCAGTAAAATCTATAAAGTGTAATCATTTAATTGCAATTGGTCTGTTATTTGGCGTGATGGGGTACATCGCACAGCATCCACCCAAACTTGATTACCCAGTTTGGCGGGGCCAAAGGCTGCTCCCCCAGACGAAAGCGAGTTGAGCGAGCCTGCGGTTTACCAGGGGCTACATATCATAATTTCAAAAAGAACATAAAAGCATCTCAGAGAGCTTCTTTCTGAGAGCCACCTGACTTGTATGTGCAACAGCAAGTGTTCAAACTGTCCATCATTCTCAATACAAAGTCCTCAAAATCGTTGAGAATTGAGAGCATGGGTTTTGATTTCATTTACTGTTATGATAGCAGTACTTAGTGATTTGTGCAGTCAATCACTCGGGTTTTTTGTAACAGGCTGTTTTCTGTGAATTACGCAGTGAATAATAAATATGTTAGACACAGCTTTATTTAACATGTAATAACCCCATGGTGGCATCCTGTCATTGATGGTGTCCTAACTGTTGCACAAGCCAGAATGTTGGTGAGTGCATTGCCCTCCTCTTTGAAAAATTGCTCAACAACCCGAAAAATTGACTCCTCCTTCATATCCATGTCTTGTCCTCTTGCAAATTACAACTCTGAAACCATGTTGTTATCTTTTATGAAGGGACCATAACCAAGAAGCAATGATCCATTGCCTGAAAAAGCTGACTCATCCAACTGCAGAGCAAATTCTCTTGTCCTAAGTATTTTACACGAAGTGTCTTCCACATTCTCAGACATTTCACTCATTTGCCTTTGAACTGTGTTGTTGCTGAACAGAATCGCTTTAATTATTTGGTCTGGTGAGTTATGCGAAACTGCACTCAAAATCTCCCTTACTGCTGGCAGAGTCCACTCTTCTCCAGTTGTGTTGGGCTTTCCAGATTTAGCAACGAGCAATAAAGGGGAAAGTTATGACCCCAACATAGCTCAGGCAAAATCTGACTCCCCACCTGCAGGTACATAGAGTGGGGCAGGAACATCTTGGTTGGGCCATGGGCTAGCGAAATGCAGTCAAAACTATTCAAAAGGGCAGATTCGGAACTTTACCCCAATGAAATTCATACGCTAATTCACAGGAATTACATTACTGAGGGATTAGAGTCTGGGATTCGTACGAGCTAACACCAAGTTACAGTAGTGAATGGCAGTAATGCCTAGAAATAACACCGTTTCTTCAGTCTATGTTTCTCATGCTATGCTGAATATCAAGTGTCGCATTGCTCGAAGCACGTTAGAGTTGTTGAAGAGCAAAGTCTATGAGTACGATGGGTTTGCAAGAGATGAGGTGATTATGTGATCAGTGGAATCAATTATGAGGCACTGAGGATCAAATGCTCATCATGTAATTCATTTCATAAATCAAACCTATACTCCCTCAGCTGACCTCCCTCCTTGCTACCAACATCCACCCCACAGCCTCTTTTATCTGTATTGCCCCTTAAAAACTCCCATGGTCCGAAGAGAGTTTTTAAGGGGGGGGAGAGTGATTTTGCCCACTTTGGGAACTACTGCTGTACAGTATTTTTACCACGTTGTGAACTCCATAAGGACTGCATATTTCATGTCTGTCATCTGTCCCAAAGAAGCTGTCACCATAGATATCAAACCAGTGACATTACTGTTCCTTGCAACACTCTAAAAGGATTGATTATTATGGCATGGTTACCCGACTGTCAACAGATAGTAATTTACAATCCAACACTTGGTAATAGCATTTCTCATATAATGACATATTATGCAATGGCGATTGTGTGGCATGTAGTAGCAACAACTAAAACTCATGGGTTCAAGTATGCAATCGGACAAATATCTTGATAAAAATCGTAGCCAAAGTGTATTCCTGTAGCTTTTCTCTGCATTCATGAATTTTATGCCATTGTCTAATTTAAGTCATTTAATTCTACAGCAGGAATTCTAATTAAATAATTTTCTAAAAAACATGGGCAAAATAGCAAAATTACAGCAGTACAAAACAAATGATTATATTTTGCTTGTTGTTAAATTGTTGATAAGAACCCATGGGGTGTTTGAGACCTTTTTGCAGAAAAATGCCTGTGCAAATGGTTTCAGCAAAACCTCTCCACAAAAAATTAAGAACACTAATTCATTAAGAACCGATATCAATTGAATATTCCAATAATGATACTGTGGTGACTGTATAAGTACAATCTTAAACAAGTCAGCATATCATTCTTCACATAATTTTGAAATCGATAATGACAATTAGAAAGCAGCTCTCTTTATTGTGACGTTCAAGTCCAATTCAAAATTTTAAAAAAGCTTCAAACAGAAACTCTGCAGAATTCCTTTGAAAGAGTATTGAATTATCAGAGATTTGATGAAGGAGAGCTAGGCTGGAAGATTCCCTTGTCCACACTATAATTTATCAATAACTTATGCATCCCGGCCAAGACGATATTCGCATTAGCTTTCTATCTTCAACATCTCCTGTCTAGTGGTCACTTCGAGAAATCAGACTAAATCCAAACAGTTTGTTCTTCTCCTCTTCCCAGGAGGAAACCTTCCCATAAAGCGCAGCCTCAACATTTAGAGGTCTGTGCCTGAGGCTTCCACAGCACAAATCAGAATCCAGAATTTGCCTTAACACGAGGAATTCTGCAGATGCTGGAAATTCAAGCAACACACATCAAAGTTGCTGGTGAACGCAGCAGGCCAGGCAGCATCTCTAGGAAGAGGTACAGTCGACGTTTCGGGCCAAGACCCTTCATCAGGACTTCATCCAACCTGATGGCATGAACATTGGCTTCTCTAACTTCCACTAATGCCCCACCTCCCCCTCGTACCCCATCAGTTATTTATTTATATACACTCATTCTTTCTCTTTCTCTCCTTTTTCTCCCTCTGACTATGCTCCTTGCCTATCCTCTGGGTTTCCCCCCGCCCTTTTTCTTCTCCCTGGGCCTCCTGTCCCATGATCCTCTCATATCCCTTTTGCCTATCACCTGTCCAGCTCTTGACTCCATCCCTCCCCCTCCTGTCTTAACATAGAAACATAGAAAATAGGTGCAGGAGTAGGCCATTCGGCCCTTCAACCCTGCACCGCCATTTATTATGATCATGGCTGATCATCCAACTCAGAACCCCGCCCCAGCCTTCCCTCCATACCCCCTGACCCCTGTAGCCACAAGGGCCATATCTAACTCCCTCTTAAACATAGCCAATGAACTGGCCTCAACAGTTTCCTGTGGCAGAGAATTCCACAGATTCACCACTCTCTGTGTGAAGAAGTTTTTCCTAATCTCGGTCCTAAAAGGCTTCCCCTCTATCCTCAAACTGTGACCCCTCGTTCTGGACTTCCCCAACATCGGGAACAATCTTCCTGCATCCAGCCTGTCCAATCCCTTTAGGATCTTATACGTTTCAATCAGATCCCCCCTCAATCTTCTAAATTGCAACGAGTACAAGCCCAGTTCATCCAGTCTTTCTTCATATGAAAGTCCTGCCATCCCAGGAATCAATCTGGTGAACCTTCTTTGTACTCCCTCTATGGCAAAGATGTCTTTCCTCAGATTAGGGGACCAAAACTGCACACAATACTCCAGGTGTGGTCTCACCAAGGCCTTACACAACTGCAGTAGTATCTCCCTGCTCCTGTACTCGAATCCTCTCGCTATAAATGCCAGCATACCATTCGCCTTTTTCACCGCCTGCTGTACCTGCATGCCCACTTTCAATGACTGGTGTATAATGACACCCAGGTCTCGTTGCACCTCCCCTTTTCCTAATCGGCCACCATTCAGATAATAATCTGTTTTCCTATTTTTTCCACCAAAGTGGATAACTTCACATTTATCCACATTAAATTGCATCTGCCATGAGTTTGCCCACTCACCCAACCTATCCAAGTCACCCAGCATCCTCTTAGCATCCTCCTCACTGCTAACACTGCCACCCAGCTTTGTGTCATCCGCAAACTTGGAGATGCTGCATTTAATTCCCTCATCCAAGTCATTCATATATATTGTAAACAACTGGGGTCCCAGCACTGAGCCTTGCGGTACTCCTATCATTTTGGATCTCCCCCTCCCCCTCCAACTTTCAAATCCCTTACTCACTCTTCCTTCAGTTAGTCCTGACGAAGGATCTCGGCCTGAAACGGCGACTGTACCTCTTCCTAGAGATGCTGTCTGGCCTGCTGCGTCCACCAGCAACTTCCATGTGTGTTCCAGAATTTGCCTCTCTTTTGACTGCAAATACTTTATCTTCACTGAATATGGTGAGGTAGTGGTTACAGTTCAGAACTGAATGAATAATCAGTATAATTACCCCAGTTTTGTGTGAGAGCTGGAATCTTGGAACACCCAAGCCCTAATGGGCATGGACTGAATTGGTGCTGAGCGGTAATTGGACATGGGATCACAGGCCATATCATATCATATCATAGCATATCATAGCAAGCCAATGGCGTGTCAAAAGGTCAGCTAACTCTTAGTTGAATGATTTTATAAATTTTATTTTCACTCCTTCATTATCCTCTCCCTCCTCTCGAGTTGTATTGTTTCAGCTCCTTAGATGGATATATTGTTTCAATGTAGATCCATTTTCTGATAAAGCTTGATGTTTTTTCCTATAATAGGAATAAAATGCAACTTGATTCATGTGTAATCTTGCTACATAGATTTACCTCAGGCAGATATACAGGCCTTTAACATCAGCAAGGAGTGTGTGTGTGTGTGTGTGTGTGTGTGCAAAGAACAGCAGCCAGGAATGCTGAGTGTCATGGGATCTCACAATATGTGCCAGCAACTAATGAGCAACTAATCACGCTAGAGAAAACTTGACTGGGTAACTTCAACAAAGCATTGCTGGCAAAAGTGAGAACACAGGTTTCATGCCAGTGCAGAGCCTCCCTCCTGTTATGTCAGCAGGTCAGGATCAGCAGCTGCTAGCAGTTCCCAGCTTCACAGCCTGGTCTCTAACACTGCCTCTCCACAGCTCTAATGAACGCTGGTGAAAGTCAAGGTGCTGTGGGGGAATCAGGTTTGAATGGAGGCCTAGCTGTCAATTAGTACCATGTTGTGCTGTGCAGATGGGAAGTGGAGTCAGCATAGCCTCAATGGGCCGAATGGCCTCCTTGTACCTTGTATGAAGACATTCCTGGCTGCTGTTCTAACTTTTTCCTTCCCATTAGCTGCTTTATATGAACGACTTCCATCCCTGAATGTTCACAACCTGGTTTCCTGTCACCCACCACCACCATTCTACCCAAAATGGGGCCTGCATTCTCTTGCTCTCCTGTTGGGAGGCTCAGGCAGTTGTGCTGCTCCCTGAAAACTTTCACAGGTCAGCTGAGCTTCCATGCCACAGTGCCTCCAATTTTCTTTTTATCAATCTTTTACACTTCTTTTCCCTTTTTGGCTCATACTGAATTGCAGTCCAGTCAGAGACGATGACTGTAACCCAGATAAAGAAGGTGAAGGTCATTAATAGTTTCACAAGTAAAGAATTGTCCTTACTTGAATAGTTGAGAAGTTAATGTGTTCATTTTATGTAATTAGGAAAATATGCTGCAACAATTTTCTTTAACTACAGTAGTTCTCAATGCTTAAATCACATTAAAAATCAGTTTGTGGTTTAAACTAATACCTGTAAATTGGTAAGTTGGTTCATTGTTGTAACATGTACCAAAATACAGTGAAAAACTTGTGTTGCATGCCGCCCATACAGATCATTTTAACAGTGCATTGAGATTGTATTAGGTAAAAAAACAATAACAGAATGCAGAATGAAGTATTAGAGTGCTGGTGCTAGGCCATGACCAGATAGACTATGAGACCAATAGTGCATCTTATTGTATTTTGTTCTTAGGGACTCCTGACTGTCACCAATCCCTTGTGTTTGGCTGTCCAACATGTAAAGCGTGTACTATGTACTGTACATGAGAAGTTACGGGCTCAGACAAGAGAACATCTGCAGATGCTGGAAACCCAAGTAACACACACAAAATGCTGGAGGAAGTCAGCGGGCCAGGCAGCAGCTATGGAAAAGAGTACAGTCAATGTTTCGGACCAAGACCCTTCTTCAGGACTGGAGAAAAAAAAAAGATGAGATTCCTTGAGTCAATCCACCATTTAGTATTGGATTTGATATTGGTTTAGTGTGGTCCTATGTATCAAAATACAGTGATGAGCTTGCCCTGCATATTGTTCATGCAGATCAAATCATTACTTAGTGCATTGAGCTAAGAATAAGTTAAAACAGTAACATTGCAGAATAAAGTGCAAAAGCTGCCAAAAAAGTGCAGTGCAGGTAAATGATGAAGTGCAAAATCATAATGAAGTAGATCGTGAGGCCAAGAGTCCATCTTATCATGCAGGTGGTCTATTCAAAAGTCTGGCAACAAAATATACATATATATATATTACGTTGACTTGGTGAACAAAATATTACCGTAGTTATAATTATTTTACTGAACTACTGTACATTTTTTTCTCAGCACATAAAGGATTAAGTTGTTGGGTGCACTGCTGAGGGAGTGCTGACTTCTCAAGATAAAGCCTTTGTTCAAATCACTTGATCATCCTCAGATGAGCACATTATGTAGTTCTTTGCTAGGCTGCTGGACAGAATGATTCATAGTTCTAGAATGCTTCATCTTAAGAGCGAGCCGTAATTCCCACTGCAACCCAGACCCATGCAAAACTGTACAGAATTAATACTGCCCATGGGTAATTCTTATCTTCAGCTGGAATACTAAAGAGATGAGATATGAGAGAATATAACAGGATTTGATGAGCTATTTGTAAAGGTACTTTGAATCCTTTTGCGATAGATGTGTCTGTAAATTTGATACAAGGTCTTCTTTTCCATAATGTTGTAGCAGGCAGGCAGAAAGCGGGTTTCATATTTTGTGAGTCATTAATCCTAACCTTCTCAAAGCAGTTGCTCTGTCTTTCTGGTAAACTGGCATTCCACGTCCAGTTGTGCTGTGTAATTGCGATTGTCAGAACCGAGTAAAAGCCTCCAAGATGTACTTAAAGTTTCCATGTGGACATCCTTGACCTACAACATCTCAGATTGGACATGCAGGATGGCACTGAGCCTCTTTGGGATGAGGGGAAGCTCAGTGCAAGCACACTTTATCACAAAATATACACTCTACCCCATCTGTGGCACAGCACAGCTTATGGGTGCCATATTGGCATCAGCAGCCAGCTCACAATTCACAGAACCACACTACCTGTGATTCCAAAACAAAAACCTCTGCTTCCATGTAAAGTCTTTTATAATACATTTAATTTTGTCAGATATAGAATTTCTGCAGTGTTTCAATAAATGGGATTGATGAGTACATTATATCTTTGCAACACTGTTGTCATTGGCAACCCCAACAACATCACAGAGGCTGTCCAGTTGGAGTCCCATAAACGTTGCTATATCCATTCCAGTCTTGTCTACTGCTGAAATCCTAACGATGCTTTGCTCCCACTGGAATCCACTATTGTTAGGCACACACTTGGCCATTCTAAACTCTGCAACTTGTACCCTCACCTGTGCCCAAACTGCACTTGCTTACCTACGTATGTACCACCTCAACTTTAAAATTCCCTTCTCTATCTCCAAGCCCTTCAGTTGCTCCACTTCTTGCTCTCTCTGTTATATCCTCCAAACCCATTGTCTTCCATGATATCTGCAGTCCTCCAAGTCTGGATGTCCCCAGTTCCGATTGACCCACCACTGAATGCTCTGGAATTTCTTCTTGGTCTAATTCTTTCACCCTCTCAGATACTCGATAAGCCTAGCTTTATGACCAAGTTTTGATCATCTACCTTATAGGTGTTCCATGTCAGATCCTAGTTTCCTTATGCTCCTGTGAGATACTTTGTTACATTAAAGGAATTATATAAATGTTCATGGGGTGTTCAGGGAAGGGCAGCACCTCCGGTGAACGGGCTTGTCGTGTCCATTCTGGGGCAGCTCACTCTCCTTTGGTCCCCACTGGACACTCAGCTCTCACCCGTGGCTCCAAGTAGCTGTTTGCATGCGACAGCAGCCACGGCCCCACACACCGCTTTGACAGGCAGGGCAGCCCACGGCCTCATACCCCAGTGAGATAGGAATATGCTTGACCTAGCATGAAACGTCAGCTCCGGTAGATGATCTGCAGCAAAATCCAAAGACTAGGAAGGTGGTACTGCAGTGCTCCTTTGGAGGCAAAGGGCATGACAAGGCACGGACGACGTCATGGTTGTCCACTGCAACCAAAGAAGAGCCCAATTTGTGACGCTTGTTCGTAGCACTGAACCCGGACTTCTGAGGTCAAGACAGTGGAACTGCCTGTGCAATGGCATTTCCACTTTAAAAACTCTCCCTCACAGGTTTCCTGTTATCGTCAGATACGATGGACAACCATAAATGTGAGATATGTTTTTGGTTCATCAATAACAAACAGATTTAGGTGGAGAAGCAAAATGAATAATAATTGAAAACTGTTTCTGTAAAAAGTCAACTAAGCTGGTTACAATAACTTTGTTTTTAATTTTGTTACACAAAGATAGTTTGTTTCATAAGGTGACAATGTCACTTTATGTACATACAATTAGTTTATATAAGCTAATCTTATGTGTTTATATTTATGGTGTTTTTACTGTGTTCTTGAAGGTTACTGTGTTTTTCTATGCTGCATCAGATCTGGAGTAACAATCATTTTGTTCTCCTTTATACTTGTGTACTGACGAATGACAATAAACAATTTTGAATTATTTTCAGTTTAACTGAATTCCTCTTTACTTCTGTAAAGGTCGTCAGTAACTTGCTCTTCAGTAGCGGAGAAGGTGAGTGAGAGACTTGCATTCATAGTTTTCCTAATGGCATGTATGCAAAGATTCAACATTTCAGGAGCAAGACTAAGCTCTTGGCTCCTTCTTGGTCCAACAAATGAAATGTTCCTCTCTAGTATTCTCTTTTTATTATGTTTATTCTATACCAAGTAAGGGAGCAGGTGAAATAAGTTAGACCATCTGGCCATAGTACATAGGAGCAGAATGAGGCCATTCAACTCATTGAGTCTGCTCTGCCATTCCATCATGGTTGATTTATTATCTCTGTCAACACCATTTTCCTACCTTCTCCTCACAACCTTTGACACTCTTACTAATCACAAAGCTATCAACCTCCACTTTAAGTATATCCAATGACTTAACCTCCAGAGCTGTATGTGGCAATGAATTCCACAGATTCACCACCCTCTGGCTAAAGAAATTCCTCCTCAGCTCTGTTCTAAATGGGCATCCCTCTATTCTGAAGTGGTGCCCTCTGGTCCTAGACTCCCCCACTACGAACATCCTCTGCAAGACCACTCTATCTAGGCCACTCTAAGATTTTACAGCACACAAATTAAAAGATTCAAAGTCAAAAAGACTGATGTTTTTCCTTGAACAAATTGGTTTCGTGGCTCTCCCTTGTTTTGTGACTGTCTGTCAGGAAGACAAATCTCAGGGTTCTATACTGCATATATTCTTTGATAATAAATATACTTGAATCCTTAATTTTCAATAATGTGTATTTATAGGGTATCTGATCTCGCTATGAGCTTTTGCTGGACATATATTCTTGACTTTATATATCACTTTACTTAACAAAATATCATTAGGATGTAAACTTTTTAAAGAGAATTATTTTATTGCAACATATTAAAGGGCAGAAGGAAGGAATAATAACATTATTTTCATATTAAAAAGTAAGCTTGCACTTCGACTCTTACAATATTGTTACTTCCAACCTACTAGCTTGATATACTGCATCGTCCTTGAAATGTAGACAGATACCACCTCAGGACAAAAATCAGTAATCATTTGTAATCCAGACAAGGTGTGATCTAATACAGCTCGACAAATGTGAAATCCATTTAAAAGCAGCAACTTACAATATCAGGGCAATTAAGAAAAGAGAAATAATGCAAAGAAAAGAATTGGAGTTATATAGAGTAATGATGCAAAGCGGGCAGGTGAACCACACAGCAGGAAAGAGTTTGGAGTCACAAGAAAATCTTGTGCTTGAACCTGGAGCAACAACCAAACTGCTAGAGCAACTTAGTGGGTCAAGCAGCATCTGTAGGATTAAAGGAATTGTTGACATTTCAGGTCAAAACCCTGTATTAGGGTAATGTTGAGAGGTGTTTTTTTTTGGCGTGTGCGTGCATGCGTGTGCATCTGTGCTTGTGCGTCTGCGCGTGCGTGCATGCGTCCGTCCGTGCGTGCACGTGCGATGTTAGCGGGACAATGTCTTTTTCATGCTTTTACAAGGCTCGGAGCGAGAGAGAGACTGCATGGCACACCACTCCTCACACAGACATCTCGCAGTATTTTTCCCTTTGTTTTACAAGGTCGAGTTGCCATCTCAACACTCAACCTGGCACGGATGGTAAGCATACTCGGGAGTGGCCTCAACTGGACTCGAACCCGGGAACCTTCGTCCCGGAGTCTGCCGCTGATGTCATCGCACCACCAGCCAGCCCTTGAGAGGTGTTTATAATGTAAGAAAATAGCTAAAAGCATTTCAAAGGGGTTCTGATAGATAGCGACAAGGGAGTCATAGTCATAGTCATAGTCATACGTTATTGATCCCGGGGGAAATTGGTTTTCGTTACAGTTGCACCATAAATAATAAATAGTAATAGAACCATAAATAGTTAAATAGTAATATGTAAATTATGCCAGTAAATTATGAAATAAGTCCAGGACCAGCCTATTGGCTCAGGGTGTCTGACCCTCCAAGGGAGGAGTTGTAAAGTTTGATGGCCACAGGCAGGAATGACTTCCTATGACGCTCTGTGCTGCATCTCGGTGGAATGAGTCTCTGGCTGAATGTACTCCTGTGCCCACCCAGTACATTATGTAGTGGATGGGAGACATTGACCAAGATGGCATGCAACTTAGACAGCATCCTCTTTTCAGACACCACCGTGAGAGAGTCCAGTTCCATCCCCACAACATCACTGGCCTTACGAATGAGTTTGTTGATTCTGTTGGTGTCTGCTACCCTCAGCCTGCTGCCCCAGCACACAACAGCAAACATGATAGCACTGGCCACCACAGACTCGTAGAACATCCTCAGCATCGTCTGGCAGATGTTAAAGGACCTCAGTCTCCTCAGGAAATAGAGACGGCTCTGACCCTTCTTGTAGACAGCCTCAGTGTTCTTTGACCAGTCCAGTTTATTGTCAATTCGTATCCCCAGGTATTTGTAATCCTCCACCATGTCCACACTGACCCCCTGGATGGAAACAGGGGTCACCGGTACCTTAGCTCTCCTCAGGTCTACCACCAGCTCCTTAGACTTTTTCACATGAAGCTGCAGATAATTCTGCTCACACCATGTGACAAAGTTTCCTACCGTAGCCCTGTACTCAGAGGCAGAAAGAAGAGGTATCATTAACAGTAAGAAAGACAGAAAAACAACTGTATGAATGAAGCTGATTTGGAAAAGAGATCAGAGATTGTTAGGATTATTTGGCCAGAAAGAAAGCAGCCTGACAGAGGATCAGTGGATTTTAAATGCAAAAAAAATTAAAAACAAACTAATGTTATTAACCAATAAAAACAATAAATGTTACCAAATGCCCTCAGCACTGGAAATACATAAAATAAATTTAACCAACATAAAAACAATTGCCAGTCATGTTTCACCTATGACTGTTATTGTGATTGAATACTACAAGCCAAAGTCATTATATTTTAATTTTTATATGTTTACAATATCATTATTTATATGTTTCTCAGATATAGAATTAGGTCATTTGGCTCTAAGGGTTAGTGCCAGCTCTCAAAGCAATCCCATCTGTCCTACTCCCTACTTATTTCGCTAAACCATTTATACCAGTGATAATTCATAGCAGCTAATTTAGCATTCCAGCACTCCTTGGGATGCAAGAGGAAACTGGATCACCCACAGGAAAGCCACACAATTAAGGAGAGAATGGGCAAACAGAGCAGTCAGAAGTCAGAAACGAACCTTGGTCACTGAAGGTATTGCAGCAATAGCCATAGGATCACTGTATTGCTCAAGTAAGACTGGAACCAGCAAGATTGAGACGATTACATTGGATTGCAGTTAAATTACTGTTACCTGGATCAACAATATTTTATGCAATTTCTTAGTCACAGAGCAGAACTATTTTGCTGGGGTCTGCATTACCAGGCACTGAAGTGGTTTCGACATGATTCACAATAGAATTTAGTGCTGGGCAGGTGGTGCTCCATGTTAGCAGCAAATGGCCACAAGTTTCTGCTTCCTTGAAAAGATTGCATTAAAGGTTGTAAAACAACTAAGCAATCAATGGTATTTATAAAACAAGACTGAGCTGGGCATTTCCAGTTAATTGTGTAAGTACCTCTGGGCCAGGTTCTCCATGGACTGACTGCCTATTTACTGTTCCATGCTGGTGTACATCCACATCCCAAACACTTCTACATGCCACTACAAATGGGAAGTTTAACAGAAGCATAAACAAATATAGGATCCTATAGAGCTTTTGCTTATGTTTATGTTATACATTACAATCTATGGTATCATTTCAAGAAAACATGAACTACCTATCCTAGCTCTTCTCAGAGTTTACTAGAAATTGAAATATGGGAATACTGTTTTGTTTGTTTTTACATGCCAGTAAAGCTACTCACTGAAAGAAATTTATTTCTTCCACCAATTCTGTCCCAGGGCTCAATTACACTCTACCTGATCTCAGGCACAGAAATCATCAGATGTTAGAACACTAGCAATACTACTACAGCACTATAAAAGTGTGCATTTGTTTGTAATTGTTATAGATGGATGAATTCATCCAGTTAACGCTGCCATGCTCTTTGAATTGACTGTGCATGAACAATACCAGTGCAGACAATGGACTACGTCACTCTATGAATTCAACAACTGCATCTTCATCATTCATTGTAACATTCAGGATGATTGTTAATACCTTCAAATTCTTCATAACTTCTTGAAGTAGGGAAATTGTTTCATTTCCACTCCCAGCATTTCTGGCATCTCCAAGCCTGAATGCTTGAAACCGCAGTGAGCAAAACAGTTCTGAATTCTCTTACTGTTTATTTCTTACCAACTATCAGTGATGGAACTGCTTTTTGAAGACAAACACATGCATCTGACACTATTTTAAAACTGTTCTCTCTTAGCACAGTGTAGTGTCTAACAGCTACACAAATGTACATGACTGACGCTAGCTAGAAACTATGGAACAGACTCCTGTCCCAATTAAGTGGCAAGGTGTGCCAAATAAACAAAGACAACCTGTCTATTTTCTCGATTAGCTTTTGTTCTTTAAGAGTTGTCCAAATAAGCAGCTTCCCCGATTAACTAATGACCCATTTAAATGGAATTTAATGTGTATATAATATATAAATATACATACATGCACACATTTATATGTATGTATATATATTCTATATATTTATATCAAATTTTTCTTATTATAATTTATAATATATTTTATGTATTGCATTGCTGTCCCCTAAACAACAAATTTCACGACAGATGCCAGTGATAATAAACCTGATTCTGGTTCTGAAGTTGACATTTTCAATAAACAAAATAGTTTCTTTGAGATAGTTAATGCAAACACAATCCCCGAAGAGGCCCTCACAAAAGGAGAGTCAAAGAGCTGAAAGAAGAGGATGTAGAGAGAGAGGAAGAGGTGGGTGAGCAGCAGGTGTGGGTGAGCATTGAGATAGAAAAGGACAGAGGGACAAAAACAAACGGAAAAAGAATGAGAGGAGGCTGATGGCAGTCGGAACATAAAGCTGACAGGGTCAAAGAAAGGCACTTCTTCAGCAGACAATTATCGTTGAATGTGAGCCTGACAACTATTGTCAATGTTACTGCAATGCCTTGAAAAATAAACAAATCGTCCCCTACTTAACTACTAAGTTATTAGTATAATATGCACGTTAAATAACACTGAGGTAATCTTCCTCTGACTCAGTGTAATTAATTGTACCAAAGGTTGTTATTAAACTGTTTGATGTCGTTGTTCGTCTGGCTACAGTGCAGACAATTGTCATCAGGAACACTGCGCACTGCTGTAAATTTCTCAATTTGATGACTAAATAGATACTATCAGATCCTATCAAACTAAATAACCTTCCTGTCATTTGTTAGCACTCAGTGACAGCAGATTTATGTACAGTAACTGAACTGAATTATTTAGTCTTTAATAAAAATACAGAGTTGTCAAGTTTTAATTCAAACACTTATGAAGTTGGAACAGGCACATGCATATTTATTTGTCACTTGTAATAAATTTTATGTGCTGGTTTAGAAAATCAGAAATCAGGTTTATTATCACTGACATACGTTGTGGCTTTGTGCCACTGGCATAGTGTAAGGCATAAAATAATCACCATAAGTTACAAATAAATAAATAGTGCTAAAGCGTAAGTGTGAAGTAGCATTCCTGGATTGATGTACCATTCAAAAATCTGATGGCGGAGGGAAATGAAGCTGTGTTGAAAAGGTTGACTGTGGGTATTCAGGCTCCTGTACCTCCTCCCCGATGGCTGTATTGAGAACAGGGCATTTCATTTCCTGGATGGCGAGGGTCTAATGATGGATGCCACCTTGTTGCAGCACTACCTTTTAAAGATGATCTGATGGTTGTGCCCATGATGGAGGTGGTTGAACCTACAACCCTCTGCAGCATTTTTGAACCCTGCGTATTGGAGCCTCCATTCAATTGGTGATGCAGCCAGTCAGAATGCTCTCCGTGGTACGCCCTGTAGCAATTTGCTAGAGTTTTTGGTGATATAAAAGTCTCCTAAAATTCCTAATACTGCATAGCTGTTGGCATGCCTTCTCAATGATGACTGGTGCATGATCTCCTTACTCCCCCTTCGTAATGTCCACAATTAATTCTTTGGCCTTGCTTTAGATGAGTGTAAATTTGTTGCTGTGACACCACGTACGGGCATGTGGCCAAGTGGCTAAGGCATTCGACTAGCGACCTGAGTTCGAGCCACAGCCAAGGCAGCGTGTTGTGTCCTTGAGCAAGGCACTTAACCACACAGTACTCTGTGACGACACTGGTGCCAAGCTGTATCGGCCCTAGTGCCCTTCCCTTGGACAACATTGGTGTCGTGGAGGGGGGAGACTTGCAGCATGGGCAACTGCTGGTCTTTCATACAACCTTGCCCAGGCCTGTGCCCTAGAGAGTGAAGACTCTCGCAAGACTAATGGATGCCTTAATACTTAATAATACTCAACTCTCCAATCTATCTTGCTTCTGAATGTCTCCTCATTGTGTATTCAGATTCCGCCAGCACAGTGGTATCAACAAATGGTATAGCTGGCGTTCGAGCTGTGCCTAGCCACACAGACACGAGTGTAGTGAGAGTGGAATACTGGGCTAAGCGGCGTCCTTAAAATGTTGCTGTGTTGATTGTCAAAGAGGAGGAGATGATATTACTGACTGGCACTGACTGTCGTCCCGACTGGGAAGTTAAGGAACCAGTTACAGAGGCCCAGCTTTTGAAGCTTGTTGATTAGCTGGGAGATGATGTTGAATGCTGAGTTGTAATCGATAAATTGATATGTTTTGTTGTCGTCCAGGTGGTCCAAAGCAGAGTGAACAGCCAATGAGATTGTATCAGCTGTAGACCTGTGAGGCAAAATACAGCAGGTCCAGGTCTGTGCTCAGGCATCTCTCAAAGCATTCATCTCAGTAGATGAGAGAGCTACTGGATTATAATTATTGATAGAGATCACCCTACTCTTCTTGGTATGACTGATGCCTTTTTGAAGCAGGTGGGAAACTCCAATTGCAACAGTGAGAGGGTGAAGACATTCCTAAGCACTCCAGCCAGTTGGTCCGCACAGGTTTTTGGTGCACTGCCAAGTACAGCATCAGGGCCCAATGTCTTTTGAGTGTTCACTGTCATGAAGGGCGTTCTGCCGTTGGCCTCTAAGACTGAGATCACAGGATAATCAGATGCTGTGGGAATTCACACAGATGTAGTTTGCTTTTCCCTTTCAAAGCAAACATAAAAGACGTTGAATACATCGGGGAGCAAGGCATCACTGCCATTTATAGGAAGTAAGGGCGTACGAACACTGGCACAGCTGTAATACATCTAATTGTGTCTCTAACTATATGGAATTGCCTTTTTGCTCTTCCAATGACCTTTCATAACTCATACCTGACTTCCTGTAGGTTTCGGGATTGCCGGTTTTGAATGCCGCAGATCTAGCCCTTAAAGACTGTGAAGCTCCTGGTTCTTTCACGGCTTCTGGTTTGGTTCTGTTGGTATGTTCTTGAAGGCACAGACTAGTCAAGTAGGTCTTGATGAAGTCAGTGACAACTGTGGCATATTAATTTCACTGAATGTGGTCTGGCCCACCGATTCAATGCAAACCTGTAAACGCTCCTCTTCCTTCCTTGAACATATAGATAGATAGATATTCTTTATTAATCCCGAGGGAAATTTGGTTTCGTTACAGCCGCACCAACCAAGAATAGAGCGTAAATATAGCAATACAAAACCCCCCAACAATCAAACAACAAAATGCAAACTATTCCAGATGGGAAATAAGTCCAGGACCAGTCTATTGGCTCAGGGTGTCTGACCCTCCACAGGAGGAGCTGCACGTTCAATGGCCACAGGCAGGAACGACCTCCCATGCCACCAAGTGTTGTATCACGGTAGAACGTGGCCGAAGTCCAACAGTAAAAAGTTCAATATCCAGTATGCAAACACGTTCCTCGATCGTAATATGCCCCGGATTGCACCATCCGTTGTTAACCAGATCAGTAAGCACCCAACTCCTTTACGCTTACCGCTCTCAGTGCACTTCCGGTCAGCCAGAACAGTATTACCCACCGAGCTCCTCTTCTCCATAAGTCTCTGTTGTCTCGACCTGGTCCTCCTTCCTCAGCTTTGTGATCCCCCTCTGCATCCTCTGTGTGTTTTCCTCCGGATTTCAGCAGGGGTGTCCACCACTCTGTTCGCTAAACTGGCCGGTATTTGCTGGTCCGTGGAATACACAATGCGACCTTGCTTCTGTCCCGCGTGTCGGGATGTAACCATTTCCAGCATATCTTCACAGTCCTCACTGTTGTGGTCTTCAGTCTCTGTCCACTCTTCCTCCTTCTGTTGGTATCCCACAGAAATTGGTTTCTAGATAATTTCACAACAATAATCCATTCTCCAACAGCTGTTTGCCTGAATTCTGCCCTGTTGTTCCTCTGGACCAAAAGGGTTCACATTAAAGGCATCTAATTGGCTTGATTTGTATCTGCTAGACAAAACATCTTCACCAATGTCAGGCTTGCGAATTCACTGAGCCCTCATTCAATATCAGTTGCAATTCTGTATCACCCCACCAGACAAATACTTGCAGAAGGACAGTGGGAGAAGGGTTGATTAAAACATTGGCACACAATCACACACATTTTCTCAGTGAGGGACCATCAGTGTAAAAGATGAAGATCATACCTTCAACCTTAGCTGAAGAACCTCTTTAGTCAATGATTTGCTGTGCAAAGATTAAACAAAGTACAGGCCAGGTTCAAACCCAAGACCTTCCACAACAACACAAGGAAACAGGAGCAGGAGTAGGCCTACAAGTCCCTCAAGCCTGTTCCACCTCTCAATGTGATCCTGGACAAGCTGACCTGGCCTCAACTGCTCTTCTGTGATGGTTCTCCACAACACTCAATTCTTTGATCTTTCAGACATAAATCTATCTCTACCTGAAATATATCTAATGATCTGGTCTTCACCACCCTCAAGGGAAGAGAATTCCAGAGATTCACTACACTCTCTTCTTTTAGGTTGAATTTATTTACTTAGAGGATATGAATGTTGCTGGGAAAGGCAGTAATTATTTCCTATTTTCAGTTGCCCCTGAACTGAGGAGCTGATTAAGAGCTGCATGGTGAGGCAAGAATCATTTATAAACCAGACGGAACTAAAATGTCAGATTTCCTCTCCTGAAGGACATTAGTGAATCAGAGCACTTACAACAATTCAACGGTTTCATGGTCAACATAACTGGCACGAGCTATTTTTTTTCAAATTCCATATTTAAGTACTTATTTCTTAGCTGCTTTAGTGGGGTTCAGATTCATATTCTGGACCAATGATTAAGAACTCTAGTTTTTAACATAAGGAATATGTTAACGAGGAATGACTTAATTTTGGTTTATAATTATGTAGTGCTAGACTTGATATTAAGGCATATAGCATAGAAGCAGATCCTCAAGCACTTAACATTCAGAGATAGCACTATTTTTATTCCATTTCTGCTACAAAGAGAGCCCGCTCGTCTTATCAAAGTGAAAGCAACCTAATAACCCTAACAGTAATCATTCATACTTTTGCGTAGCTCCAAGGAAACAATGCAATATGTCTTTTACTAGAAGCTGCAATACTGTTTACAGACTCATGATTTGTAAATTATGGCCCATGACCCTGCAGAGAAAGATAAGTCATGACAACCTGCAATCTGCTAATCACAGTGGAGTGTATGGAGGTGGTAGTGATTACATTGAAATAGGTTGCAGACATTAAACGGTTTAAGATTATAATAAATGTATAATCACCCAGTGTAGGCTGGAGTGCTGTCACAAAGCAGCAACATATTTAGAAGTTGAGGAGGCCCCACAAACTGCTTAGGAAATGTAACCATTAGGTCTTAGCCCCCAAAATGGCAGGGGTGGTGAGAAGCTTGAAACAAATCTGGTTGTGTGCCTTTAAATAATGTTGTGAAAAGTACTAACGCCTTTACAAAAATCAGTCAGCCAGCTTCCTCCCTTATACATTACCAATAGTGTGCAGGGTGCCACACCTACTGCCAAAGCAGTCTTCACGGCCACTGACTGCTACAGGGGTGGTGACATCTAGTCACCAACATATCGAACAGATTGTGTTTTCTTTGCACAATCCAAGTATTGTCCAAAGTGAATAGATTTTCTTAACAGGTACAGCAGTGAAATAGGACATTCAGCCCAACTGTTCCATGTCAACATTTATGCACTATAAAGCTCAAAGTAAGTTTATTATGAAAGTACATATATGTCACCATATATAACCCTGAGAGTCATTTTCTTCTTATATGAACTTTCTTCACTTTTTTTCATCTTCAAACAATCAGGATCCTTGTGTATGTAGATATATATGTACATTTATATATATATTGCTCTCATGAAATTATCACATCTCCATGTAATTGTATCTTTACTATTTGCCTCACTCACTCACTCCTTTGAAATTAATTATTACTTTCTAATCCCTCCCTGGATAAGGTTTTCCATTTGGATTTATTGTATTCTCTTGTATTATGGCCTTTGGTTTTGTTGACCTCAGGAAGTGGAAGCATTTACTTCTATTCAGGTGCTGGTAGTAGAACTGCTTCCTTACAGATCCAGCAACTTGGGTTCAAGCCTGCCGACCAGTAAAGTGACAGGGAGTTTGTACAGTCTCCCTGTAACCGCTTGTGTTTCCTTCGGGTGCCTTGGTTTCCTCTCGCATCTCAGAGAGTTGGCCATTGTAAATTGTCCCTGGTGTGTAGATAGAATCTGAAGGCAGTTGATAGGATTGTGGGGATTAGTAGGATTTCTGTAAGTTGGTGCCTGATAGTCAATGTAGACAGTAGACTCAATGGTCTGTTTCTGTGATATATGTCTTTATGACTCTAACACTACGTAATTTTAAACCACTAATAAATCATTCCTCAACATTAGCAGTTTTAGTGGGCGACAAACATGCAATCTTTTGGGGCAGTTATAACCTCTCAATCATCATTTCAGATTTTCATTTTAGTTTTTCCTTTTCCTCTATGAGTTCAATTTTATCTTGAATAAGAACAATGCACATTTCCCAGAGCATCCTAAGCAATGGCCATTTATAGTTCAAGCTAGCCTCTCTGCGAGCCTTTGTCTTTTTTATGAGACTTTTCTCTGCCCATGAAGTGTTATGCTGAGGTATTTACAGTTAGAAAACATCATCATCATCATCATCATCATCAGCAGCTGCCATGCCCAGTTTGAGCTTTGACTGCCATGGCCCACACACTCCTGTTACCGGTCAAGTGGATCAATTCATTGGTATTCATTTCCAGTTCTCTGGCTGCTGTCTCCATCATCATTTGTCTTTGTCTTCCTCTTGCTTTCTTCCCTTCAATCTTTCCTATAATTACCATGCATTCTAACTCCTCTTTCCTAATCACACGTCCAATGAAGTTACGTTGCCTTTTCATGATCTCATACATCATTTCTCTTTTTGTGTTTGCTCTGTTCATGACATCCTCATTAGATATTTGTTTCGTCCATGATATTCTTTGCATCCTCCTCAAAAACCACGTCTCTGCTGCTTCAATTCATTTCCTCATGTTACTAGATATTGTCCAACATTCTGAGCCATTTAACATAACTGAATAAACGTAACATTTCAGTACTCTGAGGCGGGTTGTCTTGCCTAGTTTAGTATTGGTCAGTATACTCTTCATTCTCAGAAAGGTGTCTTTTGCCATCCCTATTCTTCTTTTGATGTCCATGTCACACCTGCCATCTGATCTCACCCAGCTTCCTAAGCAGCAAAAGTTCTGTACTTGTTTTATGTTGTCCCCATTTATTCTCAGCCTGCAGTTAGGATTCTCCTTCTTTTTGGATATCACCATACATTCTGTCTTTTTGCAATTGATAGATAGACCCATTTTTGCACTATGTTAGCAAACAGATAGCAAAAAAAAATGCACTGGAACCTGAAATAATATTTGAAAACACTGGAAATACTGAGCAAGTTACCGTATATTATGAGACCATGGTAACTTATTGCAAAACAATGTCACTTTATCATGATAAATGGTAGTTAATATAATGACTGATTACATTTCAGGTAAAGTATAGATCGAGTCCAACCAACAAGGACAGTCGAATAAATTATCCTGTCTCTCTCTCCCATGTTCAGCAGTTATAACAGGAAAGAGATTTGACCCTAGAAATATTTATGTATTTATCTAAGTCCCATCTATTATTACAGTTATTCAAAAATTGTCACTGTTCATTATAAAATCACTACAGGAAACATTTTTAAAATCGCTACAGGAATCATTTTTAAAATCGAATGTTGAAAAAGATCAGAAAAAATATACAGCACTTCTTAAAACACAGCATAATAGAAACCAATATATTATCCCTGACAAACCGGAGATAAGATTTTTCAATCTCCAGAGAGATCATCTGTTGAGCCAGAAAATTTTTTATCCAGGTCAGATTTGTCTGATGTAGCTTGTCATTGTGCATGTTTTAAAACCTCATTTCCAGCAGAGGTAGCACCCCAGAAAGGGTCAGTAAGGTGAATGAACTTCTAAACAGGAACATACAAGTTGCTTTCCTCTTACTCTGTACTCAAAATGTCGCTTTTCCAAAATAGCGTACAACCTTCCTTCATATTGCCACATAGAGATGAAATAGTGCTGTTCTTTCAGATCCCAATATTTCTGAACTGCATCGGGTGGGAGATTAATAGATTTCATTACATCTCAATTATTATTCCATCACTTTTCATTAAATGGTTCTGCTTTCTGCAGCAAATAAAATTTGTACACATAACTGAAAGGTTAACAAACTTCCTCCTCCAATATTCATTTTTTTCTATTAGAATAGAAATGTTTAGAACATCTTTCAGATTTAATTATCTATACACATGAATTACAAATGATTTGATGTTTAATAGTGATAATATTATCAGTCTGGGAATTTCCACACACAGAAACGTCATCATTCAACCCTAAGCTCTTTGTAGTATAACCTTGTCAGCTTCCTGCAGCCCACTGATTGGTTAGACAACTGACTGAACTCCAACTAGTTTGTGTATGTAAGACAGAGAGTTCAGCTGAAGCAGTCAGTCTGTGCATCGAAGACTTTGAGACCAGAAGAAGAAAGTTTCTAAAGGAGACTTAATAGCTCCAAGTAAATAAAAATGTGCCGAGGATTGTCATCACTATCAAGCTGCTGCTTAGAAAGGTACGTTACTTAATAATTTTCATTATGTGTATCTTTATACAAGGAAGGCTGCTGAGGAAACTACATGTTTTATCTTCAGAAAGAATATTGCATTTAGTAGCCAACTGTTGGATGAAAGTATTTCAGATTCTTATATTTTGCTAAATTACTTATTTGAGCAATACAAGGGAGTTGAGCTTTTTTTCCACAAGCCTAAATCATAAGGTTTTGAACTTGATCACAAAACCTATACCAGTTAAAACTAACTTCCACTCTGATGTCAAAATTGTGAATGAACAGTATTTTGATCATTATTTTCCAATATTAGAGCCTTGAAATTATTGAAATTTCAATTTAACTTTCATCGGTTGAAGGTTCGAAATCTATTAAATGCTGAAGGCTAGACCAAACAATTTTGTAGTGGGTCACAAACCAATATCTGCGGTTCAGATTATATTTCCAGATTAGGATAGTTGAACCACTAAAAGAAGTCTCATCACAGAGTAAGCACAACATTATCTGGGCAGGATCTCCACCTAAATTTTGCTTTACTCAGATTATCAAATGATACGTGCAAATGCTTGAAATCTGAAACAGAAAAAATGTTGTAAGCAGCCAAGAGATTTGTCATTGACAGAAAAGGTAGTATCAGATCCCAAAACATCATCCTTGCTCTTGTTTTAGATATACGTTTTTTTTTGGCATCCTGCATCAGTTTTTAATTTACATGTATTACCTAAATGACACAAATACCCCTCAGATTTGAATTGGATTAGCTCTTCTCAAGTGCTAACAGAGCATTTTCCATTGTAATCTGTTGCAGTTTCAGCTCAGACCTGGATTTGCTGCAGTTAATCTATAGAACAAGTCAGGTCTCCATTGTTTCAAGATATTGATGTACACAGAGCTATGAATAACAGTACTGTACCTGATTAAACACAGTTTAAATTAGTCATGATACAAAAGAAAGAAAAACTAAAAAGACTAGCTAAAGGAACATTAACGAATTCCAAAATAATCACTGGAAGAATTGATAATGATCAGAGTAGATCAAAAGTGTTTTTTTTGTGACTAAACTTGTTTTTTTTATTCCCAGGGCAAAAGGTATTAAGGCTCGGCTGGGTATCTTTTTACAGAAGTCGAATAAACATTACGTTTCTGTGCAAGCCAACAAGATAGATAAAGTAAAATACAGGTACATGTGGACCTCATAGCAAAACAACTGACCTTATAAAAAAGCTTTTCCTCGTATGTTTTAAAATATACTAACGAAAATTGCTGTCTTTTTTTCCCCCAACCAGAACTTCCTCAGAGGAAGCGAAGAATTGGAGAGAATCTCTGGACAAGATGCTTTCTCATAAAAGTAAGTGGGCATCCTGCCATAATTAGAACTCAATAATTTTGATTTTCATAAAGTTATTGAGTTAGTCATATCAAGAAAGACTGTCTGGATGGTTTATAATGGATTAATTAAGGTGTTAACTGTGATCAGAGAGGAATTCTGTAAGTTAAAATATATATGGCAATACATGACATGGTTAAGGGCAGAATGGTAGAGTAGTGGTCAGCAGAATGCTTTTCCACTATGACACGGGCTCAATTCCCACTGCTGTCTTTAAGGAGTTTCTACGTTTTCCTTGTGACCGCGTGGGTTTCCACTCGGTGCTCCGTTTCCTCTCGCAGTCCAAAGACATACCAGTTGGTAGGTTAATTGGTCATTGTAAATTTTCCTGTGACTACGCTAGCACTAAATCAGGGGAATGCTGGGTGGCATGGCTTGGAGGGCCAGAAGGACCTACTCCACTGTGTATCTCAACAAGTAAATAGATAAATAAAAAGAAATAAAATAAATAAATGTTCAGGTTTTGTTCTTGCAATAATTTGCTTATTTAAAAATGGTAGCTCAAACCACTGCAGAAATCAGAAGTGTGTGTGTATGATGGAGGAGGGGGGAGCTGCCAGTAGTATTCTTCCCTGAACCCACAGGCAAGTTCCAGCGGAAGGGAATAATCACAAAACATTGTACCCAATGCACTTACATTGGGTACCACATACAGTACTCTAACACTCCTCTAGTGAGCCTATTCCATCTCTTGTTGGAAGCTGCTGTTCGCATCCTGTTGCCTCCAGGAAAGGAAGAGCCTCCTGATAACTCCAAGGAGTGTGTCTGTTCTGTCTCTTGGCCAGATTAAAATAATGTGCTATAAAGACGGCTAAGAGACTGGGAAATGAATAAGTTCTGTCAACGTGAACCTAATAAACTCAGTATAATGATACTATGGACAACTGCTTGCTCGGCCTTGGACTTCCACTGATTGTGTCTCTGTCATTTTTTGTACTAAACTCTTTTGCACAGTCCTACCCCATTGTACAATCTTATGTAAAAGTTATATTCTGTTTTCTTCTCTATACACATGTGCCCGTGACTCTGTTTTCAGGAAAATTTTACAATATACTGTCACTCACTGCCTTGTGCACATGACAATCAACTCAACTTGACTACAGCTGTGGCCAAACAGGAGCACAGGGGTTCACATTCAGTTGGCATACCCAACCAAGGGATTGTGTGAGAAGCTACCACCCAGGATCCAAGTAACTTGGAGGCAATCCTTTCCTATGTTGATCCATGGTTGAGCCAAGTCCAAAGGGAAATGAGAAGCATATGCTTCTCATTTCATGCTTCCTGGCAAATTGTCTGATACAGCTTTGGGATCCTGAATTTCCCCAGCCAGGGAAGAACAGTAAATGAAAGGGTGCATAGCAATAATAACTCACTTTTGTAAATTCTGCTGGCCATCAATCCATCCACAGGAAGCTTTCTGCCGATCAGTATCGCACATAAAAAGATCTTTACTTATTTAAAAGAAAATCTTAATACATGATTTACCCTTAAATGTAAAAACAATTTATAAGACTGAAAATATGGAATGAATTGTTCCATCTTTAAATTAAATTAAATCATGAGAGCTTTGCGTCCATTAGAATTACATTTCTTCCCTCTTCTGTTTGTAGATGGTTTGGCTACCTTTAGAGCTTTCCTTTGCTTAGAATACAGTGAGGAAAACATTGAGTTCTGGCTGGCCTGCGAGGACTACAAGAAAATCAGGTCACCTGCAAAAAGGGCCTCCAGAGCAAAGAAAATTTATTTGGAATTCATAGAAACAGATGCTCCTAAAGAGGTGAGTCCTTGCATTTGCCATCACAAACAATATGTAGCGTATCATTTTAATGCAGTGAGCAACCTTAAAATTAACAAAGAACAATCATTGAACTTCTGTTTTCTTTTTCCCTACTGAATAGATTAATATTGATTATGAAACTAAAGACTTCACTAAGAATCACCTTCTGAAGCCCACTAGTTCCAGCTTTGATGAAGCACAGAGTAAAATCTACAACTTGATGGAGAAGGATTCCTATCCCAGATTCCTGAGATCAGAAGTGTATTTAAACCTGATCAAACAAACTGAAAGAATGGCAAGTCATTCAGACTCCAACAAGCAGTCTGAGACATGAATCTTGAAGGAAAACCTTTTGGGGATATCTGATGAGAGCACTAACGCAAGCTGAGCATATGAATGGAAAGCATAAATGGAAACATTGTTGGAAAAGGCTTATTAGTGAGCTATGAGTTTGCACGGTTTAGATAAAGAATGGGACACATATTGAAGAATGTGCTGAAGGCATTGAAGAAGTAGCATATACTGAATTGGGACTGTTAGACTTTTACACAAATATTTTATTGCTATTGTATAAATTATTTATTGTATGTCTGTAAATTATTCTGTAATATTGGTTATACCACATAGGAAAAGGTTTGAGAAGTCTGCATGAGGACAAATTTATGCTGACTTTTGTTAGGGAAACAAGTGGCTAGCTTCTACAAAAGTGTTTAAGGAAATTATTTGAAGTATTAGAGCAGTATCCTGCTGCTTTTGGGTTGTTTTACGCAATTAATCTACTACCTGCATGCCCACAAGTTTAATCTCCTGAAAAGCTCCAAGGGAAATTAAACTTTTGCATGCAACAAATACTAAATGGACATTAAAGCTCTCACATTAAATCTTAGTTATACTAGTTGATATCCTGGGTTAGCAAAAGGATTAGCCAAACCTTCTGACAGTCTTCACCTGTGAGAGAAGTCTTTGTAGACCTATATTTAAATAATTCCTAATATTGAAACATGATATCAGATGCTGAAAATTCCCAGTGACACCTTGAAGCCTATTCATTGAGTTCTGTAGCAGCTCAAGTTCCACACCGAGCAGGACAAGCTACTTGCATCACATTGAGCTGGAAAAGTTATCTTGCTGTCACATCATTATCCGTTGTTTTTTTCATTTAACTGTTTATGTATGAGTCTTTGATTTTCTCCAGGTGTAAATACTAAGAGAAAACAAAATAAAGAATATTAAACAATAAAGCAATGTTATATATTTTAAGGCAGGCATAGAGGAGGAAAGTAGTAACAGCGGTGATACAAGTGAAACATACACATACACAGTATTAAGTACTGAAAACAAAATGGCACTGCTTGGGATATTTCTATTTAGTACTCATAGTCCTGTGAGGGAAAGACAGCGTTCAAACTCCACTACAGGATTTTAGCCATGTAATCTGGACAGTGTTGCACTGTCAAAGATTTAATGTGTAGGTTTACCTTAAAAAAACAAGTAAACCATGTGGTCCATGATGCACCAGCATTATTTTAGCTGAGATTTGACAACTTATTTGAAGAGTAATGTGTAAGTGTCTTAAACCTTGCAATCCGGGCAACATCCTAGTAAACAACTTCTACACCCTCTCCAAAATATCTACATTCTTCCTGTAATGCTGTGACCAGAACTGAACACTGTATTTCAAATTTGGCCTAACTAAGGTTTTGCACAACATGACTTTCATACAAACAAATTTTCAACAAAAAACTCAAAATTAAATTTAAAATCAATGTATAACTACTGATCTACATAGCCAAAAGCAACTACTGAAAAATTAGAAGGGAGCCTCTTGTGAAAAGACATCTTCAATTTGGGCCTGCACAGAGCTTCAGCAACTGCTGTCTCCCTCATGTTTATTTGATCCAATCTATTTGTACTTCCTGATATCAAGCCTACTCATTCACGTATATCCATTACCTGTATGCTCATTTGTATACAATCTCATAGTGGCTCGGATGCCCAGACATTAATGAGGTAAAGCACTCATTTCTTTCACTGCCTTCTAGTGGCATATGGGTTCCTTACTATAGTAAAATATACTGCTTGATGCTGAACTTGTATTATTGTTGGAGGTGCAGCAGTGGAAAGAAGGATAGATCAAGAAGAATAGGAGCAGATTCTTGGGAGATGATTAATCATTTCCACTACGTCTTTTAAAGTCCAACCTATTCACAACAGGGTGTTGTTGTACACCCTTTCTTCCTGTCACTGAGAAGTACTGTTCTCTTCGATTCTTTCCCCTCCCTTAAATGAGTGGCAGACACAATGCCCCCCCCACCCCATGAATAACTCACTCCTACCAATGATTGGAATTTTCAACAGCTTCTCCACCTTCATACTATACACTAGATAGTACCAGATCAGCAGCAAATCTTCAGAATTCTTCAACATTGGACAGTCACTGAGTAATGCTCACAGCTAGAAGTGCATCCTTAGATCAGCAGCAAGTGGAAATTATTAATCAGACTCCAACATCGTCTTCTCTTGTTGTATTTCTCCCCACGTATACATCCCAAGATTGCAAGGAGCTGCAGAGGGTTATGTACTCAGCCAGTTCCATCACAGGCACAGCCCTCTTTCTACTGAGGCAGTATCTCAAGAAGGCAACGTCCAAGCATGTAGGACATGCCCCTCTTCTCATTTTTACCATCAGGAAGGAGGTACAGGAACCAGAAGACCCATATTCAATGATTCAGGACCAGCTCCTTCCTCTCCACCATTAAATTTACAAAGGATTATTTATTTTGTGAACCTATGAACACTACCTCATTATTCCCTTTGTGTTGCACTGTTTATTTATTTTGTGTAATATAGTTTTACACTGTGTTGCTGTCGCAAAACAACAAATTTCGCATCATTTAAGTCAGTGATAATAAACTTCAATGACACAACTTCAGGAATTAGTGATAAATTTGCAGTTATAGGAGCACATACCATTACCAAACATAGCTTAGTCAAAGTTTGTGGATCTTAGCATGACTATAGAGACTTCCGCACATAATGCTACAATTCAGTGCTGAGGAAGTGTTCCATTGTCAGAGATAAGACATAAATCTGCCTTTTTAGATGGACAAAAAAGTAGTATTGACACTTTTGAGGAATAGGGGCATTCTGCCTTCTTCAGTTATTTCACTCTTAATTGAGAGCACCAAAAACAGTTGGCTGTTTGTGGGTCTTGTTATACACAAATTAACTCTTACATTTCTTTCACTGGCAGCAAAGCATTTTCAGTAATTCTGTATTAAATACATATATATTCAGCCATTGTGAAATGGTTGTTTTTGAAATGCAGCAATCAATTTATAAATACAAATAGAAAGTTAAGTTTTGATTTTTGATATTGCACTAACAGATAACAGCATTGACGGCTCAATAATCCCTCAGAACTGCACCAGACTCTCTGCACCCAGACCCTCTGGTGGGATAAAGCTATCAGTTCAGAGGAGAATCAAACCAGAAAACTCACAGGTTGAATAACAGCCTGAAGCTCTCAGTAGGGCACTTTAGAGCTATAGATAGCCTCTGAGAAAATAGAACACATCCATTTTTGGTTATCTACTGACCTCTGCTGGTAAATTCATGCATAGCAGCGTACTTCACACAACATAATGATGGAACGTGGCTCTCATGAAACAGTTTCAAATGATTCTACTTAGATTAAAGACAGGGGAAGGATAGGTTTTGGCAAGTTAGTGCAACTAAACTTAAATATGTGTTTCCTGAACTGAAGAGAAGTTGGGTTTACAATAATAATTAAATTTATCTCCAGAGTTAAAAGGGAAAATTACAGAAATTACTGGGTAACAAGTCCCTAAAGTACACAGGCAGCAAAATGAATGCAATAACTTCTAAGGAGAAAATGAATAACATTCTATCCATGTGGCACACTGCATAATCTTTGCAATAATATTACCTGTGTAAAATAATACACCTTGTGAGAGATTGAATTCTCTGCATGGATCAGCAACCCCTTACTGAGCAGATGGTCTACAAGCAGTAATTTACTAGCCAAGAGAGATGGTGTAGCTACTTACCTAGCACGGATCCACACTTACACCAATCATGCAGCATCACCTGATGCAGGATGACAGGTGCAAGTACATGTGTTCCAGTTTAAAGGCGTAAATTAAATCAAACTTAAATTTAAAACCTCTTTTAATAGCAGTGCCTCTAAATCCTCCCAGACCACTAAACAAAGCAACTTGGTTCACCAGGCCCGAGTTCTGGCCTCATTGTAATCCCAGATGCCCAGAAATGTAATCAAAATTCCTAACTACTTGTGAAATAGCCTACACACACCAATCAGTATAAGGCTTAATATGAAAGATGTCCACAGCCAAATGGCATATTCCAAGGTTAATTCTTAATTATTTAAAGATAATCATCTCACTCTGCAACATGTACAATTTATCTGATGAACAGCAGAAAATTGTCAAGCTTACTTCAACAAGTTTAACTCACATTGTCACCTTCTCATTGAGGTGGACAAGGGCACCAATGTTATCACCTTCAAGTTCCCAGCCATCCAAATTACACATCATTCGAACTTCATGATTTGCTTTCTTTCTTCACTGCACGTCAAAATCCCGCAATACAACCCCCCCCCACACACACACACACATATACATACACACAGCTGCAAGAGTATTGTCAATGCAACAAAAATTGATTAATTTGTGGCCAAACCCATCATCACCCTTCAGGGCAGTTGGCCATAGACAACAAATGCTTCCTTGCTAGTATCTTTACATCAGAGTATCAAACATTAAAACCCTAGACTAACTTTGGTGCCTTCTATAAAGTATAGATTCTTGGCCTTTTATGTTTCAACTGTACCCATCACCCAGTCACATAAAGAATAGTATTTGATTGGTACGGCAGGCTTTAGGGGCTAAATGACTCACTTTCCCTTGTATTTCCCATTTTCTGATTTCATAGGAGTTTATAAGATAATGAGAGTCACAGATGGAATGGACAACTGGTATCTTTTTCCAATGGTTGAAGTGTTCACTACTAGAGGGCATGGATTAAGGGTGATCCATGTCAGCATGCCAATAAAACCTGTGTGGTTCATCTAGTCTCCTCAAAAACATAAAATTAAGCATAAAAGATTTGTGCCAAGGAATTGGATTTTATCTTTATTCAATAGAACCAAGTGCAGACCCACCCCCTCTAAGATCCAATTGAAGTGCTTGCAAACAATTGTGAAATTGGGAAAACCACCTCTTATAAATCATTAGGGTAATTTGTACCCTGACTGCTGCAATAAAAATGCGAGCACTGTTCCCTACCACAACAGCCTACAGGGTTGCAACTTGTAACCTGAAGATCAGGGCAAGTAGATCAAAAACTTACAGTACTCTCTCAATGGATCTCTTGATGGAAAGAGAAAAGGCGCGGGTTTATTGCCACATTGTTCTTGTGCCATACTGGTCATGTTCCTGCAACAGGCACTCCAGTCTGAGCTCCCTCAAGGCGAGAGCTGCTGGGGAGGCTGCATATGGAACATTACATTCAGTTTAGGTCACCTTGCTATAGGCAAGAAGCCACTAAGCTGCAAAGAGTCCAGCAGAGATTTACAAGGATGTTAATGGGACTTGAACGAGTGAGTAATGGAGAGAGACTGAGAAGGTTAGGACTATTTTCATTTCATCATAGGAGAGTAAGTGGTGATCTTATAGAGGAGATGAAGATTTCAAGACGCACAGACAGGGTGAATGCACACAGTATTTGTCTTAACGTTGGGGAATCAAGAACTAGAGTACATAGGTTTAAGGTGAGTGGGAAGAGATTTAATAGGAACCTAAGGGGTAATTTTTACACCCAAAGGGAGGTCAATATATGGAATGAGCTGCCACTGGAAGAGGATGAGAAAGATAGATTAACAGCATTTAAAAGGCACTTGGACAGGCACATGAATAAGAAAGGTTTAAAGTGGGGGGGGGAGGGGAGGTCCCAAGCTTTTTTTACACCATGAATCCCTACCATTAATTGAGAGGTCTGTGGACAACCCCTGCTTTAGAGGAAATGATCCAAGTGTGGGCAATTGGAGTAGCTTAAATAGGAATCTGGGTTGGCATAGAACCATTGGGCTGAAAGGCCTGTTTCAGTGCTCTGTATCTAAGAAATTAACAGGGGAATTGACAAAATGGTTCAAAGACATTCTCAAATCCTACTTGAAAACATGTCACAACCTCACTGACTCCTGGGAATGCCTAGTCCATCACTGGAGTAGTATGCAAAATGGCACCGAGAACAGCATGAAAAGCAAAAAGAGCACTCCATCTCCTGAATATACTCTTAAACCATTAGGCATAGGAGCAGAATCAGGCCATTCGGCCCATTGAGTCTGCTCCAGCCTTTCAGCATTAGAAATCAATATCCTATTCAAATCAGCTTTAAATATACCCAATGGTCATTCCACAGATTTATCACACTCTGGCTAAAGAAATACTGCTCATCTCTGTTCTAAAAGGTCATCCATATACTGAGGCTCTGCCCTCCACTATAGGAAACATCCTCTGCATGTCCACTCTTTCTCAGTTTTTCAATATTCCACAAAGGTCAAAGAGGTGCCAGACATGTTTCCTTATAAATAAAGCACTTCCTGTCCCACTTGAGACAGTGCTTGAGGATTACACATTGGCCTCATCATAAATTTCAGCTTTTGTGGATGCCTTCAATTCTGCAGCACCTCCTAGCAAGTGACAAAAATGCACAGCATTGACTGCTCAGACAGGCAGGTTACAAGTATCAGTATCTCAATGGAGCCTGTTAATTGATGTCACCTGATCAATATGCTGGTAGCGTCCTGCCCACTGTTTTACTGGGAGGTAAAGATAAAGTCTCTGCATTGCACGTTATCAGCCCACTTTCTCTTAGTGAGGCAAAGGGAATTGTCAGGCACGTGCTTGCATTATGTACAAGAATGATGCTGGAAAAGTTGTCATCTGCATCCAACTGAGTTTCAATCAGAAACACATGGTCCAATTCCTAAGGGGCTGCAATCCAATCCAAACCAGACACCGCTGTATTAAGACTTACATACAACACATTTTATGCATACAGTAGTTCAATCATAATAAATGATGACTACAAACTCCAGCTTCTAAACTAAATTTTCTTTCAGTATTTTTGGAGGTAATGAAAAATAGACAAATTATTAAAACAGATGAAGATTACTTCCAAACTTAAAAAAAGCACCACTGCTACGCTATTGAGCTCATTGTAGGGATATATTGCATAAAAAGTAGAGCAGCGCCTCTACTTCCTTAGAAGTTTGTGAAGATTTGGCATGACATCTAAAATCCTGACACGCTGGCTGCACCACAGCCTAGTATGCCCTTGAATGGAAAGTCCTACAAAAAGCAGTGGATACAGCCCAGTCTATCACTAGTAAGCCCTCCCCACCATTGAGCACGTCCACACGAAACATTGTCGCAGGCTTGTAGGAACATTTCAATGATGGGGTAAGTGAAGTTATCCCCTTTGGTTCATGAGCCTGATGGCTGAGGAGTGATGACTGTTCCCGAATCTGGTGGTGCGAGTCCTGAGGCTCCTGTCTCTTCTTCCTGATGGCAGTAGTGAGAAGAGAGCATGTTGTGGGTGGTGGGGATCCCTCACGACAGATGCTGTTTTCATGGAAACATAGAAATATACAGCACATTACAGGTCCTTCGGCTCACAATGTTGTGCCAACCATGCACCCTACTGGAGAAACTGCTTAGAATTTCCCTACCGCACAGCTCCCTATATTTCTGAGCTCCATGTACTTATTGTATCTGCCTCTATCACCTTCACTGGCAGTGCATTCCACACAGCCACCACTCACTGTGTGAAAAACTTACTTCAGACATTAGATTAGACATCCCCCTTGCACATACTTCCAAGCACCTTAAAACCCCATTGTGTTAGCCATTTCAGCACTGGGTAAAAGCCTCTGGCTATCCACATGATCAACGCCTCTCATCATCTTATACACTTCTAATCCTCTGTTGCTCCAAGGAGAATAGGCCAAGTTCACTCAACCTAGTTTCAGATCTTTCAGTTTTCCAAGCACCTTCTCCCTAGTATTGGCAATTTCACTCCTTCTGCCCCAACACACTTTCACAGTGAAGACTGATGCAAAATACTTAATCGTACATAACTCACATCAGGGTCCTTTTACACTTGTAGTTCCTTAGTTCTACGCACAACGATTCTATATCTTCTGATCCTATGTCACCCCTTTCTAATTATATTTCACTTTTCTTTTAAACCAAGAGTGCCAGCCCATCCCCTCTACCCACTTGTCCTTTCGATACAATGTGTATCCTTGGATGTTAAGCTCCCAGCCATAATCTTTTAGGCATGATTCAGAGATATCCACAAAATCATACATGCCAACCTGTAACTATGCTACAAGTTCATCTTATTTCATATTATGGATGCATTCAATATAACACCTTCAGTCCTATATTCATCACCCTTTTTGATTTTGTCCCTCAGAATTTCATGATTCTTGAAAGATCATTACTAATGTCTCCACAATCTCTTCAGCCACCTCTTTCTGAACCCCGGGACATATACCATCTAGTCCAGGTGACTTAACTACCTTCAGACCTTTCAGTTTCCTAAGAGCTTTCTCTCTAGTTATGGTACCCCCTGACACCAGGAACTTCCACTATACTGCACAGTGAAGACTGATGCAAAATACTTAATTCAGCTCATCTGCCATTTCCTCGTCCTCCATTACTACTGCTCCAGTATCATTTTCCAGTGGTCCAATATCTATTTTCACCTCTCTTTTGCACTTTATGTATCTGAAGAAACTTTTTGTATCCTCTATAATATTATTGGCCAGCTTACCTTCATATCCCATCTTTTCCTTCTTTATGACTTTTTAAGTTGCCATCTGTTGGTTTTTAAAAGCTTCCCAATCCTCTAACTTCCCACTAATTTTTGTTCTATTATATAGCCTCTCTTTGGCTTTTCTGTTGACTTTGACTTCTCTTGGCAGCTATGGTTGTGTCATCCTGCCTTTAGAATACTGCTTCTTCCTTGTGATGCATCTATCCCATGCTCACAGAAACTCCAGCCATTGCTGCTCTGCAGTCATTGTTGCTAGTATTACCTTCCAATCAACTTCAGCCAGTTTCTCTCTCATGCCTCTGTAATTCCCTTTACTCCACTGTAATAGTGATAAATCTGACTTTAGACTCTCCTTCTCAAATTTCAGGGTGAATTCTATCATATCATGTTCACTGAACCCAAAGGGTTCCATTACCCAAGTTCTCTAATCAATCCCAGATCATTGCACAACACCCAATTCAGAATAGCTGATCCTCTTGTTGGTTCTACTATGAGCTGCTCTAGAAAGCCATCTCACAGGCACTCTACAAATTCCCCCTCTTGGGATCCAGCACCAACTCGATTTTTCCAATCTACCTGTATATTGAAATCCCCCGTGACTATAATAATTTTGTCCCTTTGATATGCATTTTCTATCACCCATTGTAATTTTTCAATCCTATTGTTGCTACTGTTCAGAGGTCTGTATATAACTCACATCAGGGTCTTTTTACCCTTTCAGTTTCTTAGCTCTACGCACAATTCTATACCTTCTGATCCTATGTCACCTCTTTCTAATATGATTTCACTTTTTACCAACAGTGCCATCCCACCCTCATCTGTCCTTTCGATACAAAGTGTATCCTTGGATGTTAAACTCCCAGCTATAACTTTTCAGCCACAGTTCAGTGATGCCCATGTTATACATGCCAATCTGTAACTATGCTACAAGTTCAACTATCTTATTCCGTATACTGTGTGCATTCAAATTTAACACCTTCAGTCTTGTACTCACTCTTTGATTTTGTCCCCCTTTTACATTGCAGCTCATCGCTTTGACTTCAATTGTGATCTATCACCATCTTCTCCTTACTAGCAGACTCACTACACACTGTTTCTGTTTGTAAACCAATCACGCCATCCTCAGCACTATCACTCCAGTTCTCACCACCCCCCCCCAACAAATTAGTTAAAACCCTCCCAAAAAGCTCTAACAAACTTGCCTGCAAGGATGTTGCAAGAAGCTAAAATGATTTCAAGTTATCTTTGCTACTATAAAAATTGGGATGATAAAATGCAAAGCTAGCTGAAGATTTTTATTTTTGATCTTGAACAGATGTCCAAAATTCAGCTGTTTATGCTATGGGAAACATTGTTTGCAAAATCAAGGAAACTCCCAAAATGAATTTTGGTTCACCTGATCCTGAGCCGTTTTCTTGGAAGACTGTCTGGTCTGATCACTGTTGTTAGAGCTAAACCAAGGCCACTGCAGTTGGCCAGTTTTCTACTAGAAGCAGGAAAGAAACAATAGGAGAGTGGCAGTGGGAATGAAATTACGGTGTGTTCTTACCATTATCCAGCAAGTTATTTTGGAAGCACTTGTGCATAGGAATGGACCTAATGAACTAAAATCAGACTCAGTTAACATAGAACAGCACAGAAACAGGCCCTTTGGCCCATAATGTAGTGCCAAAATAACTAAATTAGAAATTAAATGCCTACTAAACTTGTTCCTTTTGCCTCTATTCTCTACACATTCACCTCTGAAACATCTCTATCATATTTGCCTCTACCACCAACCCTGGCAATGCTTTCCAGGCATCCACCACCCTGCAAGAAACTTGCACCACACATCTCCTTAGGCCTTTTAGTAGTAGACATTTCAACACTGAGAAAAAAATATTGGTCATCCACTCTGTCTATGCCCTCAATCGCAAACTACTATCAATTCTCCCCTCAGCCTCTGCAACTCCAAAGAAAACAACCCAAGTTTGTCTATCCAGACAACACCCTCTAATCCTTCCTATAATGGAGCGACAATAATAATAATAATTAGAAAATAGAACATCACAGCACAGTACAGGCCCTTCAGCCCATGATGTTGTGCCAAACTTTTAACTCAAGATCAATCTAACCCTTCCCTCCTATGTAGCCCTCCATTTTTCTATCATCCATATTGCCTAAATAAAAGTTTCTTAAATGCCCTTAATTTATCTGTCCTCCAATCGCCTTGAAGATATTCCCCCTTGTATTAGCCATTTCCACCCTAGAAAAGGTCTCTGGCTAGCCACTTGATCTATGCCTCTCATCTTGTATATTTCTATCAAGTCACTCCAGAAAGAAAATTCCTACTTGCTCAGCCTATTCACATGACATGCTCCCTAAATAGCTCAACAAGTTGCATAGACTCTGGACATTCAGTCCTGACCTCCAGTGCTGCTGTCTACGTGGAACTTGCATATTCTCCTTGTGATCACTTGGACTCCCTTTGGGTCTCTCGTTTTCTTCTATGACCCTTAGTGCTTGTTGATAGGTTAATTCGCCACAGCAAAATGGCCCTAGTGGGTAGAGAGTGTATTGGCATGTTGAGATGGGGGAAGAATTGTTGGCAATACAGGGAGAATAAAAAGGGTTAAGGTAGGATTAGTGTAAAAAAATGCATGCCTGCTGGCCAGCGCAAACTTAGTGGGAAGAATGTGGCTCTTTCTGTGCTGTATTTCCCTATGACTATGATTTCTTCCACCACTTGCATGCAATGCTGGAGGGCGACTGCAATAATGGCAAAAAAAAAGTTACACTGCTTTGATTACTGGTTCTCGTGACATTATGAAAGAACATCTTTTGATGATACACCTTATCATAATTTTCAACTGCCTTCTCATTTCATTTGAGTAATATTCACCCAGAAGAATTCACCAAGTATTACGCAGCGCAAGAAACTACAGGAACAAGTCAAATCTATGGTCTGAAAAACAGTGCACTGAGTTGTATTATTACCAATTATAAATTATTTTTTGACCTGGACCTTTAAATGGACAAGAAATAATGGTAACCTGATATAACTAAATGCATCATTGCTGCCATCTAGACCATGACAGGATTTTAAAAGAACAAACATTATCAGTTTTGGCTTTCAAATATTATTCATGCAATGCAGTTTGAAGGAATTTCAAGGTTTCCAAAAAAACTTGAAAGAAAGCAGCTATTAAAATTAATAGCTTTAATTAATGCTGACCTGTATTTTGACATTCAAAACATTGCTCCATAGAACCAATTCCTAATAAAATCTGGACTTAAAAATGTAGGTTTTAATAAAATATACAAAAACGGTAGAAAGAATTCTGAACAAATAAAGCTGAGTGATCAGACTTGGATGGCTTTAAAAAAAGGGAGAAATACAGATACGGCAGAGAATTGTAGGCCTGAACAAGATTACAAAGATGGAGGGGTGAGGATATGTCTATAATAAATGTTAGATATGGTCTAAAAGTATCATCATCCCACCTCCAAACTGATAATTGGAATAAAGTTAAACCTTCTCAATGGAAATCAAGTTGCCAGCAACCATCACTGGACAGTTTGAATTTTGTTTGCCTTTCTTACCCATCAGACTTCTGTCCCCACAGCGAATAATTAATTTAGTATTGTCCCCAGTATATCACTGAAGAATTACATTTTTAATACTCATTTACACTTCCAATCACGTTAACAATTGCGCTTAAATCACGTAATTTGCAGATTAATCCCTGAATGCTTTTTAAGAAAAATCTAAATGGAGTACCAGCATGTTAAAAGGGCAAATGGTAAAACTGCCAAAACAGCTGTACAGCAAGTCAACAATTTCCACAAAGGACAAGACGAGCATTAACTCATGGCTCTAGCTTTCAAATGGCTGTCAAAGGTCCCATGGTGCTATTTTAAGTAGCAAGAGAGATTTCCACAGTGGTTTGGCAAGTAACTATCCTTCAATAATCATTGCTAAAACAGCATTGTCATTATTTCACTGTCTTTGAGAAGATGATTGCTCCATTCTCGCATGAAAAGAAATCCCTTCCTTGCCTCTTTGCTGGCCTCTAAACTACAACCTCACGAAATCCTTGCACTTGAATTCTGTTTAATACTGTGCTCCTGATTTTTAGAGCTCTACCATTACCAATCGATATATTTTTGGAATTTTCAAAATATTTCAACTGCAACCTACTCCAAGACTCTTCCAAAATAAAAGGTTTCACTAAACTTTCAGTCACCAGTTATGTGGATTGAGGCACAATGGTGAAGCATTTTAGGTAATTTTACATTAAAAGGCACATTATGCATGCAAGGCTTGTTACAGCTCAACAATAGTCAGAAGGTCACTCAGAACAGACTATTCTGGATATCCACATGGCAACAGAGGGACGAAGAACATTTTGGGAAGCTAAGCAAGAAATTTACAAAGGACCTGGCAAAGATATTTGCATCATACTTAGCCCCAGGTGAGGTATCAGAAGACTGGAAGGTGGCTATTGTACTGGATTAAAATGGCTTGGATGGATATGGGCCAAATGCAGGCAAATGGTACTAGCTCAGATAGACATCTTGGTTAGCATAGACAAGCTGAGCCAAAGGGCTGTTGTGTGCTTTATGACTATGCATCTAAAGAGCAGAGAGGATATGTATGGGATAGTGAAGAGATTGATAGGCACAACACTTAACAAAAGAGGCATGAAAATCAGAGAGCAACAAGTTAATAAAAATAATTTTAGAGAAGGTGTAACTCAGTACCACACAAGATGATTGAAATGGCACACCTGATACATTCACAAAGAAGAAAGGATTAGAGGGCTAATTACAATGGGAGAAAAATTACACTGGAGTTGGAGTTGTGTGATAAAGGTAGCTTAAAGGCTCCATGTAGAGATTAGATCAACATGTCACCACCCTCCCATTTTCCTGCAAAGATTGTAATCTGTCATTGAACCAATTATACCTGAATTCAAGGTGCAACCTTCCCGCCATTCAGCATTACTGTGGGAGTTTGAAAAGACCTCTGGCGGTTTAGGCAACAGGCAATCTCCCTCGACAATCCTTTACCATTATTTCAACAGCAGTTAATCTATGAAACACATTCACATTTTATTTGCGTATTAACTATAGCAACCCTCATTAATCTGCAGTTTATTTTCATATTTATTTCAAAACACATACCATAATATGTATAGACATTATACCGGCAGAGGCTGTCATTTTTGATCACGTTATATACAAATTAGGTCAAGCAGTGACAAATATGTTAGCTTTGAAATATCTGATCAAGAATAATTTGCTGCTTGTTAAGAATAAGCAGAAGAGACAGAAGATTTTTTAAAAAGTTAAAAATAAGTTGTACAAAATTTTGAAGTAACTGTAAAAAGGATTTTAAATTCGTTCATTTATGGCCCTCTTCAGTTCTGTCATTTGTTCACGCCTCTCGTGTGTAGCCTTCTCTGTCACTGTGGCCAGATGCTCATGATATTGTTCCATATGAGTCAGCAATTTGGAAAGGAGATTCTGTTGGTAGATAAATACAGGATGGATCTCAGAACTTCAATCCAAGTATAGTGCATTTTAGTGCAATTTCAAAAACAAATTCAGGGCATATTACTCAAGTTATTGGTACCATCAATTTCTTCCAGATGGTGGGCACAGGGTAGTCAGTCTGCTGAAGCAATAATTTGCAATAACTGCTCTCCCCTCTCTACATGAATAAGATTAAAATAGAGCCTCAAATGTAGAGATTTGTTTCCAAAATAAAATATTTTACATCTTATCACCAATGTAGCGTTCAGTAGATTTATAATTGGAAATGTTTGCTAGAGATTAATTTAGCATGTTGCTCTGAAACTCCCTAATCTAGGTCATGGTACAAGTAACAAGGATAATAACAAATTAAATTATTTCTACATACTTTTGACAGCTTATCAAAAACAAAACTTCCGCAAACTGCAGATAGTGATATAGTTAAAGTAATGCTGTTTACTATGAGAGTTTTGTTTAGAGGTAGCTTAAACTGTTCAAATTCCTGTTGACGCTCACACAACTATACACACACAAAATAATACAAATTCAAAAGCACGATCTTATTAATATAAAACTATTATAGAATGAACTTTTCTTCAAATTGCGAATACATACCTTGTATTCAGACACATCCTTCTCACAGTTCTCTTGCAGCAACTGAACTTTTGCCAAAACATGTTGACGCTCACTGTTTACTTGAGCAACCTGCTCAGATATTTCCTGGTTTCGAACCTTTTGTTGATCACACTCACTTTTTGAGGAAGAAAAAAAAGAAAAAGCTGTGATGCATTTTAAAATGAAAATATCGTTTTGCTTGCCTCAATAGGCCAGAGCTTAATTTGTAAGAAAATGAGCAAACAGAAGTCAAGAACACATTTCTCCTTCCATATTTAAGTAAAATTCTAGACCATATATCACAATGCTTTAATATAAGAGTTTATACTATCATATAGAAATAAGAAAATGACTATGGCAATCATTCTCTTATTCCCACTGGTTCCCTTTTACCTGCCTAGCAGTGCTTGATGAGGACTGAGTATCCTTTACATTTCCATCCAACATTCCTAGAGCAGGTTTTACACTGGTTACTGAATAAAGCCTCTTCAATGCTTTCCTTTCAAACACTACGTGAACAGGTACATCACGAGTTTAATTTTATGCAAGACAGAGACAAGAGATTAAGCAGGTGCTGAAATCTTGAGCGACATACACAAAATGTTGGGTGAGGTCGGGTAGCATCTATGGAGGAATATGAACGTTGACATTTTGGGCCAATAACCTTCATATGGACCGGAAAGGAAGAGGGCAGAACCCAGAATAAATAGGAGGGGGAGGAACACAAACTAGTAGATAATAGGCAAGTCCAGTTGAGGGGGAGGATGGTAGGTAGGTGGTGGAAGGGGGATAAAAGCAAATGGTATGAGATGATGGTAGGTAGAAGAGGCAAAGGGATGATAGAAGATAGTAGACTATGGAATGAAGGGAAGGACATCAGGAATGAAAGGGAAATGATGGACAGGCCATGACAGTCAGTGTGGGGGTCAAATGGAAGGGGTCGGGGGGCTACAGGAATTGGGAAAATCAAAAACAGAATAGTTTGATGGACATTGATGAGTTGTGGATAGAGTTTTTAAAATTTGCCACTGAGAAGTTGGAAGTATGATAGATAGTAAGGAAGGTAGGAATAAGCTCCAAGGAAACAAAGGGTGGTGAACTGTGTAGAAAAGTATCTGTCCTTATGGCTTATAATGAAAGGTAACACCTGGCATTTCACCATTCTTTCTATTAAGTTTCATCCTCTCCACATCCACACTATCAGGGCCTTTCACCATTCGATAGGTTTCACTGAGATTACCCTTCATTCTTCTGAATTCTAGTGAATACAGGTCCAGAGCCATCACATGCTCTTCATATGACAAGCCATTCAATCCTGGAATCAATTCTGGGAATCTTTGAACCCTCTCCAGCTTCAGCACATCCTTTCTAAGACAAGGGGCCTAAACTTGCTCACAATACTCATATGATGCCTCACCAGTGCTGTACTAGTACTAGAGTCTTTTCTGTGGGCTCGTAGCTTGTTAAGCAGCCTCATGTGTGGCACCTTGTTAAATGCCTTCTAAAAATGCAAGTACGCAACATCAAGCAGCATAGACAAAGAAGTACCACTTATCATTTCTTCAAAGAATTCCAACAGATTTGTCAGGCAATTAGCTGCATCACCCTAAACCATAGAGTACAAACCACAACACAAGTAACTTTTATAGATACCAAAAAGGTGTTGACCAAAAAGAACTAATAGTGACAGGATCTGAATTAGGAATCAGTCATTTGGAACACAAGTGAAAAAAAGTTTCTACACTCGGCAAATGATAACTGTCGAGGAATATTAAAAACCAATTGAGTTTTTGAATGTGAAAGTATTTCAATGCACATGCAGATAAATGAGGGTGTTATAAATTGCTGCTGTGAATTCATGAATAGTAAAGCAGGCTTCAGGGATAGTATAACCAATATGCTTTTATTGCTTGTATGCATACCTACGATAGAACATTATGCCCTGGTCAGAACAGACTGGGTTAAACCCAGCATACACTTATGGTTGCTGCCATTGCTAACCTGTTAATGAGCACAAATATGAATAAACTTTTATAGCTATGTGGCTCCAAATGTAATGGGAGCTTTACCACTGCAACCTTTTCACAAAGCACACCAAGCTGCAGGCAGCAAGAATTACCATATGGATCACTCATGGCCTTCAGACTACAGTGCTTATAAAAAGAATTTACCCCCCTTGGAAGTTTTCATGTTTTATTGTTTTACAACATTGAATCACAGTGGATTTAATTTGGCTTTTTTTGACACTGATCGACACAAAAAGACTTTTTCATGTCAATATGAAAACAGATCTCTACAAAGTGATCTGAATTAATTACAAACACAAAATAATTTATTGCACAAGTATTTACTTCCTTTAATATGACACACCAAATCATCACTTGTGCAGCCAATTGGTTTCATAATTAAATGGGGATCTGTTTTTGGAGACCTGCATACAGTCAAGGTGTTTCAATTGATTGTATAGAACATAGAATAGTACAGCACAGTACAGGCCCTTCGGCCCACAATGTTGTGCCGACCCTCAAACCCTGCCTCCCATATAAGCCCCCACCTTAGATTCTTCCATATACCTGTCTAGTAGTCTCTTAAACTTCACTAGTGTATCTGCCTCCACCACTAACTCAGGCAGTGCATTCCATGCACCAACCACTCTCTGAGTAAAAAATCTTCCTCTAATATCCCCCTTGAACTTCCCACCCTTTACCTCAAAGCCATGTCCTCTTGTATTGAGCAGTGGTGCCCTGGGGAAGAGGCGCTGGCTATCCACTCTATCTATTCCTCTTATTATCTTGTACACCTCTATCATGTCTCCTCTCATCCTCCTTCTCTCCAAAGAGTAAAGCCCTAGCTCCCTTAATCTCTGATCATAATGCATACTTTCTAAACCAGGCAGCATCCTGGTAAATCTCCTCTGTACCCTTTCCAATGCTTCCACATCCTTCCTATAGTGAGGTGACCAGAACTGGACACAATACTCCAAGTGTGGCCTAACCAGAGTTTTATAGAGCTGCATCATTACATCACAACACTTAAACTCTATCCCTCGACTTATGAAAGCTAACACCCCATAAGCTTTCTTAACTACCCTATCCACCTGTGAGGCAACTTTCAGGGATCTGTGGACATGTACCCCGAGATCCCTCTGCTCCTCCACACTACCAAGTATCCTGCCATTTACTTCGTACTCTGCCTTGGAGTTTGTCCTTCCAAAGTGTACCACCTCACACTTCTCCAGGTTGAACTCCATCTGCCACTTCTCAGCCCACTTCTGCATCCTATCAATGTCTCTCTGCAATCTTTGACAATCCTCTACACTGTCTACAACACCACCAACCTTTGTGTCGTCTGCAAACTTGCCCACCCACCCTTCTACCCCCACATCCAGGTCATTAATAAAAATCACGAAAAGTAGAGGTCCCAGAACAGATCCTTGTGGGACACCATTAGTCACAATCCTCCAATCTGAATGTACTCCCTCCACCACCACCCTCTGCCTTCTGCAGGCAAGCCAATTCTGAATCCACCTGGCTAAACTTCCTTGGATCCCATGCCTTCTAACTTTCTGAATAAGCCTACCATGTGGAACCTTGTCAAATGCCTTACTAAAATCCATATAAATCACATCCACTGCACTACCCTCATCTATATGCCTGATCACTTCCTCAAAGAAATCTATCAGGCTTGTTAGACACGATCTGCCTTTTACAAAGCCATGCTGACTGTCCCTGATCAGACCATGACTCTCTAAATGCCTATAGATCCTATCTCTAAGAATCTTTTCCAACAGCTTTCCAATCACAGACGTAAGGCTCACTGGTCTATAATTACCCGGACTATCCCTACTACCTTTTTTGAACAAGGGAACAACATTCGCCTCCCTCCAATCCTCCGATACCATTCCCGTGGACAACAAGGACATAAAGATCCTAGCCAGAGGCTCAGCAATCTCTTCTCTCGCCTCGTGGAGCAGCTGGGGGAATATTCCGTCAGGTCCCGGGGACTTATCTGTCCTAATGTATTTTAACAACTCCAACACCTCCTCTCCCTTAATATCAGCATGCTCCAGAACATCAACCTCACTCATATTGTCCTCACCATCATCAAGTTCCCTCTCATTGGTGAATACCGAAGAGAAGTATTCATTGAGGACCTCGCTCACTTCCACAGCCTCCAGGCACATCTTCCCACCTTTATCTCTAATCGGTCCTACCTTCACTCCTGTCATCCTTTTTTTCTTCACATAATTGAAGAATGCCTTGGGGTTTTCCTTTACCCTACTCGCCAAGGCCTTCTCATGCCCCCTTCTTGCTCTTCTCAGTCCCTTCTTAAGCTCCTTTCTTGCTTCCCTATATTCCTCAATAGACCCATCTGATCCTTGCTTCCTAAACCTCATGTATGCTGCCTTCTTCCTCCTGACTAGATTTTCCACCTCACTTGTCACCCATGGTTCCTTCACCCTACCATGCTTTATCTTCCTCACCGGGACAAATTTATCCCTTACATCCCGCAAGAGATCTCTAAACATCAACCACATGTCCATAGTACATTTCCCTGCAAAAACATCATCCCAATTCACAACCGCAAGTTCTAGCCTTATAGCCTCATAATTTGCCTTTCCCCAAATAAAAATTTTCCTGTCTTCTTTGATTCTACCCTTTTCCATGATAATTATAAAGGCCAGGGAGCGGTGGTCACTGTCCCCCAGATGCTCACCCACTGAGAGATCTGTGACCTGACCCGGTTCAATACCTAGTACTGGATCTAGTATGGCATTTCCCCTGGTCGGCCTGTCCACATACTGTGACAGGAATCCATCCTGGACACACTTAACAAATTCTGCCCCATCTAAACCCTTGGAACTAATCAGGTGCCAATCAATATTAGGGAAGTTAAAGTCACCCATGATAACAACCCTGTTATTTTTGCACCTTTCCAAAATCTGCCTCCCAATCTGCTCCTCTGTATCTCTGCTGCTACCAGAGGGCCTATAGAATACCCCCAGTAGAGTAACTGCTCCCTTCCTGTTCCTGACTTCCACCCATATTGACTCAAAAGAGGATCCTGCTACATTACCCACCCTTTCTGTAGCTGTAATCGTATCCCTGACCAGTAATGCCACCCCTCCTCCCCTTTTTCCTCCCTATCTCTTTTAAAGCACTGAAATCCAGGAATATTGAGAATCCATTCCTGCCCTGGTGCCAGCCAAGTCTCTGTAATGGCCACTACATCATAATTCCATGTATGTATGTAATTAAAAAAAATACACCTGTATCTGGAAGGCCCAACTGCTGGTGAGCCAGTATTTGGCAAAAACTACACCATGAAGCCAAAAGAACACTCCAAACAACTCCACAAAAAGCATATTGAAAAGCACAAGTCAGACAAGTGCTAGAATCAACATGCTACCGTGAAGCATGTTGGTGGCTGCATCACTGCAGCAGACCCTTGGAAGGCTTGTGAAAGTAGAGGGTATAATGAATGTAGCAAAATGCAGGGAAATCCTGATGCAGTCTGCAAGAGAACTGCAACTTGGAAGAAGATTTGTATTCCAGCAAGACAATGACCCCAAGCATAAAAGACAAAGCTACACCAGAATGGCTAAAAAACAAAGTTAATGTCCTGGATTGGCCAAGTCAGAGGCTAAACCTCAATCCAATTGAGAATTTGTGGCTGGACTTAAAAAGGGCTGTTCACTCATGATCCCCATGCGATCTGACAGAGCTTGAGCAGTTTTGTAAAGAAGAATGGGGAAAAATTGCAATGTCCAGATGTGCAAAGCTGATAGAGACCTATCCACACAGACTCAAGGCTATAATTGCTGCCAAAGGTGCATCTACTAAATACTGACTTGGAGGGAGCAAATACTTGTGCAATTATTTTGTATTTAATAATTGTAACGAATTTAGACCAATTTGCAAAAATTTTTGTCATTTGTCTTTTCTGTTGATCAGTGTCAGAAAAGCCAAATTAACTCCACTGTGATTCAATGTCGTAAAACAATAAAACATGAAAACTTCCAAGGGGGATGAATACTTTTTGATAGGCACTACAACTTGTTTTTATTATGTGGAATTAAAGTTTAAAGACTGAAAAGTTGATTTAAACACGGTTGTAAATCAAAAATATAATCACTTTGAAATAAAAATAAATGAGAAATCATTTGGCTCTTTTGACACTGATCAACAGAAAAGACCTCTATGTCAAAATGGCAACAAACCTCTACAAATTGGTCTAAATTTATTACAATTATTAAATATAAAATGGATACCATTCAAATTAAAAGCTGATGAGTCTGAGAGAAATGTATCTGTTTCCTTTGCTCAGCAGCTTACAAAATGCCCCTGGACTCAAATGGCAAGTCCAGAGGCACAGCCTGAGGTCAGATGTGCCAAGAAAATGCTCTCATTTATATTGTTACTCATCAGCAATTTCCTGCATATTATCCAAGAGTTTTATTCAGAAGATGTTCTTTGGTTAACAGTATGAACGCATACAGCCAACTCTTTTCTCCATATTATGAAATAATTCAAAATAAGTGCTTTTGAAAAGCTAACAGTTTTATATTTCAATCATAACTGCTGAATTTGTAGTTTTAACACTGTTGCTTTATCTTCCAATATAACATGAATTCAGCAGCACACCAAGTTCCATATGTTAAAAAGCTCTAAATTTCATATCGTCTGCACACCCAGGCCTAACAATTATTTCAATTTTATGCTGAAGAATTACAAAACTATGCAGAATATTTGTATGAAATAGACAGGAGTGACATTTTTGATTAAAACTGATAGATTAAACCAAAAACCCATAGCTATTCTCCGTTATGTAAACTACTACACAGATGAGCATGGTTATAAATTTGACTACTCTGCTCAAGCTTATTATACTAACCAATTATAAATGATAAAAGATTCAGCACAGTGCTACAGTTCAAAGAAAATACAAAAACAAGGGTTAAGTTTACATACGTGGCTACTGAGTCAAGATCATGATCCCTAGCTTCCTGTTTCTTCAGCATCTGCATCTTTAGCTTGTCTTGCTTTTCTAATTTTGAACAGAGAAGCCTTTTCAGTGGAGTCTCTTCTGTTTGCATGCTTTCAAGTTCCACCTTTTTTCTGTCAAGCTCATTTCCTTCATTCCAAATCTATAGAAGTCAAGAGAACAATATAGTCTTGCATGATTCAGAGTATAGCTTTTGACACATAACATCTAACAGCTATTTGATTGAAAAGGGAAAGTATATTAAAAAGTATATTTAAAAAATCACATGCTTTCTATATAACTTAAGACCATGAATTAATCTTTCTTTTTAGTGGCAGGGAAATAAATAATAGGATGGCTCTGAAATTGTACATATGAATGCATTTTTCCTGCAATTTACAAGAGTGCTCTCACAAGGGTAGCTCCAGTTCAACTCAGTATTAATCTTATTTGTACGGTTTGCCTTCTTTTGCGCATTGGTTGTTTGTCAGTCTTTGTCGATGTATAGATTTTTAAAATGAAATTCCATTATGTTTCTTTTTTCCTGTGGGCGCCTGACAAAAAAAACAACGAATCTCAAGGTAGAATATATTAACATGTTGTTCTCCAATCTAGACAACCCAACCATCAACCACCGGAGCTACACATCTTCCGAGTTATAATAACGTGTACCTACTTTGATAATAATTAACTTTAAACTTTAGGCAGAGGTAGTTAGAAAAGTTTGTGATTGTAAAGCAGGAATTGGCCTCTTGCATTGTATTGGACAAATATGCAAAGAAAACATTTCAAGGAACAAAGATATTACTATATCCTTTCGATGAAGAGTCAGTTGTCAGGTCCTTGCACATTAAAGTAGGGTTCAGAGAGAAAATCCGCTTGCAAAAAAAAAAATTAAACACTTAGTAGCTACTTTATTAGTTATCTCCTGTAGCTAATAAAGTGGCCACAAAGTGTACATTCATGGTCTTCTACTGCTATAGCCCATCCACTTCAGGGTTCAATGTGTTCTGAGTTCAGAGATGCACTTCTGCACACCACTGTTGTAACGTGAGGTTATTTGAGTTACTGTCACCCTCCTGTCAACTTGAACCAGTGAGACTGTTCTCCTCAAGCAACACACATCAAAGTTGCTGGTGAACACAGCAGGCCAGGCAGCATCTCTAGGAAGAGGTACAGTCGCGTTTCGGGCCGAGACCCTTTGTCAGGACTAACTTAAGGAAGAACTAGTAAGAGATTTGAAAGTGGGAGGGGGAACGGGAGATCCAAAATGATAGGAGAAGACAGGAGGGGGAGGGATGGATCCAAGAGCTGGACAGGTGATTGACAAAAGGGATATGAGAGGATCATGGGACAGGAGGCCCAGAAGGAAAAGGGAGAGGGGGGAAAAACCCAGAGGATGGACAAGGGTATGGTCAGAGGGACAGAGGGAGAAAAAGGAGAGAGAGAGAGAGAGAGAGAGAGAAAGAATGTGTTCTCCTCCAATCTTTCTCATTAACAAGGCATATTCAGCTACAGAACTGCCACTCATAGGATGTTCCCCAGCCCCTCCCCCAACACCTCGCACCATTCCCTGTAAACGCGAGATTTTTGTGCATGAAAATCCCAGATCAGCAGCTTGAGGTACTCAAATCACCTTGTCTGGCGCCAACAATCATTCCACAGTCAAAACCACTTAGATCACATTTCTTCCCCATTCTGATGTTTGGTCTGAACAACTAAACCTCTTGATCATGTCTGTATGCTTTTATACATTGAGTTGCAGTCACATGATTAGCCAGTTAGATATTTGCATTAATAAGTTGTACAGGTGTACCTAATAAAGTGCCCACTGGGTGTATGTGAACTTTGAAGGACTGTGACCTATCAAAATCTCAGTAGATATTTTAGCTATTTAAATCTTCTGAATTAATAATGGAAATCAGGGAGATATCAGGTGAATTAAGTGGGAAATTTGCATTATTCTCCATTACAGAGGATGCAAGTAATCAGGCTCTTGGAAAGAAAAGTAGTATTCAAGAAATTTACAATCACAAAGACAGTTGTACTTCACAAGCTTTTGGAGCTATGGGCTGGCAATTCTCTGATCCCACAGAACTCATCTGAGGGTCTTGTTTTAAGTGGATCATAAGAGAGTTGACACATTGATATTAATTTTCCAAAATTCCCTGGACTCAGGGAAGGTTCCTTTGGAATGGAAAACAGCAAATATCACCTCTTTTTTTTTCTCTAAAAAGGTGACAGAAAGACAGGAAAGTAACGACCAGTTAGACACACTTGATATAGAAAAATGCTTGATGCAGTTATTTATAGCAGAGTGCTTTGGAAAAATTAAATCAAGATAATCTGGCCAAATTACTATGCTTTCTGAAAAGGAATCATGTTTGACCATTTTAATCAGGGTTCTGTATGGGTAGGGTAGAAAGGAGTGTTATAAATGGGTTTCCAGAAGTACCTGAGGCGAGGGGCTATGGAGGGCTATGATCCAGGTTGTGTCGATCAGATTAAGCAGTATAACAGTTTGGCATGGACTAGACAGGCTGAAGGGCCTGATTCTGTACAGTAGTGCAGTACTCTATGATTTCAAAAGAATAAGATTTACATCTCAGAAACAGTGGCCAAGATTGGGCTCATTGTGTAGGAGGAATCCTGAAGCTTCTGGGTGAATACAACAGAGGATTTACTTGAACCTTGTTTGGCATTAGAAATCACAGATATAAAAGCAGACTTGTAAAACGCAAGACATTTCCTTTAGAACAGTACAGATTATTATAGAATATAATAGTTACAGAACTAATTAAAATTTATCAAAGGATAGAGCAGGAAAGATTAAAATGTATCATTTCCAGTGGTCGATGAGACAAGAAGAAATTGCCATCAATGCAAGAATAAATAAAACAACTTTAAGAGAGGTGTAAAATTCATTGCCAGAATAAAGGTAGAGAAATTCATCATTTGGTTTAGGCTGAAAATAAAAGGACTGAGGAGCACAGGATAGGTAAATATGATCTGAACTACTCGCTCAGATGGAGAGTGAACAGAAAGGTAGACACATTGTGCGAAAAGACAATTTCCAAATCACGGCTTCTAATCATTTCTATGCAATTAGAAAGTGTATTATATTTAAAGCACGCTATAAAGAGATGAACACCAACTAAGTTTACTTTAACACTAAGAACAGAATAATGGAAGGTGCAGTACATTCTCTTTAAGGGGGAAAATACATCAAATATTTAATCTGATTTACAAGCAAAACATAAAGAATGTCAGCCTGCAATTACTGGGATAATATGTTTTTCAAATGTTACTGAAAAATTCTTACATATAAATGCATATGCTAAAGTAACAAAAATGAAATCCTTTTCTGATTAGCGTATTTTTCTATCAAATTCACCACACTGATTTGGTCAAATATCCTAAGGGTAGATAAAAGCAGCATTATACATTTCAATCAGTGGATGGGCTCCAAACCTACACTTCAGGCGTGAGAACAATATTTTGAAATCTACCACATTATATACAAAAAGTTAAATTTATAATGCAGTTATGTCACATTTATTTTTCAAACTATCCTTGACTATCAAGTAAATCAAGGTGCTCCATCTATTTTACCAAGAAAGAGAATACCAACTTAAAGGTTTATCAGCACTTCGCTAACACACACAATAATGAAAACAATAATTTGGAAGCCTTCTAAAAGGATTTGGCAACAGCTAAGCAAAAAGTAATACAGTCCATATAGTTTGTGAAACATAAGAATTTGCATACCTCAGTGTTCTTACTGCTCATTTGGTTACAGCCAGTCTGGTTTTGTACCAAGATACCCAAGTAAGATTCTAGTTCTTTCTTTTGGAAATTGGTAAAATTTGCCGACTTATCCTGAAGTTCTAATATTCGCTCATTTTTCTTTTGCTGTTAAATATACACAAAACTGAATTATTATGGAAATAACCTGTCAGCTACTTGCTTTTTTGGTAAGTGCCAAGTTGGTACATTTACTGCACCAACTAGCGCTGTCACAGCCTTAGATTAGCAGTCGTCAACTCTGTTTAAGACCAAGGTCTGATGACGCTAATCCAAACTACATTTTGCACATTAACAATCCAACCAGGATTTTAGGAAAAGGCAGGCAAAATTCAGAGCAGAGTCTACTCTATTTCAGTTTAGTAACACGGAATACGCTTTAATTGCAGATGCACCCAGGACAAGCACAATTCTGATCAGAATAAATGGTCAATGTAATACTGTTATAGTCTGGTGCCTCAGATTTCCTTTAAGTGGATGATCAGAAAAAACATCTGGAAATTAAGAACAGTGACCATCTCAATTAGCTTAAATCAGCAGACAACCTAAAGAGCAAATAAACAACTTTTAATCCTAGAGGAACAAACAGGCAGCAATAGAGCAGATCTTACAAATTTTGAAGATATTGGTCATTGATAAAATATGGAATTGATTTCAGTTGCAGGATAACATTTCAATCATATCTTATGTAACCCAAATCTAATGTTCTCTTACACATCCATGGAAAAAAGGCACCAGTTAAGATCAGAAAGCTAAAAATTGTCAGATGTCCTTAAAATCTGAAATAAGAAATAGAAATGACAGGAAAACCTCATTCAAAGGGACAGGAAAAGAACCAGAGTAGTTTTGTTTATGGATCTTGGAAAGAATGTAGAAACATGCTGTGCAGGGTTGGGGGTGATCTTGAAAAGGTGGTTATTGATGGCTTAGAACAGTAGTTTAGTGCTTGATTGTCAGGTTGCAACACAGAAAAAGTTATATTGTTTAGGAGTGATGACTTTCGGATTTTGTCAAGTGTTTTCCTCAAGCAACAGCACAAAATTGACAGCAAGAAGAATAAAAATTGATGAAGTGGTGGAGTGGGGTTATGATTGGGGATGTAGATTTTCAGTAGAAAAACCTCAAATTGTACTTTTTACCAGGAAAAGAATTGAGGTAGGGAAGAAGTTAAGGATGTATGGGATTGAATTAGAAAGGGTTGGATCATTTAAAATTTCTGGGAGTTATATTTGATTCACGATTAACATGGGCAGACCATATCAGGAAAGTTGAGGAGAAATGCGAAAAAGTAATAAATGTGATAAGATGTTTGACTGGTAGGGAATGGGGAGCAAGTGAAATCTGTGTTGGACTATGGAAATATAGCATATGGATCAGCAGCTATGTCTCTTTTAAGGAAACTGGATGTGATTCAGGCTCAGGCTTTGAAAGTGTGCAGTGGGGCTTTTAAAACATCACCAGTATCAGCCCTACAGGTAGAAATGGGAGTAATGCCTTTGGAACTAAGAAGGATGCAATTGATGGGAAACTACTCGGCTAATTTGCAGGGACACAATGATTCTCACCCTGCTAAAGGAGTGTTGCAGGAATGCTGGGAAAATGGGAGGTTTCAGAGGGATAACTTTAGTCGGGTAGGGAATGATATTGCTAAAGAATGTGGAGTGTTTGACCTAAGGATAAGTCCTTCAGTAGTTTATCCAGTCGCAGCTCCATGGAAACTTGTATGGCCTGATATAGACTGGCATTTGTTAGAGGTAAAAAGGATAGGAAAATATAAAACTCATTTGGTAAGTGCATTTAACTGTCATGTGATGGAAAAGCATAGTGATTATACTCACATTTATACGGATGGTGCTAAGGAACCTGAAACAGGAGTGACAGGGATTAGGATGGCTATACCAGCAAAAGAAATTGAAATCAGCAGAAGAACATCTAATAAGTTAGAGGTGTATAGAGTGGAGATGCTGGCGGTGTTGGTTGCGTTGTGATGGGTGGAGAAAGTTAGACAAGTCAAAGTGTTGATATGCTCAGATTCATCCTCAGTTCTAGCAAGTTTAAGGTCTTTTCACACAAACAGTTGGCAAGATGTACTTTATGAAGTCATTCAGTCAGTCACAAGAATTGCAAATCAGGGAGGTCAGGTAAAATTTCTACGAGTTCCAGCACATGTAGTGGTGAAGGGAAATGAGAGGGTGAATGATTTGGCAAAGAAGGCATTAAAGAAAGAAAATATAGGAATGCACATTAGTATCAGTAAAGCAGAGATTAAGTGTGTAATCTGGGAAAAAAATCAACCAAATGTGGCAACAAAGATGGGACAGGGAGGGGAAAGGGAAGCATTTATATCAAATACAAAGAAGTGTTGCAGGTACTAGGGTAGGTAGTGGAAACAGAAGAGAGGAAACTGTGTGGACTAGGTTAAGGCTGGGGCACTGTGCATTAAACAAAACATAGAAAATGATAGGGAAACACCAGACAGGATTGTGTGAGGAATGTCAGGAAGAGGAGTCAGCAGAACATGTAGTTCTGAGTTGCAGGAAGTATGGGATACAGAGAGAGATGATCAGAATTAATCTAAGGGAACTGGGGGTGCAGGAATTCACATTAAAAGGGTTGCTGGGCATGGGTGAGAGAGCACAGGATAGGGAATTTTTAACTTTCTTAAGGGGTACTGGTTTTTTTTATATATAGGATATGACAGATAAGCATATGGCCAAAGATGGAAGGATAAAGTGTAGGTTAGGGTGTGTGTGTGTGTGTGTGTGTGTGTGTGTGTGTGTGTGTGTGTGTGTGTGTGTGTGTGTGTGTGTGTGTGAGAGAGAGAGAGAGAGAGAGAGAGAGATAGATAGATATTGATTGGGTAAAGGGATTTAGAAAGCAAGTCTATTGCACACTCCAGAGCAGAAGGTGGCGGTAATGCACCATTAAGCTGGGTGCCAAACGCCATAAAACAAGATGAAGAAGAAAAATTTATTGAGAATGGATCCTACAGCAGATTCAGAATGATCGTAAGATGTTCAGAAATTTAGGTAATTGATACCATGGGAGAAAAAGAGACCGAGAAAGAACCCAATCAGAATAAAAATTCCAAAACTGGTAGGAAAAGTCCATTAAGGTGTGTTATTTGAAGAATTCTTCTAACCTAAGATGTGGACGCAAAAAGCAATTCACAAAATAGTTAGACTAAAACAATCAACACACATTAAAGTTGCTGGTGAATGCAGCAGGCCAGGCAGCATCTGTAGGAAGAGGTGCAGTCGACGTTTCAGGCCGAGACCCTTCGTCAGGACTAACTGAAGGAAGAGTGAGTAAGGGATTTGAAAGTTGGAGGGGGAGGGGGAGATCCAAAATGATAGGAGAAGACAGGAGGGGGAGGAATAGAGCCAAGAGCTGGACAGGTGATAGGCAAAAGGGGATATGAGAGGATCATGGGACAGGAGGTCCTCCCCCCTCCTGTCTTCTCCTATCATTTTGGATCTCCCCCTCCCCCTCCAACTTTCAAATCCCTTACTCACTCTTCCTTCAGTTAGTCCTGACGAAGGGTCTCGGCCTGAAACGTCGACTGCACCTCTTCCTACAGATGCTGCCTGGCCTGCTGCGTTCACCAGCAACTTTGATGTGTGTTGCTTGAATTTCCAGTATCTGCAGAATTCCTGTTGTTTGAGACTAAAACAATGATACTTTTTGACTATTGCACAAAAGCTATTTGCTTCTTAATATTTTTTCACTTAAAAATTAGAACGGGGAAAAACTGACAGTATCATGCAACACACAAAATGCTGGAAGAACTTAATAGGTCAGGTGGCATTTATGAAAAAGAGCAAGCAGTCGATATTTCGGGCTGAAAAGTCAACTGTTTAATCTTTTCCATATATGCTGCCTAACCTGGAGTGTTCCTCCAGCATTTTGAGTGTGTTGTTTGGATTTCCAGGATCTGTAGATTTTCTCGTTTGAACAATATTATATGGTCTGAAAAACAAGTGGAACCTTAAACAAGTTAGCAAACAGCTGCCAGCAAAAGATGGCGGTGTACGATCTAAAATTTTACAGGGACATTCATACCAAGGCATCCTTTTTCTTTTCTACTGTCTCATTCATTGCTTGTATTTCACTCTTTTCTTGTTCTGGACATTCCACAATCATGGGTTTGAGCTTTGCTTGCATCTCCTTTTCATTAATCAAGTCCACTTTCAGCTGGCTCTACCAATAAAAAGACAACTTTATTAGGGGTAAAAATTAGATTAATACAGTGCAGACATGACTACATACAACTATACCTTTAAATGATATAGCATTCCACGAAGTTGTATCAAACTACCACATGAAACTTAGTAAACCAGATGGTTTGTAACACCTGTGTAGCGCTCATCTTGTCTCATGCGACTGGTCACCACACTCTTTATGAGAAAAATCAAATGACATAGTACTATGCTAGGTGCTAGTAGGCCATCAGAAGCTCTAGGCATTGGAACAGGCTTTATATCTCTATATAAAAATCAAGATATACAAAATATTTACATGAATAACAATTAAAATTCCCACATTCTGTCGTTCCAAATCTCAGATATCAACAAAAAACAAACTTCTGCTTAGGTAGAACCAGTGACATTCATTAGAATAACCTTTGTTAATCTAATTAGTTAGAGAAATTGTAGTTAGTGTTATTTCCCGTTTAAAGGTATACAGACTAACCTAGTTAGAAAACTAATTGAATTCCTATTCTTAAGTATTATGGTTAACTTCAGGTTTCAGTTCAAGTCAGTATATCTACAAATTGAAATTGAAAAATTATATATCTATACAGCTCAACTCCTTTCACAATAATTCTCCAACATCACAACTTTTAAACAAAGTAAATCTCATTCAGTAACATATCAAAATCTTGGCAAAAATAATCAGTTATTGCAGAAAATCAAATTCAGATGCTTTGAATGAAAATAAACTTGTACATCCAATTGTATTAAATCCTCTATGTCATGAAACAATTCGTTCCTGCACTGGTTCTTCATCTTGGGTGGCCTGCCATCTTGTTTGGTTGAATTAGTTGATCATCCAGGGAAAGTCAATTCCCAAACTTATACAAAAGAAACCTGACCAAATCCCTTGGCATAACTTAACAGAACCAATTCCCGGTTACACGGTAGCAATCTTGGACACTCGTCTCTACCGATGTTGTCTCATTTTAGGGCTGCTGCTCGTTATAGCTATAGCTTCAATAGATCTTTTATCTCTATTGTCTCTCCTCCAGGGGTTTCAAATAAGTAGGGTCGAGGTACTTACTACTAATTACACTTCTAACAGTTTATATCTTTAGATTCTAATAGTTTGCTGCGTTTCTCTCGCTTTCCTGCACTGCGTCAGCCAAGCCTCGTTCTCCCATAGCTTTTTTCCCTCAAGTTCTTTAAATTCTGTAAACCTCATTTTCATCCCTCCACAGGTGGAGCTTTCTAACATTACAGCATTAAGTTAAATTAATCTGGTTTACAGGCTCATTCAGCGTCAATCCGGGCACAAAACACGCGTAAAAGGTATGCCCACAAATACCCTTCACTAAAATCTGGGAAATATCAAAGCTGAGATATTTAATTGGCATCTGTTAAAGCTGGAGCAAACTAGCTGGATGAACATTCTCTAGATCTCTTTATTATTTAGGAACCTTGATAACTTTGGCTTCAACACCCAAAGGACGACATTATCCAAACCTTACTACTAAATGTTTCAGCAAAAGTTCCTAATTCTTTCACCACCTTCAACAGGGTCTCTGAAGGTGATATGACATAACGTGATGAATCTTATAGTACAAGGTCAAACCAGAGTAAAGAAAACTCCTGCAGATTACCACTCAGCGCTGATGTATCAGAAATCCATTACAATGAGCACCACTTGATAGAAGCATTAAGATTAAAAGAGAGTACAAAAATGCACTCTGGGTGAATGTACCACTAATGATGTAGTGAAGAAATGTGAAACTGCACTTGGAGCTTAAAGTAGGCATTTTAACTGATGATGACAGCGTACACCTGTGCTCTACATTGGGTAAATTCACATTTGATAAGTGAAAAGTAACACTTTGCCACAGAATGACCACCTAGAGTTCTGACATCCAGCAAATTTCCCAGCCCCATCAATATCCTGGACAGAGAAGCCACAACCATACATTAGATGATATTCTATGTTGAGATGGCACTCAGTCCAGAAAGACTACCAGCCTTAGGATTGGAAACAGAAGCTGGGAACAAAGTTCTTTAGCTGTTGTCTTTATGTACCTTTTACCTGCTCCACACAGGGAACTGCTTTGCTGTTGGCTACATGTCATCTGCCAATTTGATCTACCTATGAGCTTGAGTAGATAGTCAGCTTTAAGTCATCATGCAATAGTTATTCTTCTGACTTGCAATTTCTTCACTGAAATATAGAGAATGCCTTGCTTTGAGGCATGGGGACAGCTTGCACATTAACAATCCAAACAGGACATTAGGGATAGGGAGGCAAAATTCAGAGCAGGTGTCTGTCTCCTGTACTTTATTTCAGTTTAGTAACATGGAATATGCTTTAATTCCAGATATTGGGGACAAATGTTCGAGACTTGACATACATTTAATTGGCATCTGTTAAAGCTGGAGCAAACTAACCAGATAAACATTCTCTAGATCTCCTTATTATTTAGGAATCTTATTAACTTCAGCTTCAACACCCAAAAGGATGGCATCATTCAAAATGTTGCTGTTTACTCAACATCATTCATCTATACTGTATACCCATTCCATTCACCGTGTGCACTTTGCTGCAAAGTGACACATCTAATAATGCCCTAAGATAAACTTGCCATGGCTTTGTCAACAGCAGCTCCCAAATCTGGTCAGGCAACATCTTTGGAAAGGAGTAAACAGTCAACATTTTGGGCCGAGACCCTTCATCAGGTGTTCTATTGATGTTGCCTGACCTGCTGGGCTCCTTCAGCATTTTGTGTGTGTTGCTTGGACTTCCAGATTTGCAATTTTTTTGTGTTTAATCTCCCAAATCAGAATCAGGTTTACTATCATTGGCATGTGTCATGAAATTTGAAGGTTGTTGCTGCGACACCACTCCACTAGTTGGCGTATCTTGCATATCTAGTTGGCCTGTACGCCCTCTCGTCTCCACCTGAGATTCTACCAACAATGGTTGTATCATCAGCAAATTTATAGATTGTATTTGAGCTATGCATAGCCACACAGTCATGGGTGTAGAGAGAGTAGAGCAGTGGGCTAAGCACACACTCCTGAGGTGCACCCATGTTGATCGTCAGTGAGGAGATGTTATCACCAGTCCGCACAGATTGTGGTCTTCCGGTTAGGAAGTCGAGGATCCAATTGCAGAGGGAGGTACAGAGGCCCAGGTTCTGTAAACTTCTCAATCAGGATTGTGGGAATGAAGGTATTAAGTGCTGAGCTATAGTCGATGAACAGCATCCTGACACAGGTGTTTGTATTGCCAGGTGGTCTAAAGCCGTGTGAAGAGCAATTGAGATTGCATCTGCCGTTTACATATTGTGGCAATAGGCAAATTGCAATGCGACCAGGTCCTTGCTGAGGGAGGAGTTCAGTCTAGTCAAGGTTCAAACGTACAACTTAATGTCAGAGAAATGTATACAATATACATCCTTCACAACCATCCACAAAAACAGAGGAATGCCCCAAAAAAAATGAACGACAGTTAAATGTTAGAACCCCAAAGCTTCCCCCCACACCGGCTCATAACTGGCAGCGAGCAACAATTTCCCCTCACCCCACCGGCAAAAAAAAAGCATTGGCACCGCCGCCGAGCACTCAAGCATTAGTAAAGCAATAGCAAAGACACAGACTTGCAGTTACCCCAAAGACTTAGCGTTTCACCCGGTATTCGACATACCGCAGGATCTCTCTCCCTAGTAAGCGAGAAAGAAGGGTCTCCATTTTCCCAGCGAGCGGGGAACCATAACAAATAACTCGCTGGTTTACGATGTTAAAAGTCCGTTACGTCACTTTTTTCAAGCTCTGTGCCTGAAGATCGCAAAGATCTCAGGTCTCCGGGCACACAGCAGATATCCCGACACCCCCAATGACGCACGGGTCTCCTGTCGTGACACTAACCCTCGATCCGCTCGTCTCCAGAGCCCTGAGATCCTAGGTTTCTGAATTCGAGCCGGACTATTAGGCCAAAACTTTGGCGTGCATAATTGCCAGTTACGGAACCCCAAGAGCAGGTCCCATTCCCGTAAAGAACCAACCTCTCAAAGCATTTCATCACTGTAGATATGAGTGCTATCGGGCAATAGTCATTAAGGCAGCTCACAGCTTCTTAGGCACTGGTATAACTGATGCCTTCTTGAAGTAAGTGGGAACTTCCACCCACAGCAGTGAGAGGTTGAAAATGTCCTTGAATACTCCCGCCAGTTGGTTGGCACAGGTTTTCAGAGCCTTACCATGTACTCCATCGGGACCTTCCGCCTTGCGAGAGATCACCCTCTTTAAAGACAACCTAACATCAGTCTCTGAGACAGAGGTCACAGGGTCATCAGGTGCAGCAGGGATGTTCACAACTGCAGTAATATTCTCTCTTTCAAAGCAGGCATAGAAAGCATTGAGTCCATCTGGTAGTGAGGCATCGCTGCCATTGATGCTATTGGGTTTTGCTTTGTAGGAAGTAATGTCTTGCAAAGCGGAGGTGGAGGATAAATGTGTGGCTGAGGGATTGGAGCAGGGGGCAGGGATTCAGATTTCTGGATCATCGGGACCTCTTCTGGGGCAGGAGTGACCTGTACAAAAAGGACAGGTTGCACTTGAATCCGAGGGGGACCAATATCCTGGCGGGAAGGTTTGCTAAGGCTACAGAGGAGAGTTTAAACCAGGATTGCTGGAGGTGTGGGAATTGAACTGAAGTGATGGAGGAAAGGATGGTTGGCTCACAAATAGGGAAAGTTTGAAGACAGTGCGAAAGGGAGGATAGGCAGGTGATAGAGAAGGGCCGTGCTCAGTCCAATGGTTTGAGATGTGTATTTTAATGCGTGAAGCATCATGAATAAAGCGGATGACCTTAGAGCGTGGATCAACATTTGGAACTATGATGTTGTGGCCATTACAGAGACTTGGACGGTGCAGGGGCAGGAATGGCTACTTCAAGTGCCAGGCTTTAGATGTTTCAGAAAGGATAGGGAGGGAGGCAAAAGAGGTGGGGGTGTGGCACTGTTGATCAGAGATAGAGTCACGGCTGCAGAAAAGGAGGAAGTCATGGAGGGGCTGTCTACAGTCTCTGTGGGTAGAAGTTAGGAATAGGAAGGGGTCAATAACTCCATAGGACATTCAAAGCTGCTACGCAGGTTGACTGTGGTTAAGAAGGTATACGGTGCATTGGCCTTCATCAATCATGGGATTGAGTTTAAGAGCCGAGAGGTAATGTTGCAGCTATATAGGACCCTGGTCAGACCCCACTTGGAGTACTGTGCTCAGTTCTGGTCGCCTCCCTATAGGAAGGACATGGAAACCATAGAAAGGGTGCAGAGGAGATTTACAAGGATGTTGCCTGGATTGGGGAGCATGCCTTATGAGAATAGGTTGAGTGAACACAATCTTTTCTCCTTGGAGAAACAGAGGATGAGAGGTGACTTGATAAAGGTGTACAAGATAATGAGAGGCATTGATCGTGTGGATACTCAGAGGCTTTTCTCCAGGGCTGAAATGGCTAGCATGAGAGGGCATAGTTTTAAGGTGCTTGGAAGTAAGTACAGAGGAGATGTCGGGGTAAGTTTTGTTTTATAAAAACACAGAGAGTGGTGAGTGCGTGGAATGGGCTGCTGGCGGCGGTGGTAGAAGCGGAAACAATAGGGTGTTTTAAGAGACTCCTGGATGGCTACATGGAGCTTAGGGCTATGGGTAAAGCCTAGGTAGTTCTAAGGTAGGGACATGTTCGGCACAGCTTTGTGGGCTTGGCACCAGTGTCGCCGCAGAGCACTGTGTGATTAAGTGCCTTGCTTAAGGACACAACACGCTGCCTCAGCTGAGGCTCGAATTAGTAACTTCAGATCACTAGACCGACACCCTAACCACTTGGCCCCGCGCCAACTCTGGTACAGACCTGCTTCTTTTAACAACCTGATGGTCTCGGCCCAAAACATTGACTCTCTATTCTCATCCATAGATACTGCCTGACCTGCTGAGCTCCTCCAGCACATTGTGTGTAATGCTCTAAATTTCCAGCATCTGCAGTACCTCTTGTGTCTATGATTTATTGCTCCACTGCAAAGTCTCTTCAAGCTATGCCTACCCTGAAGTTTAAATCCTCTTCAAAAGGAGTTCAGTGAGACTCTCTCAATGCTCCTCTGCTGCTCTGATTCTTCCACCATATGCTCATCCAGACTCGCTATCACAGCCATGTACCATTCTTGGGATTTTGTCTCCGCCACCATCTTGTACCACATGGCTTCCAGCTCCATTTCCAGATCTTCCAGCTTGGATCCAGCAAGTGTTCAATTGACTGTTTCTCCCGCCACTGCTCCCTCTGGATTCTATGTGCCACCCTCACCACTCCAAAAAATTCACAGCTCCAACCAACAATTCTTTTCCTTCCTTGCATCTACGAATTGGAAGATCGTGCATCTCAAGACGCAGCAGCCTGCAGTCCCTCCGGCTCTGAACTCCACTTCCTGCAGGCTGCCGACTCCGCCGCCTCCAGTTAGGGCTCGAACCTAGGGATTAACCGCCTCCAGAATGCAGACACCACTGCCAACTCCAGTTCTGAACTTGCCACCTGAAAACCGCAGACCTTGCTGCCACCAGCTCTCTCGTCAGCCTCTATACCAGCCGCTTTCAAACTGCGGACCCTGCTATCTCCAACTCAGACTTCAGCTGCCTACTCCCCGAGGCCAAGACCTTTCTCACTGCCGCTGGGTTCAGTGGTTCCTCTTTCCACCACTATTACTCCACACCAATCCCGGAGCTCCTTGGCTCCTCTCCACCCTTCTTCCCCCGCCCCTCTCAGTCCTCTGAGCCTCTATCTTCATCCTACCCTACGTCCCCAGAACACCCCCACAACATCCGCTCCTCTGACCCGTCCAACTCTCTACCCACCCCTTATCCTAGCTCTACCTCCTGCCATGTTCTCACCATACTCTCCAATCTTCCCCTCTCTGAGGTAGAATGTTCTGTTCTCAGTAAGGGCCTCACCTTTATCCCCCTGCGCCTGCACCTTAGTGAGTTCCCCACCCACTATGACACAGAGCTCTTCTTCCGTTGCCTTTGTCTCCATGTCTACTTCTTTTGCAAGGTTTCTCCAGCCCGCACCGATGCCCCTTCTCTCATCTTTAACCCTCCTCCTCTTCTTGGAGGCACCACTCTGGTCTTCTGCCTGCTCTGGATCTTTTTAACTCTCTGCCAAAGAGACATCAACTGTCTCAATTTTAACACTCCTCTCTCCAATTCAAACCTTACTCCCTTTGAATGCACTGCTCTCTACTCTCTCCTCACTAATCTAATCCTAATTAAGGGTTTCGGCCCAAAACATCGACTGTTTATTCCCAATCATGGATACTGCCTGACCTGCTGAACTCCAGTATATTATGTATATTGCTCTAAATTTCTAGCATCTGCAGTACCTCTTGTGTCGAAGATTTCTCCTGTATTTTGCAATTGCAAGCATAATGGGAGAATGTTTTTGTTAATCTATTTACAAAACATAGATGCTGCTACGAAAGGTCAGACTTACTGCCAATTCTTAGGAACACTTGAGAAGGCATTGGCAAGCATTTTCTCAAACCTCAGCAATCTGTGTTATGATGGAAATAATCACAATTCTGTAGGAAAATAGTGCCTTTTTAAAAAAATCAATAATGAAGCAATGGTACAGTCAAATGTATTATATACAAGTGCTTGAAATTCCTCTTGCACATAAAAAGCATCAACTCAGCTCCATTGAATATTGCACTTCCACATGTCAAGATAAACTGACATATGACATGCGTTGGTGATTGAGGCAGATACAGTAGAGAGATTTAAGGCAGTCTTAGGCTCATGAATGAAAGAAAAAGGGAGGGCTATGTGAAAGGGAAGAGTTAGATTAATTTTGCAGTACACAACATTGTGTGCTATACTGTTCTATAATTCTGTGTTCTATGATGATGCTCTTACTGAGATGGTTGCTTGAGCTTCATTTTGATATTCAAAGAAAAACTATTTTTCTTGAAAAATAAGCACACCGCTACTTGGATCAGAAATTGGAAGGCAGAATGAATTTGCATGTGCAAAATCTTAAAACGAATTTATATTTCAAAAAGTCAGCTAAAAATATTGGTGCTCACCAAATCACTAAAATCTTCAGTTTTTTATTGTCCAAGCCCAAAGCTTGTTTCTGTCCTGCAGCACATGTTGACTCACAAAAGATACAATTTTTATCCTAACATATAAAACCCTAATCAAAATTAAAACTTGAAATATATCTACCAGCACTTTGTTTCTTTCAGCAATTTTCGCTTTCAGTTGTGTAGTTACATCTTGAACAGAACTCTGCCAAAAAAAAAAGCACATTACAATGTCATCAACATAGCATGAAGGAGGGCATTTCAAGATATTGCCTGCGGATTGACTGCCCACTGATGTAGCCAGATGTCTATGAAATTAGCAGCTTTTGAATTAGCAGATCTTTTACGAGATTTCATAGGGCAGGTGAAAAAAAGTTCCAAGAAATGGCCATGTTAAAAAAAATTGGAGATTTTGTATTATTTTTCATTACTGAAGATGAGGACAAATTATTAGCTATGTCAAGCCCACATGATCCCAACATGGTGACCTTGGCAATTAATTTCAAAGTGGCTGTTGATAAAGAGAAAACAAATTTTGTGGCCCAAGTTAATCAGCTTTCAAAGACAAACACCACAGAATACGAAATAAATGAGCAATATGTTTTCATATTCTCCATTTTTCATCCAAAGACCACACAAAAAAGTCACATTAAAATTTTAAAACAGAACTAGATTAGATTTGGGCATGTCCCTCATAGCCTTAAAATAGGAGCTATTATCCAGTGATCTACTGTACTGACCCAACTCCCAGCCTGAAGGTTCATAAATGCAGAATTTGGGCTTCCTCTGCCTGTAGCAGATCACACACTGACTGTGCTTCTCCATCTAACAGTAAACATATGCATCGGTAAATGTAACGGTGAAGAACTTTGTTATAAAGAACTTTCCTATAGAATACAAGTCCTTAGATAAAAAAGTTAAAAACTTATGTCAAAAAGCCAAAGAAGAATGGTTAAACCAGGGATGTGAGCAATTAGAAAGAATCCCTATTACTGATCCAAAAAGGTTACACCAACAAATCAAGAATATCACTGGTAAAAAGCTCCTCTGTTCTTCAGGTGGATGTTTGAAAGGGAAGGACAGTACCATTATCATGAAAAAAGATGAGATTATGAACAGATCGACTGAGTATATTCAGGAATTGTTTGAGGACGATTGAGGCGAAAAACCAGAAATTAAGAAGAACATTGAAGGTCCAAGTACTTTAAAATCTGAAGTTCGTAATGCAATAAATAAGATGAAGGAAAGGAAAGGCAGCAGGTGCTGATGAATTAATAATAGAACAAATTATTGCCCTTGAAGATTATGGAATTGAAAAGCTTACTGATTTAATCAATGACATTTATAAGACTGGAATAATACCAGAAGAGATGAAAAAAAGAATCAGTATTTATCACTCTTCCTAAGAAACATGGAGCAATAGAATGTGAATTACATAGGACCATAAGTTTAATGAGCCATATCACTAAGATACCTCTAAGAATTTTGATGACAAGAGCTAAAAGTAAGATACAAGCTGAAATAGGTAAGGAACAATGTGGTTTTGTGAAAGACGAAGGTACAAGAAACGCGATATTGATGTTAAGGATACTATCAGAACGAGCTATTCAAGTGCAAAAAGATTTGTTTGTTTGTTTTATCAACTACACAAAAGCATTTGATAAAGTGAAACACAATAATTTATTTGAAATATTACAGGAAATTCTAGATCTAGATTCGAAAAACCTCCGCCTAATCAGAAATCTGTACTAGGAACAAACTGCCACTGTAAGAATAGATGGAGAAGTGAGTCAGTTTACGAAAATCAAGAGAGGCGTTAGACAAGGGTGTGTTTTCTCCCCAATTTGTTTAATGTGTACAGTGAAACAATATTACAAAAAAAAAGACATCTTGGGTATCAAAGTTGGTGATGAAAACATCAATAATTTTAGATATGCGGATGACACTGTTAATTGCAAGTACGGAGGAGGAACAACAAAACTTAATTGATATAGTTGTTGAAGAAAGTGCAAAAATGGGTCTATCTATCAATTGCAAAAAGACAGTGTATGGCAATATCCAAAAAGGAGGAGAATCCTATCTGCAGGCTGAGAATAAACAGGGAAGACATAAAACAAGTACAGAACTTTTGCTACTTAGGAAGCTGGGTGACATCAGATGGCAGGTGCGACATGGACATCAAAAGAAGAATATGGATGGCAAAAGACACCTTTATGAGAATGAAGAGTATACTGACCAACACTAAACTAGGCATGACAACCCACCTCAGAGTACTGAGATGTTATATTTATCCAGTTATGTTACATGGCTCAGAATTTGGACAATATCTAGTAACATGAAGAAACGAATTGAAGCAGCAGAGATGTGGTTTTTGAGGAAGATGCAAAGAATATCATGGATGAAACAAATATCTAACGAGGATGTCATGAACAGAGCAAACACAAAAAGAGAAATAATGTATGAGATCATGAAAACGCAACGTGACTTCTTTGGACATGTGATTCGGAAAGAGAAGTTAGGATGCACAGTAATTATAGGAAAGATTGAAGGGAAGAAAGCAAGAGGAAGACAAAGACAAATGATGATGGAGACAGCAGCCAGAGATCTGGAAATGAATACCAATGAATTGATCCACTTGACCCGAAACAGGCGTGTGTGGGCCATGGCAGGCAAAGCTCAAACTGGGCATGGCACCTGATGATAATGATGATGATGATGATGATGATGAAGAAGGAACTTTGTAATCTTCTGCTACATTACTTCAAGTTGCTAACAAAATGAAGAGAACAGTGGTAGAAAACATTTGCTGTCCAATTATTTATTTTTTTTTAAAGGAGAAGTGCAAATACTTGGACCATCAGGCACAGGTACAGAATCAGGATATTCGGCCCATCCAGTTTGCTCTATCGTTGCTGATTTATTTTCCCCTCTCAACCCCATTCTCCTGCCTTCTTCTCATAACCTTTGATAGATACTTAATTAGTGAGGACATCAATCTCTGCTTTAAATACACCCAGTGACCTAGCCTCCATAGCTGACTGTAACAATGCACTACACAGATTCACCACCCTCTAGCTAAAGAGATTCCTCATCATCTCTGTTCTAAAGGGAGATCCATCTATCCCGAGTCTGTGCCCTCCAGTCCTAGACACTACCACTCCTACGATTCGAAATATTCTCTGCATGTCCAGTTTATCTAGGCCTTTCTATAATCAACAGGTTTTAATGAGATATTTGTTTCTTCTAAATTCTGGAAAATAAAGGCACAGAGCCATCAAACTCTCCTCGCATGTTAACTCTTTCATACCAGAACTGTTCTCGTAAACCTCCTCTAGACCTTTTCCAATGCCAACACATGCTTTCTTAGAGCTGGGACACAAGAAGGTGGGAGGAAAGGTCCTTCATGAACATTTTGCTTCAGTATTCACCAGTGGACTCAGCTGGTGGCTTAGTGACATCAGCATCGGACTTCGGGACGAAAGGTCCCGAGTTCGAATCCAGCCAGCTCCCCTGCACGCTTTCCATCCGTGCTGGATTACAAGCTGGTGATTTCTTTGGAAACTCACATGGCAGAAGGCAATGGCAAACCACTGCTGTAACTTGCCTCCTACGCAGTTCCCCACTACGTCAGAGAGGCATGGAGGGAAATCGTCCGGATGCGACGTAAAAAAAAAATTCACCAGTGACAGGGACGTTGACATTTGTGAGGGCAATTTAAAAAAGGGTAATATGCTATAACATGTTGCAGTTACAAAAGATGTGCTGGAATTTCTGAAAATTTTTTAGGATAGACAAGTTCCTGGGGCCAGATGAGAAAATACTATGGGAAAGAACAGGGAGATAATGGATCTGAATGTGTGGCTGAGGAACTGGTGTAGGAAGCAAGGATTTACATTCTTGCACCACTGGGGTATGTTTCGGGGTAAGGATGAATTGTACAAAAGGGACAGGTTGCACCTTAATAAGCGGGGCACCAGCATTCTGGCAGGCAGGTTTGTCTCCGCAACACGGGTGTGCTTAAACTAAGTATTGTGGGGGAGGGGACAAACTGGAAACATAAGGATAGAGATAAAGGGAAAGTGAGAATAAGAAAAGTTAAGAATGACAGCAGAATCAACAGAGCAGAAAGCCCCCAAACAGTAGTCAGGATGTAGGGTGTAAGTTGAATCAAGAGTTAAAATTGGCGTGTCGCAAAGGTAATGCTACAGTTGTTATGGGGGATTTTAACATGCAGGTAGACTGGAGGAATCAGTTTGGTACTGGACCCCAAGAAAGGGAGTTTGTGGAGTCCTTCCGAGATGGATTCTTAGAACAGCTTGTACTGGAGCGTACCAGAGAGAACGCAATTCTAGATTTAGTGTTGTGCAATGAACCAGATTTGATCAGGGACCTCAAGGTAAAGGAGCCATTAGGAGGTAGTGACCATAATATGATAAGTTTTAATCTACAATTTGAGAGGGAGAAGGGAAACTCGGAAGTGTCAATATTACAGTTGAACAAAGGGAACTATGGTGCTACGAGGGAGGAGCTAGCCAAAGTTCAATGGAACAATACCCTAGCAGGGATGACAGTGGAACAGCAATGGCAAGTGTTTCTGGGAATAATGCGGAAGGTACAGGATCAGTTCATTCCAAAGAGGAAGAAAGATCCTAAGTAAAGGGAGGCCGTGGCTGACAAGGGAAGTAATGGACGGTATAAAAATAAAAGAGAAGTATAACATAGCAAAGACAAGTGGGAAGCCAGAGGATTGGGAAACTTTTAAAGAGCAACCGAAGGTAACTAAAAAGGCAATACGCAGAGGAAAAAATGAGGTACGAAGGTAAACTAGCCAAGAATATAAAGGAGGACAGTAAAAGCTTCTCTAGGTATGTGAAAAGGAAAAAAATAGTTAAGACCAAAATTGGGCCCCTGAAGACAGAAGCGGGTGAATTTATTATGGGGAACAAGGAAATGGCTGACAAGTTGAACAGGTACTTTGGATCTGTCTTCACTAGGGAAGACACAAACAATCTCCCAGATGTAATAGTGGCCAAAGGACCTAGGGTAATGGATGAATTGAAGGAAATTTATAATAGGCAGGAAATGGTGTTGGATAGGCTGTTGGGTCTGAAGGCTGGTAAGTCCCTGGGACCTGATGGTCTGCATCCCAGGGTACTTAAGGAGGTGGCTTTAGAAATCGTGGATGCATTAGGAATCATTTTCCAATGTTCTATAGATTCCGGATCAGTTCCTGTGGATTGGAGGGTGGCTAATGTTGTCCCTCTCTTCAAGAAGGGAGGAAGAGAGAAAACAGGGAATTATAGACCGGTTAGCCTGATGTCAGTGGTGGGAAAGATGCTGGAGTCAATTATAAAAATGAAATTACGGCACATCTGGATAGCAGTAACAGGATTGGTCCGAGTCAGCATGGATTTACTAAGGGGAAATCGTGCTTGACTAATCTTCTGGAATTTTTTTGAGGGTGTAACTATGAAAATGGACAAGGGAGAGCCAGTGGATGTAGTGTACCTGGACTTTCAGAAAGCTTTGATAAAGTCCCAAATAGGAAATTAGTGGGCAAAATTAGGGCACATGGTATTGGGGGCAGAGTACTGATATGGATTGAAAATTGGCTGGCTGATAGGAAACAAAGAGTAGCCATTAACGGGTCCCTTTCGGAATGGCAGGCGGTGACCAGTGGGGTACCGCAGGGTTCAGTGCGGGACCGCAGATGTTTACAATATATATTAATGATTTAGATGAGGAAATTAAAAGTAACATTAGCAAATTTGCCGATGACACAAAGCTGGGTGGCAGTGTGAAATGTGAGGAGGATGTTATGAGAATGCAGGGTGACTTGGACAGGCTGGGTGAGTGGGCAGGTGCATGGCAGATGCAGTCTAATGTGGATAAATGTGAGGTTATCCACTTTGGTGGTAAGAACTGGAAGGCAGATTATTATCTAAATGGAGTCAAGTTAGGAAAAGGGGAAGCACAACGAGATCTAGGTGTTCTTGTATATCAGTCACTGAAAGCAACCATGCAAGTACAGCAGGCTGTGAAGAAAGCTAATGGCATGCTGGCCTTCATAACAAGGGGAACTGAGTATAAGAGCAGAGGTCCTTCTGCAGCTGTACAGGGCCCTGGTGAGACCACACCTGGAGTACTGTGTGCAGTTTTGGTCTCCAAATTTGAGGAAGGACATTCTTGCTATTGAGGGAGTGCAGCGTAGGTTCACAAGGTTAATTCCCGGGATGGCGGGACTATCATATGTCGAAAGATTGGAGCAACTGGGCTTGTATACTCTGGAATTTAGAAGGCTGAGAGGGGATCTTAATGAAACATATAAGATTATTAAGGGATCGGACACGCTGGAGGCAGGAAGCATGTTCCCGCTGATGGGTGAGTCCAGAACCAGAGGCCACAGTTTAAGAATCAGGGATAGGTCATTTAGAACAGAGTTGAGGAAAAACTTTTTCACCCAGAGAGTGGTGGATATATGGAATGCTCTTCCCCAGAAGGCTGTGGAGGCCAAGTCTCTGGATGCTTTCAAAAAAGAGATGGATAGAGCTCTTAAAGATAGCGGAATCAAAGGTTATGAGGTTAAGGCAGGAACTGGATACTGATTGTGGATGATCAGCTATGATCACAGTGAATGGCGGTGCTGGCTTGAAGGGTTGAATGGCCTACTCCTGCACCTATTGTCTATTGAAAGAAGGGAAGAGAATGCTGCACCTTTGGTAGTGATCTTTGCATCCTCACTAATCAAAGGAGTAGTACCAGTTGTTAGGAGGGTAGCAAATATTATTCCTTTATTCAAGAAAGAGAGTAGGGATAACCCTGAGGTTTGTAGATCAGTGAGTCTTACTTCGGTGATGGGCAGATAATTGAAGATTCTTAGATTCAGGATTTACAAGCATTTGGAGAAATAGTCTGAGTAGGGATAGTCAGTGTGGCTTTGAGAGGCAGGCTATGCCTCACCATAAGAAATAGGAGCAAAATAAGGCTATTTGATCCATCAAGTCTGCTGCACCATTTCGTCACAGCTGATCCAATTTTCCCCTCAGCCCCAACCTCCTACCTTCTCCCCACATCCCTTCACGCACTGACCAATCAAGAATCTATCAACCTTTGTCTTAAATATACGTAAAGACTTAGCCTCCACAGTTTCCTGTGGCAAAGAATTCCACAGATTCACCACTCACGAACCTGATTGAATTATTGGAGGATGTTACAAAGCACATTGATAATGGTAGAGCTATGATGGTGATGTATATGGATTTTAGTAAGGCTTTTGATAAGGTTCTCATGGTAAGGTCGTTCAGAATATCAGTAAGCATGGGATCCAGGGAACCTTGCTGTGTGGATAAAGAACTGGTTTCCCTTGCTCATAGAAGATAAAAAGTGGTTGTAGATTGAGCACATTCTGCCTAGAATTTGATGAACAATAATGTTCCACATGTATTTTCTAGGACCTCTGCTTTATTGTGAACTTAATAAATGATTTGAATGAGGAAATGGAAAGGTTGGTTAGTAAGTTTGCAGCTGACACGAAGGTCCGTGGAGTTGTGGATACACATGCACATTCCTTTATCCGAAATTCTGAAATCCAAAAAGCTCTGAAAACCAAAGTTCTTTTTCGCCAACAGCTGACATCACTCAGTTGTGCCGTAGCAGCACTAGCAGAGGCTGCCAGACGTCAGTTGTGGCTCAGCGCTCGTACTGGTTACATGTGCATTTGCTGTTCGCTGATATTTTGTGTTCACTGTTGACTTTGTGTTTACTTTCACTGTGAAAATGTCAAAAAGAGCTGCAGATACCCCTATGGGTAACAATGAGAAAAAGGGAAGGAAGCATCTATCATTATCAATAACGCAGAAAGTGGACTTATTGCAGAAGCTTGATCGTGGTGTGTCTATGCGGTGTCTTACTGAAGAAAATAGTGTTGGAACTACCACTGTATATGATTTAAATAAACAGAAAGACAAGTTACTGAAGTTTTATAGTGACACTGAGAGTGACGTTCTACATTTATTCCAATAAGTCATTTACCATTTGTTTGATTCATTCTGTTTGAAACTGTATATTTTTATGTTTTATTGAATGTTTTTGTTGGAAATAAATTTTTATTTCCTAAACAATACAGTATAACTATTTACATAGCATTTACATTGTATTAGGTATTATAAGTAATCTAGAGATGACTTAAAGTATACGGGAGGATGTACGTAGGTTTGATGCACTGCTGGGTCCTAAAGTCCACTGCACTGAGAGGTTAAATAAGGGACTTGAGGCATACGTGTTTTTTGGTATGGGGGGCGGCGGGGTCTGAAATCCGAAAAATTCTGAATTCCAAAATGCAACTGGTCCCAAGGATTTTGGATAAGGGATTGTGGACCTGTATTAATTAAGGTTGCTGCACATTGTGACAGTACATTGACAGGATGCAAAGTTGGGCCAAAAACTGGCAGATGGAGTTCAACCCAGAAAAATTTGAAAGGTTGAATTTGAAGGCAGTATACAGGGTTAATAGCAGGATCTTAACAGTGTAAAGGAACAGAGGGACCTTGGAGCTCACATCCATAGACATCTCAAAGTTGCAATACAGGTTGATAGGGTTATTAAGAAGGTGTATGGTGTGTTGGCCTTTATCAGTCAGGGGTTCAGTTCAAGAGGAAATGTTGCAGCTCTGTAAACCTTATTTTAGACCACACTTGGAATATTGTATAGAGTTCTGGTCGGCGCATTATAGGGAGGATGTGGAAGCTTTAGAGAGGGTGCAGAGGAGATTTACAAGGATTCTGCCATGATTAGAGACCATGGCTTATGAAGATATGTTGAGCAAGCTAGGCATTTTCTCTTTGGAGCAAGAGGATGACAGCTGACTTGAAAGAGGTGTACTAGATGATGAGACATAGATCAATTGGATAGTCAGAGACTTTTTCCCAGGGTGTAAATAGCTAATACTAGGGGACATAATTTTAAAGATGATTGGTGGAAAGTAAAGCGGGGTAATGTCAGAGGTAAGTTTTTCTTTATACAAAGACAGAAGTGTCCAGCGGTAGTGGTAAATGCAGATACATTAGGGGCATTTAAGAAACTCTTGGATAGGAAAGTGGATGATAGAAATTGGAGAGCTATGCAGGACGGAAGGCTAGACTGATCTTAGACTAGGTTAAAAGTTTGGTACATCATGGACTAAGGGCTTGTACTGAGCTGTAATGTTCTATATTCCACACGTTCTAATCTGCTCACAATACTCCAAATGTGGTCTGATCAATGCCTTTTAAAGCTTCAGCAATACATCCCTGCTTTTACATGCTAGTCCTCTTGATATAATGTATGATAGCAACACATTTGCCGTCCTTACTACTAACTCAGCCTCCAAGTTGGCCTTAGGAGATTCCTGCACAAGGGCTCCCAAGTCCCTTTGCACTTCTAATTTCTGAATTTTCTCACCAATTAGAAAATAGTCTATGACTTTATTTCTTCTACCAAAAGTGCATGAGCATAGACTTTCCTACACTGTATTCTATTTGCCATTTCCTTGCCCATTCTCAAAATCTGTTCAAGTCCTGCTACAAACTCCCCGTTTCCTCAATATTACCTGCCCCTCCACATATCTTTATATCATCCGCAAACATGGCACAAAGCCATCAATTCATCATCCAGATTATTAACATATAATGCAAAAAGCAGCCAACTCAACACCAACCCCTGCAGAACACTACTAGTCACCGACAGTCAGCCAGAAAAGGCCCTCCTTGCTTCCTATTCTATGCCTGCTGCCAGAAACAACAGTACACTTACTTGTTTGTGACGATATTCCCCATTTATCACTTGGTGTAATTCTGTAATATCAGCTGAAAGTACGTCAATTTTTGCCTTTTGCTCAGGTGGTACTGTGCTGGTAAAAGAAATGTTTTCCAATTATTTTGCTTTATATTACTTCATACAACTCGCACATCTTTAAAATGTCATTGAAGTCAGTCTTATAGAAATACATTTGAGCAGTACTATAGGATTCAATCAATTTTACTTTCAGTTTGTGGTACCAGATGACTGAACTGGCCTCTCTTCACCCTTCAACTGAGAACTTGAGTTCAAAGTGCACAGGATTATATAAAAGTATTCCATTACAATTGTAATAGCACAGAAAAATCAAGTTTGCATTTTTGAAGAACTAATGATTAATGAAACTATTATCTTGTGCAAATGATGCTATTCTATAATCAATGGTTTATTACAGAGCCACTAATTTTGCAAAATTATAACATTCACCCAAGAAAATTGAATTTTATCAAAATGGTACAGAATGTATAACAATGGAGATTGAAGGAGAGTAATATATTTCAGGCCTCATTAACAATTACCTCCTGTACCTAATAAAGTGGACATTCATGGTCTTCTGTCCATCCATTTCAAGGCTGTGTGTTTTGCGTTCAGAGATGTTTTTATGCACACCACCATTGAAACACATGATTATTTGAGTTATTATCACCTTCCTGTCAACTTGAAGCAGTCTGGCCATTCTCCTCTAACTTCTCTCATTAACAAAGCACTTTTGTCCACAGAACTGCAGTTCACACTATTCTCTATAAAACTCTAGGGATTATTGTGCATGAAAATCCCAGGAGATCAGCAGTTTGTGAGATATTCAAACCACCCATCTGGCATCATTCCAATCATTCCACAGTCAAAGTTATTTAGATCAAATTTCTCTCCCATTAGGATGTTTCATCTGAACAACTGAACCTCTTGATCATATCTGCATGCTTTTATGCACTGAGTTGCAGCCACATGATTGGTCGATTAGATATTTGCATTAATGAGCAAGTATACAGATGTAGCTAATAAAGTGGCCACCAAATGTACTACTGCATTTGAATTTTGTTCAAAATCTAGTATTTCTTTTCCAATTAGATATTTCGTATACAACCATATTTCTTTCTACAACTGCGTTCACTACATTTGCACTATTTGCAATTGATTTGCTTACGTTACCCTAGTTTAAAAAGCTTCTATCATTTTGATTTTTCGTACAGCTTTCGTACAGTGCACATAATGCAGGTCAACTCCCACTGGAGGCTCATAAAACAAGTACAGCAAATCTCATTTTCTGTACATGTGGGATCTGTGATCTCGCAATATACCTAGCAGAAGTGATTAAACTTGCATCATAATACTGGTATAATTGAGAAATAACTATTCCTTTATTAGGTTAAGCTGCATGAAGATAAACCTACTTTAAGCTTTGAATTTTGTACTTCATTTCTTCAATTGAAGAAAACATCTGCTGCATCATCTCCAAATTCAGTTTCTGTGGGGAATAATTGAATGTGACATATTTTTGACAAACATTATACTTTCACAGTGACGAGTACTTTGCCTAAAATACACTTTTCACTGTTCTATTGTCAGAATAGTCATGTCTATAATAACTAGATCAGCAAAGTACAGAGTCCATTTGCTTGCATTCAGATATACGTCAAAATGTACTTAAAATCAAATCAACAAACCCATTTAACTAAAGGAAGTCAGTGAATAGATCTTGACTTAAAAATGCAAATTGGTTAAATTTTCAGATAATACAAACAGGGAAAGACAGAGAAATGCATAGACCAAATGAGCAGAATAAAATCAGTGCTGCTCTGATAATAGTAATATACCACACATGGTGAAAATGCTGAAATTCTGATAGATGATCAGAAATAACAAACATTGTAATCTCTTGCACTTTCAATATCTAAACAATGAAGTAACACAATGAGGATCAATAGCAGAATCAAAGTATTTATAGTTAAAGAACTACCAGTTTTTGATCTGATCATATGTGCATTGTGTTCAATTCTGGAATATCTTAGATAAGGATTGTTTTATTATTTCTGATGCATATACAATGCTGACAACTCTCCAGATTCACAAATAGATTTATGAAAGATTTACAGCTTTAGAGTCAAAGAGCACTACAGCACAGAATCAGATCCTTTAGCCCAGCTAGAACTTGCCAAACTATTAAGCTGGCTAGTCCCATCAACTTGCACCCGAACCATAGCCCTCCATGACCCTCCCATCCATGTACCTGTCGGAATTTCTCTTAAATGTTGAAATCGAATCAGCATCCACCACTTGCACTGGGAGCTTGTTCCACACTCTCACCATCCTGAGTGAAGTAGTTCATCCTCACATTCCCCTTAAACATTTCACTTTTCATCCTTAAACCATGACCCCCACCCCCCCCAGTTGTCATATCACCTAACTTGCTTGCATTTACTCTATCTATACCCCTCAATTTTGTATACTTCTACAAACATCCTCTCAATCTTCTACGTTCTAGGGAATAAAGTCCTAACCTATTCAGCCTTTCCTTTTAACTCAGGTCCTGACATTCCAGCGACATCTTTGTAAATTTTCTCTGCACTTTCAATCTTATTTACATCTTTCCTATAGGTAGGTGACCAAAACTGCTTACTATACTCTACATTAGGCCTCACCAATGTCTTGTACTATTTCAACATAATATCCCAACTCCTGTACTCATTAATTTATGAAGGCCAAAGTGCCAAAAGCTTTTTAAGATCGTGTAGAGTATTGTACTTTATCTTTTGATTTCACCCGTGATGCCACTTACAAGGAATTATAGACCTATATTCCCAGATCCCTCTGATCTTCCCACTCCTCAGTGTCCTAACACTCACTGTGTAAGACCTATCCTAGTTGATCCTTCCAAAGTGCAACACCTCACATTTGTCTGCATTAAATTCCATCTGCCGTTTTTCAGCCCATTTTTTTCAGCTGGTCCAGATTTCGCTACAAGCATCAATAGTCTTCCTCGTTGTCAATTACATCCCCAATCTCTGTATCCAGTTTACCATGTCATCATCCAGATTGCTGATATAGATGACAAACAATGGACCCAGCACCAATCCCTGCAGCACATTAGTCACAGAGGCAACCATCTACTACAATTCACTGGCTTCTCCCACAAAGCCAAAGTCAAATCCAATTTACTACCTCAACTTGACAGTCAAACAACTGAGCCTTCTTGACCAACCTCCGAAAGGCCTTGCTGATGTCTATGTAGACAACATCCACTGCCTTGCTTTCATCAACTTTCCTGGTGGACAATGACAACAACAACACAATATTGGTTAGAGACAATCTACTATGCACAAAGCCATGTTGACTTTCCCTAATCAGTCAATATACAAATACTTGCATATCCAGTCCCTTAGAATACCTTCCAGTAACTTCCCACTACTGATATCAGGCTCATTCCTGGCTTATGCTTGGAGCTTTTAAATAAAAACATTAGCTATCCTCCAGCACCTCACTGGTGACTAAGGATGCTTTAAGTATCTCTGTTATTTCTGAACCAGCCTCCCACAGGATCCAAGGGAACACCTTCTCAAGCCCTCAAGACAGCAAACACCTCCTCCTCCTCTGTAATATGTATGCAGTACATGACCTCACTTCTATAAAGAGTGTGTCTGTCTCCTGAGTAAATACAGATGCAAAAAAAAAATTAAGATCTCTCCCATCTTTTTTAGCTCCACACACAGATTACCATTCTGATATTTCAGAGAACAAATTTTGTCCCTTGCTATCCTTTTTGCTCTTAATTCAGTACATTTATAAAAGCCCTTAGGATTTTCCTTCACCTTATCTGTTATCCTCGTCTTCTTTTAGCCCTCCTGATTTCTATCTTTAAATGTTCTCTTGCATTTCTTATACTCAAGTACTTCACTTGCTCCTACCTGCCATGCATTTCTTTCTTTGTCTTAACCAGGGCCTCAGTATCTCTCGAAAACCAAGGATCCCTAAACATGTCTTTTATTCTGAAAGGAACATACAAACTCCGTACTCTCAAAATTTCAGTTTCGAAGGCTTCTCACTTACCAAGTATACCTCTGCCAGAAAACAACCTGTCCCAAACCACACTTGTCAGATCCTTTCTGATAGCATATTTGGCCGTTATCCAATTTAGAAACTCAACCAGAGGACCAGACCTATCCTTTTCCATAATCACCTTCAACCTAACTCCCTGAACTCACTTTGCAGGACCTTGTCACCCATCCTACCCATGTCATTGGTACCAATATGGACCACAATCTCTGGCTGCTCACCCTTCAACTTAATGTTGTAGACTCAGAGATGTTCCTAACCCTTGCACCCGGGAGACATTTCATCCAGGAATCTCATTCTTGTACACCGAACCCACTTTCTGTTCCCCTAACCAACATCTTATGCACATTCTCCCATAGGAAAAAAAGTGCAAAGTTACTACTTTAATTTTTTTAAATCTATCAGGACAAATAACAGAGTATGATAGAGAAATTTCATTAAAAATAATTCCATATCAACCCAATTCCTTCCTATGATGATACAGCTGTGAACATTTTAATTGTTACAGGAATATTGGTATATATTCTTTGCTGGAACATAATATTATCCAGTAATTTGAAAAAAAAATCAATACTTACAAAACTTTTTTGTTGGTTCAGATAGGTGTCCAAGGCTCTCCTCCTTAGTTGAAGGAAACTAATGATACCACTCAGGATCATAATGGTACGTTTTTTTTCTTTGATATTGAAAATAGCGTAAAAGATGAGCAAGTAAGAAGCAGAAAGAAAATAAATGGTTCTAACTTTGCACATTCCAAAATACCTTCAATATTATTCTGAAGTTCAATTATTAAAATTAAGCCATTCAGGCAAATGTGTTGGACCACAATAATAAAATCCATTCAACACCAGTGCTTCTCAAAAAAAAAATCTACAAACTTGTAATTTTCCTTGCCATTTTTCCAAAGTGTAATGTACAATAATCTGGTTTCAATTACACAATTGTAAAACCATTTTATTTAATTCAAGTCAACTGTAATTATCAACAGGTTAACAGTAAGATGTATAACAAAACTATGTTAAACTGGACGATTCTACTTTTCCTACATCGACATACTGCATATGCAATAAAAAAAAAGTTTATAGATCAAAAGGAATCTACTAGTTTTCTGTTAGATGCAGTCCAAAATTTATCTTTATAGATTGTTTCAAAGTGTACTGGAACTATGTGAATAGATTGGAAAAAGTTTGCCCTAGTTCAGTTTTTTTGTTTGCCTTCCATTTTCCATCAGATCTGATTCCCAAGGCAGTCCTATAGGTTAAAATCTATAATTTGTTGGGTATGAAAAGATGTTTGAGGGAAACTGGGGTTCAGAGGTAACTATGTGAGGATTAAAACATTCTCTTCACTTTACATGACCTATTACAGCAGAAGATAAGAAAATTTACGTAGATGGATAAAGTTGTTACAAAAGTGCTTAAAAAGACATTCGTATGGAATATTCAAACCAAAGACATTCATATGGAATATTCAAACCATTAAGTTTGTTCTGTTGCCCAACTGCTGGATAATACCTAGAATCTGATTTCCTAAAATACCTTAAAAAAAAGCATATTACAGCAAACTGTAAGCCAGCATTACGTATGGGGTGGAGAGAATGGGTAATATGTTAACATGGACTGAAAACTAGGCCCGTGGATCAGTTGTTGACCCTCACTTATTTGCTATTTATGTTAATGACTTAGAGGAGGAAGAGTGCAAGGCATTCAAGTTTACTGATGGCAATGGGAAAATCATAATGCGATCCTCATTACAATCATTAGGGAGGAGATACAGGAGCCTGAAGACCCACACTCAATTTATGAACAACTTATTCTCCTCAGCCATTGGATTTCTGAACAATCTATAAACCAATGAACAGTACCTTGTTATTCCTTTTTTGTCCTATATATTGTAATTTTGTAGATTTTTGTCTTTTCACTGTACTGCTGCTACAAAACAAATTTCCCATCATAAGTTAGTGATATTATCTGATTCGGTTAAATTCTGGAGATAAAACAGGTTGCATGGATGGATAAATATTTGGCAAATGGAACTTGAAATATGAAAATACGAGTCATGTGCTTTGACTGGTGGAATCAAAAGGCAGTCCATTGTCTTAATGGAGAGAGATTGCAAATTAGTGGAATACAGAGGAATGTTAATGTCCCAGCGAAAAAAAAGGATGTAGTGAATACAAGCAATTTAGAAATAAGTGGAGTGGCATATTGCTCAGGCTTTAAAAAATAGTGAAGCATTGTCAAAATTATACAGCGTGTTATTGAAGCTGGAGCATTCAGTCTAACTTGGATTCCTTGTTTAAGGGTATACCAACTTTAAAAGCTATCCAGAAGAGATTCACTAAACTAATCCCTGGGATAAGTGGGCTACCCCATAACAAACCGTTAATAAAGTCAAAATTCATTACTTGGAGATTAAAGGAATAAAAAGGACGATTGCAGAAGTGGTGAGTCTGTGTAATTCTCTATCCTAGAGGGTTGTAGAACCCAGATTAATGTAGTCTTTTTAAAAAAAAAACTAGATAATTTTTTGAAAGGTCAGTGAATTGACAGCTTTGCTGAATTGGTACAGAAGAGTTGAGGCCGGGGGCATATCAGCCATGAATGGCGGAGCAGTTTAAAAGGACTCCTGATCATATTTTCTCGCATTTCTGCATGAATGCTACAGCACCCTTTGGCTAGAAAAAATGCTCTGCTCCATGTAGCTTGTTATTATTTTTGTTCAGTCAGGAACAGATTCCTCACGAGTCAAGATCATCAAAACTTTTAAGTGGTTAATAATATTGCTAAGAGTTGGTGCATTTTTGGTGATGCTTCTATAGGCTAGATAAAGTTAATGATTATTCAATGAGACCACCAGGAATGTATATGAGATAGCACAGTATTCTAGGGAATGCTGAAAATAAGTTATTAAGCAAAGAAACATCTTTATACACCTCTAAGACAGGTTTAGCAAACACATTGTTGAAACATACTGTATGAAAGAAGTGTTGATCTTTCACACTGGGAAGGAATGCCTGGGAGAAGGTAATGGGCAACAAGTATAATCAATTCTTCTGGATAGAGGAATAAATATTTTGTTGCAATCTTAATCGCTTTTCTCTTTGGTTAATTGTGGTTTACCACATCAAATACTGAATTGAAATCTATCCAGTATAGTCGTGTTGTGGTGATTCATACTGTCCACATGGAAAAGAATCTGGACTTTATTGTATCAAATTTCAGTTGGCTCAGCAAATTATTGCCTCTAAAAATTTAAACAGCACCAGATATCAAAACATAACAAGTTTCAAGAAAAATTTAATTCAACTGAGTTTTTTTGCTAACCAGGAAAAGGTCCTTTGCAAAATAAACAAATTTCATACATCTGGCTATTCACTTACAGTGGCAAGTCACAGTCAAATTAACTCCCTTGCTGTATTATTCACTATACTACACAGAAGAGGTTTGAAACTGAAAAAAAACTTGTGGATGCAAAACAGTTTAGATCCAATTATTGAGCACTGGAGTTGGGGATGTTGTGTTGAAGTTGTACAAGATGCTGCTGAGGCCTAATTTGGAGTATTGTGTTTAGTTTTTGTCAGCTACCTACAGGAAAAAAGTAAATAATATTTAAAGAATACAGAGAAAATTTACAAGGATGTTGCTGGGACAGGAGAACCTGCATTATAAGGAAAGATCGAATAGGTTAGAACTTCATTCTCTAAAAAGTAGAAGATTGAGGGGAGATTTTATAGAGGTATACAAAATTATGAGGGGCATAGATGGGGTAAATTCAATAAGGCGTTTTCCACTGAGGTTGGATGAGACTACAACTAGAGGACATGGGTTAAGCGTGAAAAGGTGAAATGTATAAGGGAAACACAAGGGGAAATTTCTTCACTCAGGGTGGCGAGTTGCCAGCACTAGTGGTGGATACAATTCAAATTTCAACATTTGAGAAAATTGGACAGGTACATGGAAGGGACGGGTATAGATGGCTGTGGTCCGCGAGTAGATCAATGGGACTAGACAGTTTAAATGGTTTGGCACTGACTAAATGGGCAAAGGGTCTGTTTCTGCACTGTAGTTTTCCATGACTCTTTACAAGTCTATAAATTACTACTTCGGGGAATTCCTTCATGCGTTTGAGTCTGTTGTAATTTCATTCCATTTAGTAAACTGAATAATATGATTTAAAACAGACTTTCAATCTGGATAATACCCTTAATTTTAAATACAAATAGTGTGAATTTGAGTCATAAAACTATGCAATTAGCAAATTGTAATTGGTTATAATCCTGAGGTGTATTGTGACAGATGAAATTGTCTAATCCCTGATTTACTTTTCCAACCACTGAAACTAAGCATGCTTCAATATGGAATTTGCATCAATTTGGAAACTTACTCGGATTCCAGAAGTCATTCATCGTAAAATTTGGTATGGCACATAACGATATTAAGCTATGCCTGGAAGAGATATTAAAAACAAAGAGTATTATGGCTTCTTTCAAACAATACAGCAAACAAAAAAAAAGCTAACAATATCCTTTTTGTGTCAAATTCCATGTAAATACATAGTTCTAAAGTAATGTTAAATCCTGATATAGAACAGTACCGCACAAGGTTCTTGTGCTGAACAAAAAAAAAGCTAATGATGACTAAACGTTTCTGCCTCTTAAATACCTCTATCTTATCTGTCTCCACCACACCTAGCAGCACATTTCCAGGCACCTATGCTCAGTGGAAAAAAAAACAACTTGCCCCACACACCTCCTTTGAACTTTACTGTCTCTGTGCCAATGCCCTGCAGTATTAGACATTTTGATCGTGAGACAAATTATAGTGGCTGTCTATCTATGGTTCTCATTACTTTTATAAATTTCCATTAGGTCTCCCCTCTGCCACACCACAGAAAACAACCATATTTTGTTCAATTTCATTTAATACAATGCCCTCCAATCCACAGCAATACAGAAAATGCTGAAGGAACTCAGCAGGACAGGCAGCAGCTATGGAGGGGAATGAACAGTTGATGTTTAGGGGCAAGATTGAAAAGGGGATAAAACAGAAAAAGAAATAGCGAGGAAGGAGTACAAACTGGCAGGTGAAGCCAGGTGACGAGGAAGGTGGATGAATGGGGGAGATGGTATGAAGTGAAAAGCAGGGAAGTAATAGGAGAAAGAACTGAATGAAAAATCTAATAGGAGAGGAGAGAGGAATGTGAAAGGAAAGGAAAGAAGGGGCACCCAGAGAAGGGTAATGGGCAGATGAGAAGGGAAGGGCAGAATGGGGAATGGGAAAAAGAGAAGGGTAAGGCAGAGAAATTACCAGACGTTAGAGAAATTGATGTTCATGCCATCATACTGGAGGCTACCCAGATAGAATGAGGTGTACCAGTCAACATCCTGGTAAACTTCTAAATCCTCTCAAAAGCTGCCATATACTTCCCATAACAGGGCAACTAAAAGTACATACAATACTCCAGATGCAGCTTAAACACAATTTCCCAACTCTTGAAATTAATGCATCAACTAATAAAAGCAAACACACATATTCCTTTTTTTTTTAAAAACTACCTTATCAACCGGTGTCAAAATGGTTGCTGTGACCTGTCTAGTGTGGTAGTGTAGTGGGTAGTACTTGTCACTCACTTTCAGTTTCCACCACTGGCTAGCAGTCTTGCGAAAAGGAGAGTTGAATATGCAAGTCTCTCCCTGCCAGTACATAGCCTCTTCATCAGCAAGCCTCATGTAGTGCCTCCTCGCTGGTGACACAACGAAACTGAACTCCTTTTAGACTCAGGCTGAACTATAGAGGACAAGGAGGAGGTCTGGCCCCTGCACCCATAGCACGCAGTCCCACCAGAGTGTGGGCATGCCCTGGTACTCGTGAACCAGATCCCCAGCTATGGGTAATTAGCCGCACTGCCTTGTGGGCAGTATCGGGAGTAAGCCCAGACAGCAAATCCAGAGTGGAGCCCCTAAGGAGGCTGGATGTCATTGAACATCCTTCCGGCAGCTCCTGCATCTAAGCTGGTACCAAAAGTATTGCTTCATAAGCTTTCCTTTGGACTACACTGGTGATGCTGAGAGGGGGATCTTGATGACTGGGCATCTCAGGATCTCTATAACTTCTGCCCAGACTTGCAACAATGATCATTATCACCTATTGTCCTTTGAGACAGGTGGATGCCAAAAAACCATCAACTTGTGTGGCCACTTGCAGGGAAGGAGCTATTGACCTGGACCTCAAGGTATCTGTATATATCAATGCTGTTAAGAGTTCTGCCATTAACTGTGTACTTTCCCTTTACTCTCCTAAAGTGCAACATCTCCCACCTCCCCATATTAAACTTCATTTTCCACTTCTCTGCCTGTATATATATCCAACTTGCATCCCACAGTATCTTTTAGCAACCTTCTACAATATACACATCATCATCATCCTTTGTGTTATCTGCAAACTTACTAAACTAATCATATATGTTTCCGCCCAAGTCATTACAAATACAGTGGATTCAGGTTAATTTTGCCAATCAGTTAATTGGGACAGCTAATTTGGAATAACTCTTAAAGAACAAAAACTAATTGAGAAAATAGCCATGATTTGTTATTTGGGACACTATGCTGTTTAATTGGGCCAGGAGACTGTTGCTGAACAGTTTCTAACTAGCATTAGACACATGCACTTGTGTACCCGTTAGATACTGCACCATGCTTAGAGCGAACAGTTTTTAAAGAGCATCAGTTGTGTGCACTGGTGTTCAAAAAATCAGTGATTTTTCCTCATTGATAGTTGGTGAGAAATAAGCAGCAAGACAATTCAGAACTGTTTTGAACCATGAAGGATTTGAAGGTATCGACAATCACTTTGAAGGTTACAATGAAAATGAAGACTTGGAGAGTGCAATTCTTTATAGCATTCTATAAAGGCAGTCCATTATATGCACTAGGTGTCTGCGCTGAATTTGTTCATTTACAATCAAAAAAACATGGCATCTTCCATCAAAAACTAACACAAGGAAATCTGCAGATGCTGGAATTTCAAGCAACACACGTAAAAATTGTTGGTGCACGCAGCAGGCCAGGCAGCACCTACAGGAAGAGGTACAATCAACGTATCGGGCCGAGACCCTTCGTCAGGACTAACTGAAAGAAGAGATAGTAAGAGATTTGAAAGGGGGGGGGCCAAAATGCCCAAGCATATAATCATGCTGCACACTGATCTCACTGTCCACCATGCCCTTCACTCAAGTGGGTACTCATTTTGGACCTTGCCCACATTCTCTGCCTCCAAGCGCATGAACACTCCTTTATTCTTGAGTGCTCCAACCCTCTCCTGATGTAAATATAGAATGCCTTGGGATTCTCTTTATTCCTACTTGCCAAGAACTTTTCATGGATCCTAATTTTCTAATTTCTTTCACAAGTCCTTTTCTGGATTCTTTATATTCCTCAGTCAATTTTAGAAAACCTAGCACATTTATTTTTCAACATAGTCCCCTCCTACATGTACACACTTAGTCCAGTGGTCGTGGAGCATACGGATCTCTTCTTTGTAGAAGTGGTCCACAGCAGAGGTGATTGATAAATTCGTGGCCTAAGGTAGAAGGGGATGAGTTATTAACTTCAAACTTTCTGCATTATCACTCAAAGAGTTGAACTACTCGTGCATGTAATGAGCGCATCTTGGACCTCCAGGTGGTCCACAGCAGGGGTGATTGATAAGTTTGTGGCCTAAGGTAGAAGGTTATACAGCTCTCGTTAGATGTACGTGTAGTTCAACTCTTTGAGTGGAAATGCAGAAAGTTTGAAGTTAATAACTATCTCCTTCGACCTTAGGCCACAAACTTATCAATCACCCCTGTTGTGGACCACTTCTGGAGGTCCAAGACGCCAACTTCTACAAAGAAGGAATCCGTATGTTCCACGACTGCTAGACTAAGTGTGTAAATGTAGGAACAATATGCTAGGTTTTCTAAAATTGACTCCTTCTTCCTTAGGCCACAAACTTATCAATCACCCCTTGTACATGCCAGTTATTACTACAAAAGAAGTTGACCAAAGCAAATTTTAAAAGAGACATTCCCAGATTACAGAGCTGCATTCCTAGAAAATAGTCAATGTTGTGATTTTGCATAACATAAAACTACATCTTCTACACACGTGTCAAGAAACGCAAGCTGAAAGAGAATGATAAACTTAGTGTTTATTCATTTTACATTTTTCCGCATGAATAAAATTCGGCCTCGCATAACTTATATGTCAAAGTTTTGGGTAGTGATTTGTGAATTTTGTAAGGGCAAATTTCTGTACCAAATGGCTGCAATGCAGTAACTCTGCCTGTAACTTAAAGCAGTGGTTCCCAACCAGCGGGCCACGAGGAAACAACATGATTTGGCAATATGAACCAATATAAGTCAGCTGCACCTTTCCTCATTCCCTGTCATGCACTGTTGAACTTGAACACCACTCCACCCCCCAGTCGGCTGGTCCGCAAGAATATCGTCAAATTAAACTGGTCTGCGGCGCACAAAAGGTTGGGGACCCCTGACTTAAAGTATGCAATCTTAAAAGCATTTAGCACAAAATATTAAATAGTATAAAACCAAAGCAGATTAAAGAGAGGTGATCAGACACAAAAGCAAATTGATAACAATAAGTTTTAAATATATCAGAGGTCGGCACATAAACAGTCCCTTCAGCTCACCAGTCATGCTGACCTTTCTCCCCATCTACACTAATCCCATTGTCACACATTACACCATATTCTTCTTTGAACTGTCTATTGAAGTATTTGTCTAAATGCTTCTTAGATGTAGTAATTGTATTTGATTCCACCACCTACTTTAGTAGCAAGTTACAGATATCAAGCTTTGCCTGTGCGTGCGTGTGTGTGTGTGTGAGGAAAAGTTACATCTCAGATCCCCTTTAAAGCTCCTTCCTCTTATTTTAAACATTTGCCCTCTTGTTTTTGATACTCCAGACATGGGAAAGATACTTTATGATTTTGTTTCCCCAATGAGATGTTAAAATAAAGTCCCATCTACTTTTTCAGGTAAATGTGAAGCAGAACTAATTCAAAGAAGAGCTGAGAGGTTACTGGGGGTCATAAGCAAGTTGCTTATTAAAGGCAGTAATTTGCAATCTGAGTTCACTGTAAAAGGTGGTCCAATTAAATTTATCAGCAACCCACATAAAGGAAATGGATTTATACTTGAACAGACAATATCAATCTGGGTGAGGTAGACATGAGTTGAAGCTCTCCATGAGCCGATGCTGGCTTTAGTACACCAAATGGATCCGCCTCTGTTCTATGAACAAGGCTTAAAAATAAACTGTAAACTTAAAATCAATCACGAACTTAATGTTTGTCTTTACAGCAACAGTGCATTGTATCCAAGTTCTAAGAGCAATTTGGCCCATGTCACCTTGTACCAGTGTGATTTGTACTGAAAAGGTTATATGGAATGCTACTTGGCAAGATCCTTACTGCACATGGAACTGAAGCTCTTGCAGCATCCAATTAATCCAGTTCAAGTTGATCACTGAATCCCTCCAGTAATTTGTTTACTTAAATATTTTGCTGTGCTAGTTCCTTGACTATACTCAAGTGTAAATTCATTGTAGAACTTATTCCATTACACTGCAGATCTCAATGGAAAGATGGAAAATATTTTCATTAAATAAAAGAAAAACTGTCACTCCCGGTGGCTCCATTTTCAAAGATCTGCGATCGCCAGGCATTGCCACCTAAAAGAACAGTTCTCAAAAGTTAGCCTGAGAATGGGCCTTGTTGGAGTAACTTCCCGCCGTACATCTCACATGCCCTTCGGCCCACAAAGTTGTGCCGACCACATAACCTATTCTAGAGACTGCCTAGAATTACCCTGCTGCATAGTCCTCTATTTTTCTAAGCTCCATGTACCTATCCAAGAGTCTCTTAAAAGAGCCTATTGTATCTGCCTCCAGCACTGTCATCGGCAGTGCATTCCAAGCACCCTCCACTCTGTGTGGAAAAGCTTACCCCTGACATTCCCTCTATACCTACTTCCAAGCACCTTAAAACTATGCCCCCTCATGACAGCCATTTCAGCCCTGGGAAAAAGCCTCTGACTATCCACACAATCAATGTTCCTCATCATCTTATACACCTCTAGCAGTCACCTCTCATCCTCCATCACTAAGGAGAAAAGGTCAAGTTCACTCAACCTATTCTCATAAGGCATGCTCCCCAATCCAGGCAACATCCTTGTAAATCTCCTCTACACTCTTTCTATAGTATCCATTGCCTTCCTGTGGTGAGGTGACCAGAAATGAACTCAGTACCCCAAGTAGGGTATGACCAAGGTCTTGTATAGCTGTAACATTACCCCACAACTCTTGAATTCAATCCAACAGTTGATCAATGCCAGCACACCATACGCCTTAACACTGTCAACCTACACAGCAGCTTTGAGTGTACTATGGACACAAACCCCCAAGATCTCTCAGATCCTCCACACTGCCAGGAGTCTTACCGTTAATACTATATCCTGTCTTCAAACTTGACCTACCAAAATGAACCACTTCTTACTTATCTCGGTTGAAGTCCATCTGCCACTTCTCAGCCTAGTTCTGCATTTTATCAATGTCCCACTGTAACCTCTGACAACCCTCCAGCCTATCCACTACACCCCCAACCTTTGTGTCATCAGCAAACTTCCTAACCCACCCTTCTACTTCCTCATCCATGTCATTTATAAAAATCACAAAGGTGGGGTCCCAGAACAGATCCCTGCGGAACATCACTAGTCACTGACCTCCATGCAGAATACAAACCATCTACAACCACCATTTGCCTTCTGTGGGCAAGCCAATTCTGGATCCACAAAGCAAGGTCTCCTTAGCTCCCATGCCTCCTTACTCTCTGAAGGAGCCTTGCATGGGGAACTTTATCAAATGCCTTACTGAAATCCATATACATCACATCCACTGCTCTACCTTCAATGTGTTTTGTTACAACCTCAAAGAATTCAATGAGGCTCATAAGGCATGACCTGCAATTGACAAAACTATGCTGACTATCCCTAATCAGATTGTGTCTCTCCAAATGCTCATAAATTCTGCTTTTCAGGATCTTCAACAACTTGCCCACTACTGAAGCAAGATTCACCTGTCTATAACTTCCTGGGTTATCTCTACTCCCTTTCTTGAACAAGGGAACAACATTTGCAATCTTCCAGTCTTCCAGTACTTCTCCCATCCCTATTAATGATGCAAAGATTATCGCCAGAGGCTCAGCAACCTCCTCCCTCGCTTCCCACAGTAGTCTTGGGTACATCTCGTCCAGTCCCAGTGACTTAACTAACTTAATGCTTTTCAAAATCTCCCGCATATCCTGTTTCTTAATGTCTATATGCTCAAGCGTTTCACTCCGCTCTAAGTCATCCCCACAATTGCCAAGGACCTTTTCCCTGGTGAATTCTGAAGCTTTAGTAATAGGTTAGGATTAATCACCATCGCTAGGGTTATTGAGCTATAGTCTAAAAGGAACATTACACCAAATCCAATTCCATCTTGCATGCTCATCATCACAATTGTATCTTAAATGTTTTATTTCCCACTGAGTAAGGAATCTTTTATTGAAACATCTTATAAAAATTGGACACTGGCCTTAGTGGGCAGGGCATGTCTTGATTGAGTTTTTTGTTTGAGGAGGTAACAAAAGTGGTTGAAGATAGAGCAGAGGATATTCAGAAGAACATCAATATACGATTGCAACAAGCTGCCAATCATCATAGTAGAGGCAAAAATATTATAGGCACTAAATGTCCAAGAATAGAGATGGAATACTATGAAGCACAAATCATGGCAGCTTAGCGGTTAACACAGCAGTATTACAGCTCGGGGTGTTCCAGAGTTCTAAGTTCAATATCTGAGCTGTTCTGTAAGGAGTCTCTGTATGTTCTCCCCGTGAAATGAGTGGGTTTTAACCAGCTGCTCCAGTTCCCTCCCACAGTCCAAAGATGTACTAGATTAGTTAATTGTCATCGTAAATTGTCCCATGAATAGGTTGGGGTTAATCAGGTATTGAGGGGTTGCTGGGGTGGTGTAGTTTGAAGGGTCAGAAGAGCCTACTCTGCACTTTATTGCTAAATAAGTTTTTAAAATCTTGAGATGATCATTGTTCTCATTGGAATGTTCTGATACATTTCCAGAATTAGACTATTAAAATAGGATCTAAAAAGTGACTTTGTGAAGTTAAAAGTCAGGGCTTAATTAATTATTGCATATTCATTGTGCTTCTCAGATCACAGAGTCTCAAAACTATGATCAGAAAGAAAACATGTTGTCAAACCAAAGATCTTAGAAGAGACAATCTCAACAACTTAGATTCTCACATACCCAAGATCTTTTATTCTGCTAAGCCACTTTGATACTTACATGCAAATATACAGATTCAATATTGGGACACAATTTTCAATAAGTTGAGGATATGGCATGTTTTCATCACCAGTCATCTTGAGGAAAAAAAAGCAAAATGATCAGTTTATATCTCTTACATCCCATTTGAATAATACACTTGAGAAGTTAGCTGGGAGAAGATTATATAGAACTAAAGTAGTTCTTCAAATATTATAGTCAAAAGCACATTGTCCATTATCAAGAATTCACAATATCATACAGCAAAAGAATATTTCATAAAACTACTGTCTACATCACTTCACAAGACTCACTGTGACCTCTAAAATTTAAAATAATCAAGCCTGCTGAAATAATAACAGAAGTTAACAGATGCAAGAAATTGGGAAAAATTAAAAAATTTCTCTGAATTAATATATTAGTCCATTAAGTCCAATATAAAAATCATGAGAATTAATAATACCAAACTATCTTTGGATAAAGAAACATAAATATACATTTAAGTGGGAATTATATATTTAATTCATTGATTATAATATTTTAATAATCAAGTATTGGCATTCTAAACATGGGCCAATTTTTGTAGTTACCTCAAGACAAAGCATGCCACCATAAAATGGCCAATATATAGGCACGGGCAAAGAATATAAAAACACACCATATTCATTATTCTTTTTAAATTTTACTAACCATGCAGAAGCAGTCTGGTCTTGCATCAAAGATATACTGCAAGGTTCTTACATACAAGCGCTGCACAACTTCTGGCTATTGAAACGAAAGAAAAATGAAAACCCATTCAAATTACATTGCATCCAAGTTTGAATATTGACAACTTCAAACAAGAATATTATTAGCGGACTTCCCACCCTCCAAGTTTCGTCTCGAGTGTTTATTTACATATGCAAATGTCAATTATTAATCAATGGCGGGAGGAAAAGATGGTGACGCGACGCAACGCAGCCCACGCGTGGCCTCTCCAGTGATGAATATCTGTTATCTGTCAAGCAGGAGGCCGTGCACAATTCTGATTTGATGGAGGTAGACGTGAGAACACGGAGGAACATCTGGTGAAACTTCTGAAATGCCTATTTCGCTGCCGCCACTACTGTGTGATCCAAAATCTCCGGAAGGAAAGGCCCCAAATCCTCGGCTTTGCCTGTTGCTTGGCAGCCGGGGCCAGGGTCGAAGCGCTCGGCAGAGATGGTGCTCGGTGTCGGAGGGCTGGTCGGAAGCTCGAAGTTTTCGGACGGACTCAGAGTTGGACTGTGGTCGGGTGCTACCAAAGCATCGGCAAGTTGCGGCACTGGAAGCTCATGGCAGGGAGAGTTTCTCCCTTCTACCGTCTGCATGAGATATTGGGACTATCGGGACTTTGAGACTTTTTTTTAACCGTGCCCATGGTCTGCTCTTATCAAATTACAATATTACTTTGCACTGTTCTAACCATATGTTATAATTATGTGGTTTTTGTCCGTTTTAGTCTTGATCTGTCTTGTGTTTTTGTGATATCATACTGGAAGAATATTGTATAATTTTTTGATGCATGCATTTCTAAATGACAATAAACGAGTACTGAGTGCCCTCATAATCTAATATGAAAGGTGGTTTTGCAGAATGCAGTCAAACTTTCAATTCCAAAATCTTTTTTCACAACCAAGGAACTCCCTTTGAAACAGCTAGATATCTAGCTCACCGAAAATAATACATAATAAAACATTAAAGGTATTATAAGGATCACTTATGCATTAAGAAACAAAGTACTTTCAAAAACAGACATTTATTCACAACTGTCAATGGTATAGTATACTAAAAGTGACACAGAAAAAAATTAGTGTAGGTTTTGATTGTATAGACACATACATTTACCTAGAAAGGAATAACTTCATTAAAACAACGTACACATTACATTGCCTAATACTCTTATATATCCACGCATTCTTAGCTTTTGTGGACTTGAAAGGTTTAGAAAAATTGTAAACTGCTTACCTTTGTTATGTCAGCTTTTGTAAAGTTGTTAGCTTCTGACCCATTTAAAATGTGCTTGCGACAATAACTTACAATAAATTCCAATTTGTAAATAGGAAAAGGAACTCTGCTTTCCCCCTCCATTTGAGCTATGAAGGAAACAACTACATTTTAGAATTCAGGTTAATCTTGTTTAATATATCACCATCATTGGTAATGGCATTAGAAGAGCTCACCATCATTCATGGCGATAGCTGGGAATGTTTAAGACATACATTTAATATTGCGTTTCTTTTTTTTTGACCAGACACAAATAAATTCAGAGACAAATTCATGAAACACTAAACACCGTTATCTTAGAGCAGAGCATGTCAGGGACTTACGAATTATATCTTGCCTATTTGATAGAAACGTACCGGGCTTTTCGACATAAAAATCTATAAAGGGTTCAAACATTTCAGAGGAGATGAAATCTTGCATAAAGAAGCAGAATCAGGTTTATTATCACCGGCATGTGACATGAAATTTGTTAACTTAGCAGCAGTTCAATGCAATACATTATTTAGCAGAGAAAAAAATAAATAAAATACTTTATACTTTATTGTCGCCAAACAATTGGTACTAGAACGTACAATCATCACAGCGATATTTGATTCTGCGCTTCACACTCCCTGGATTACAAATATTAAATATTAAAAATAGTTAAAATTAGTAAATATTAAAAATTTAAATTATAAATCATAAATAGAAAATAGAAAAATGGGAAGTAAGGTAGTGCAAAGAGAGGCAGGTCCGGATATTTGGAGGGTACGGCCCAGATCCGAGTCAGGCTCCATTCAGCAGTCATATCACAGCTGGAAAGAAGCTGTTCCCAAATCTGGCCGTACGAGCCTTCAAGCTCCTGAACCTTCTCCCGGAGGGAAGAGGGACGAAAAGTGTGTTGGCAGGGTGGGTCGTGTCCTTGATTATCCTGGCAGCACTGCTCCGACAGCGTGTGGTGTAAAGTAAGTCCAAGGACAGAAGATTGGTTTGTGTGATGTGCTGCGCTGTGTTCACGATCTTCTGCAGCTTCTTTCGGTCTTGGACAGGACAACTTCCATTCCAGGTTGTGATGCACCCTAGAAGAATGCTTTCTACGGTGCATCTATAAAAATTAGTGAGGGTTTTAGGGGACAGGCCAAATTTCTTTAGTTTTCTCAGGAAGTAAAGGCGCTGGTGGGCCTTCTTGGCAGTGAGCTCTGCTTGGTTGGACCAAGTCAGGTCATTTGTGATACTGACCTCAAGGAACTTAAAGCTTTTGACCTGTTCCACTTGCGCACGACCAATGTAAATTGGGTCGTGCAGTCCGCTACTCCTTCTGAAGTCAACAACCAATTCCTTCGTCTTTCTGACATTGAGGGATAGGTTATTGTCTTCGCACCATGCCACCTGGTTCTCAATTTGCTCTCTGTACCCAAACTCATCATTACCCAAGATACGGCCTACAATTGTTGTGTCATCAGCAAACTTATATATTGAGTTCGATGGAAACTTGGCTACACAATCATGGGTGTACAGTAAGTACAGCAAGGGGCTGAGTATAGAGCCTTGTGGGGCACAGGTGCTCAGAGTGATTGCAGAGGAGAGCTTGTCCCCTATTTTTACAGCCTGGGTCCTGTCTGTGAGGAAGTTGAAGATCCAGCTGCAGATCTGAGTGTTAAGGCCCAGGGTCCGGAGCTTAGGAATCAGTTTATTTGGAATGATGGTATTAAAGGCAGAGCTGTAGTCAATGAAAAGGAGCCTTACGTATGCATCTTTATTCTCCAGGTGTTCTAAGGAGGAATGTAGGGCCAGAGAGATAAAGCATAATAAATATAACAAGTGAATCAATTACATATATTGAACAGATTTTTTCTTAAATGTGCAAAAACAGAAGTACTGTATATTAAAAAAAAGTGAGGTAGTGTCCAAAGCTTCAAAGTCCATTTAGGAATCGGATGGCAGAGGGGAAGAACAAGAACACATTGAGACAATAGCCAGGATTCCCTTTATTTGGGACACTATGCCACTTAATTGGGACAGCAGACTGTGAGCATCAGTTGCATGCATGCCGTTGGGCTGTTAGACACTGCACCATGCTTAGAGTGAAGTTTTTAAAATAGCGTCACAACCATGAGTTTGTGCTTAAAAAAAAGCAAGTTATTTTTGTCATTGACAGTTGGTGAGAAATAAGCAGCAAGACAATTCAGAACTGTTTTGCTCACTGCAGTTTCAAGCATTCAGGCTTTGAGATGTCAGAATCAGCCAGGAGGGAAAATGAAACAATTTTACTACTTCAAGTTAGGAACTATGAAAAATGTAAAAACATATCAACAAGCATCTTGAATGTTACAATGAAAATGAAGATTTGAAGGCAGTCCATTGTCCGCACTAGGTATCTGCAATGATTTTATTCATGTACAATCAAAAGAACATAGCAGTGTAAACTGGATTAATTCCCCTGTCAATAACCATCAGGAACCCTCAGTTTTGGTGGTGTAGTAGTTTTGGTGGTGTCCTAATTTGTTCTGTATTTCATTTAAATACATAATTTGTTAAACGGTTAAATGATAGTTTGTCTTATTATACCTTTTTAACCACTTCCATGAAACTTTGGCTAATGGGGCAGCCGCTTAATTGGGCCAAAATGTACTGGAACCGATGTGTAATTAACCAGAATCCACTGTTTAAAAAAGCAGCAAATTGAGTGTTGATATCCGAGATATACAAAACATAAAACAAAACCAAAGTGAAAGCTAATTTACTTTGTTTATTCAATCATAGATTACAATCTTCTTTCTTTGTTCTTCTATCCGAATGGCACATTGGATCAAACAGTGCATTTCCTTCTGCATATCTTCTACAAGTGGGGCTCACTTTACAGGACTTGGGACGACTTCTTCTTCTTCTATTTCCGGCAGCTTAGACACATCTAGGCGTATTACTGCCCTCTGCAGGATATAGAATCAATTATAATTCCGCTTGCAAATGCTGTATGTGCTCATTAAATAGCAATGCCGCAGATTGTTTTCCTTCTCAAATTTTGTCATGTGGTTTCCAAATAATTGCATTGCCTCAAATTACATTAATTTCATTTGAATCATTTGTAAAACTAAAAGCTTCTTGCTTGAGATTATTCATTATCGCATGCTTAACATTTAAAATTGTTGTTTTCTAAGTCTATCTGCTATTTCCAAATTTTCCTTTTCTTGAATCAAAGCCTGTAGTTGTTTATTGAGATCTTGAAATTCTTCCTCAATTGTTTCCATGTTTTCATTTTATAATCCAAATGTAGATCATTCACTTTGCAAATTCCTTTTTCCTTTTGTAACTTTGGAATAAGTTCCTCCATTTTTAATCTGTTTTCCATGTCACTGAATTTTTGACAACAAGCATCTTTTTCAGAAATCGTCTCCTTTAAATGCAGTACCGTTTCGTCCAATCTCTTTCCAACTCACAGTTGTTCTTATTGAGTACTTCTATTTGTTGATGGAGTTCCGCACATTTACCCTGGGTTTCAACCATGTTTCTTGTAACATAAAATCTGAGGGTTTTTTTCCTTAAATTCCGGTACATATTTCGTAAATTCTTGATCATTTGCAATAATACTCCTTGCATTCCCTTGTAATATATATGTGTGTGTATATGTGTATATATATACACACACAGCCATTAATTTTTTCGCATCTCCTGCCTGTGAACAGTTTGATCCTCCATTCAGCACATCTTTGACTGCTTCCCACCTAAGCCCTGTAATACCAAGATATTTTTTGGCAGATTTGACTATAATTTTAATTTTTTCGGTTCTTTTGTCTGTTTACGCTGAACAGTTAATTGCATCTACCATAAACAGTACGAAATCCTTCTTACTCATAATTAGTCTGTCCTTATTTATATTACAACCCTCACAGTTCACCGGTTTATTATTCCCTGTATTTGTTTGCTTGATAGCCTTCTTTTTTCCAGCAAATACTTTCACTGCCTCTACATAACTGATCCCTTGAGTTACTTTTACATGTTGTATCTCAGCTTCTTTCTTGCTAATAATGCACCCTTGATAAGCTGCACTATGTTCCTCACCACAATTGCAGCATTTCAGCCTAGCTCCCGCCTCACATTTCCCATATTCATGTTCTCCAGCGCATCTTCCACATCTTTGTTTCCCTCTGCAGACCGCCGCAATATGCCCGAATTTCTGACATTCAAAGCATCTTAAAGGCGGTGGTATATATATTCTGACCTCATAACACATATACCCTGAATAAACTTTAGTCGGCAATCTCTCTTCATCAAAGTTGATCATAACCGATAAACTATCACACTATTTCCCATTTCTTATAACTTTCAAACGTTTGGCCTCAATAATTTTTGCTTTTATGTTCTGTTAATCTCATCCATAGTAACTTTTGTTGGTATCCCCAGAATAACTCCTCTAGTCCACTTTCTATTGTTGGGTATTGAGCATTATACTTTTTTGCCATCTATTTTATTTAATCTTATCACTTTGCCTTGTTGAGCACCATCCCAATAAATCACTAATAGCAATCCATTTCATCAAATCTTCGGTCTTTTGACTTCACCTATAAATTTGTTGATTATCTTCATCAAATGAATCAGGTTCCATTCACCAAAAGATGCTCTGTCTTCACTCAGTGCTATAATTGCTTTAATCTCATCTTCTTTCCATTGTTTTGCTATCCTATTTTGTTTGTCCCCTGACTCCTTAGAGTTTGACATCTCATACCTCGGTTTCCTTTCCCCACTCTCTTCACTCCATTCCTCCATCTCAAACTCACTTTCACTATCCGTCGATCTGTTCATCCTACAGGATATTTTCTTCATCAACTCAGCAGTTGCAGCCTCCATGCTCTTTTCCAACTCCCCGGCACTCAGCACGCCTTAATTCGTGTGCAGCCAGCGGACTTGGGATTTAGAACGAGAGAATTTAAAAAAGGCGAGTCTCATGATTTGAGTTTGTTTACAGGACACTAAACTAATTGCAAGTTAATAGGTGATCTGACAATTAGCCACAGCCAATAAAATAGTTGAATGAAGTGGAGTGACCACCGTGACAATGAGCTGAGTGGAGATGCTTTGGTATGAGGAAAATGAGTAAGTGCCTTAGGTGCTGCAAGTTAGAGCAGGAACTTTAAGAGGGCAGAACCCATTGATTGGTGGGCCCTTTAACAAATAGAAAGCAAGGTTAAATGGAGTGGCCTTATGGAGCAGAAATTGTGAGATTGAGAGCTGAGGCCTTAGTGAAGGGGCACAATTAAGAATGAGTAAGGTTTTTATCCTTGCTGTTAATCCTTAGGACTTGATTCAATGTAGGCAGGATGGCAATTAAGATAGTGGAATGTTAAGATGATGAAAGTCAGGGAGCCTCATTGCATCCCTGATGACTACAATTGTGGGAAGTGTACCAACTGCAACTCCTGACAGGCTGAGTCAAGGAACTGCAACTGGATTTGGATGTACTCAGGACCATCTGGGAGAATATCATAGACAAGACTTTTACTGAGGTGTTCAGTCACACCCAATATTCAGACTTCAAATTGTTGCAAAAAGCAAGGGGGTAGATAAGTGCACAGCCTTCTGACATCCATAGTACTGTTATAGATTACTATTGTCACATGTACTGAATACAATGACAAGCTTTTGTTTGTATGCTTTCCGGATGTTATTTAACAAAACCCTAGATACCACATTTTTTACATCCCACTATGTCTTTTTCTTAAACTTGCAAAGTATCAATGCAGGTCTGAGATAACCCACTCCTCAGAAGAATAAATGGAGTAGCAGGAGTTAGAGGCAATAGTGGAGGGAAGGGCAGAGCAAGAAAGGTCACAGGAGAAAGCCAAGGAGATACTGATATGAGATGGGAAAGTGAAAAAAACTGAAGATGTACACGTTGTATCATTATGCTACATAGTCCATAGCATCAACTCAGAGAGGCACAATGAAAGATCAAAATGTTATCTTAGGACATTTGACTTTGGCAATTGGGAGAGTACCAGCAGGCAAAGGGAATCAAGTGTGTCTTCAGTCAAAGTGCTTACCTCAACAGGGCTAATGTAATTGCATTTGGAAATGGCAAGTATGCTGTCATAGCTACCTGATGTAATGTTGAGATGACAAGGACCATGGAGGAATCCACCTGCAGGCTCCTACAGCAGTTTGGCTGGAGCCAAGGTGCCATGAGCTATCCTCTGGTGGCCAGAAGGATAGGTTTGCATGGGCTTAGTATCAACACCTCATACAACACTTATTGATGCAGGCATCAGCTGAGGTGGAAGCACAGGCAGAAGCCACACAAAGTTCAAACTTATTTAGGCTTTTACATCCTGATCTCTGCTAAACGAGTACAGCCTTGTGCTTTTAACATGCAGCCTAATAGCCCTGCACAGAGAGATGTGGATGGCAAAAATTTTTGCTTTTAAGATGTAAAGATGCTATCTCGAAGCAGTTCATCTTCTAGGGATAGGAGGATGCTGCATGTGAGCAGCTTTTATGTTGTACATGAATATAGGGGCAGCATGTCAGCAGATTGTTGCCTACACAAACAAAAAAAAACTTGCGTTAACTTCTCCTGACATCTCTTGACGTTCTTTGGTATGTGGGATAGTCATATGACTAACCACCACCAGTTACAGTATATTACTTGCTTTCTTTCCACAGGCAATTCATACTGAACTCTTGATTCCTCCATAAGTGGCTCTGTTGCTGCTCTGACAGCAGTAAGCAACAACTTTGGAGCTGTAGCAAAAGCTGTGGTGGCTACTTAGAATGATCCTGTGTCAAGGAAGTTGACAGTCAAAACAGCAGTCCTGGGCATGACAGTGTGGCACAAAGACCTTATCATGGTAACAGGCTCAGAATTTCAAAGGTTAAAGACATTCAGAGTTCTGGATTGGAAACTGTTTCTGAACTTGCTAGGAACAGTATCTTTGATTGATACATACCCAATTCAAGGGCTAAGGCTACCAACCCAGCCCACATGGCTAATCACAACAACTGCAATTACTCTGGTAACAGATAACACCTATTAGTGTTACTATTGATGTCCCCAGTATGAGAATTTTAAGTATTAAAAGCAATAAAATTCACAATTTGGCAGTCAATGGGCTTTGGACAGTGCCTCAAGAGCCTAACCTGATTTGTGATGATAATTTATCATTCAAATCAAAAATGCCAGAACGTAGGGAGGAGCTAGAAAAGATGGTTCTTGCAAACCCAGGTGATTGCTTCAAGTTCGTCCATGAAACAGCTTACTCCTCTTTACTCACGTTTCTTTTCTTCTCAAGGAGGCTGGGGTTCTGTCGGAATCCATGATATACAGCTCAAACCAGGGTTCTCCATGGGCGATGGGTTCTTGCTCTCGGACTCACTGTGTGGCCTGGCATTTTGATATCTCCAGATGCGGCCTGGAAGATGTGAACGACCTGTTTTCTTGCCCATGTCACTAACTGAGGCACCTCGGAGACTGAAACATCGAGACAGTACGCCCCTGCACTTGAGTGATCCTCTCTCTCAATGGTGAGTGAGACCCTTTTGGTCCTTGAGTTGGGGGACTCTGAGAAGCAATGTGGCAGATGGCAACAGCGAGCTGCTGGTGTACCACTCTCATTGCTGCGGGAGAGAGGGAGAGAGGGGGAGAGAGGGGGAGAGAGAGAGGGAGAGGGAGAGAGGGAGAGGGAGAGAGGGAGAGGGAGAGGGAGAGAGGGAGAGGGAGAGAGGGAGAGGGAGAGGGAGAGAGGAGAGAGGAGAGAGGGAGAGGGAGAGAGGGAGAGGGAGAGAGGGAGAGGGAGAGAGGAGAGAGAGAGAGAGAGAGAGAGAGAGAGAGAGAGAGAGAGAGAGAGAGAGAGAGAGAGAGAGAGAGAGAGGGAGAGGGAGAGAGGGAGAGGGAGAGAGGGAGAGGGAGAGAGGGAGAGGGAGAGAGGGAGAGGGAGAGGGAGAGGGAGAGGGAGAGGGAGAGGGAGAGGGAGAGGGAGAGGGAGAGGGAGAGGGAGAGGGAGAGGGAGAGGGAGAGGGAGAGGGAGAGGGAGAGGGAGAGGGAGAGGGAGAGGGAGAGGGAGAGGGAGAGGGAGAGGGAGAGGGAGAGGGAGAGGGAGAGGGAGAGGGAGAGGGAGAGGGAGAGGGAGAGGGAGAGGGAGAGGGAGAGGGAGAGGGAGAGGGAGAGGGAGAGGGAGAGGGAGAGGGAGAGGGAGAGGGAGAGGGAGAGGGAGAGGGAGAGGGAGAGGGAGAGGGAGAGGGAGAGGGAGAGGGAGAGGGAGAGGGAGAGGGAGAGGGAGAGGGAGAGGGAGAGGGAGAGGGAGAGGGAGAGAGAGAGAGAGAGAGAGAGAGAGAGAGAGAGAGAGAGAGAGAGAGAGAGAGAGAGAGAGAGAGAGAGAGAGAGAGAGACTGAGATACCGAAGTGTATGGGTTAAGTACAGTAGTTTTGGATTGACTCTAGATTAGGTCTCTGTGGGTGGGGGGAGGGGGGGCTTTGCTACTGTTTTCATGGTGGGGGGAAGTGGATCGAAACTTTTGCTGGAGCAAGTGGGAGGGGATGGTTGATGCTTTTCATGCTGCTTGTGCATGGGAGGGGAGACTTTGAGGTTCTGACATTTCTGTCATTCACTCTGGGATTTTTTTTAAAGAGATAGAGTGAGAATTTCACAGGTTGCATGCAGTATACATTCTCTGATATTAAATTGAACTATTGAACCATAAACATTCAAAATGCATTTGTACTTCAACCGTGAATGTAATAATTTTTACCAAGAAAGTGGAGTTTATAAAACTAGATCAGGAAAAGTGTTGTTATATTGTGGTTGCAATTCTACCAAAAGGTTCTTTACTGTTTGATTGACCTTGATCAATTACATAGGCCATTAGGTTTCTGCCTGTTACACTATTTGCATTCAGAGCATTAATGAAGATCCTCCATCTCTGACTGTATAGAAGAATTCTTCATTGCTGGTTCTGCAACAAATTTTTTTGAGCAGTCAGGGTTGTTAGACCCAAGATGAACCCCCAAACTTGGAGGTCTGGTGGACCACTTGGTCTGGCCTCTACCCTTTGACCTGTTTGGCATGGGTGACCCTGCCAAGAGCCAAGGCACAAGGCCCTGACTCCAGCCAACATAGATCTCCAGGTGAGTGAGGCAAGCAAGCCTCCTAACTATCACTAGGTTGTGGTATTCTTGGAAGGATCAATTACATAGTAAAATCATTCATCTGTTTCCAAGTTGGTTTCATAACAAGTTCTCCTGGGAATATAGCCTAAATGCACTCAGAATGAATCTGAACTAATCTTGTTAATCGATGTCCCCAGTGTACAAGATTAAAGTTATTTTGATTTTTGTGTTACCCTTCACACAATCCCTTACTTTTTCGTTGAAGTTATTTTCAAACAATATACGTGACCATAAGCTACATCACCGAAGCTTTTTGTCCCTTAGTGTTGTAAATGATTTATTTTCTATTTTATGCTATTTTCCAAGCACCCTTAAGTAAATACAGTGGATTCCAATTAATTGAGGCCCATTGGGACCCGTACATTTTGGCTCAATTAAGCAGCTCTCCCAATCAGCCAGTTTCATGGAAATATTAAGGTATAAAAAGACAAATACCATTTAACTGAGTAACAAACTATGTATTTAAATGAAATACAGAACAAAGTAGAACACTACCAATACTACTGGTGGCTGTCCTCAATATCTGACGATGACAAGAAATCGAGGGGGAAAAGTTTTTAAAGTGCTAAAGCCATCGCACTGGGGCATTTCCACTCTCTACCTCTGACATCCAGGTCCAGTGGGACAAATAAATGCCAAAACTTTGGTCTTTGCTGGTTGCAGTGGATGACTATGACTGCTCTGTGCCTCGTCATATGATTTACTCTCCACACAGCATCCCTGGCCATTGGACCTCACTCTAGATCTCACCTGTCCAGTCTGCCAGAGCTAACTTTGCATGCTAGGACAGACATGTCCCCATCTCACATGTCCCCGGCTCCCCTTACATGGTTTATTTTAGCCCACCTGTCGAAGTGGTGCATCAAGGTGTGACTGCTGTTACACACAGCTACTTGGAGCCACAGATGCGAGCCGAGTGTCTAGTAGGGACCAAAGGTAACATTCAAGATGATCATGTTCAATACCCTCAAATTCTATGTAGTTCAAGGACAAAGCCAGCAACATCACCCAGGCCATATGCTTTCTGTGGATTCGCTCTCCAAATTGATCAGGTGGTGACTAAGCGCTTAGGTGCATGGAGGCTGGCAGGGGTGGCTGGGGAAAACATGCACAGAAAGCATTAAGCTCATCTGGATGGAATACGCTATTGTTGTTTGCAATGCTCCTCATATTGAAGCCCTTTATAGCACATAAGCACCACTAAAACTGATGGCTGGTCTGGAACTTGATTTCAGACATCTCTTGGCATTCCTAATAGCTTTACAGAGGTCATATTTTTATTCCTTCTAAAGATCTAAGTCACTCAATTTGAATGCTACAGCCCTGAACTTCAGTAGGGAGTGAATCTCCTCATTCATCCATGATTTCCGGTTTGGGAACATCCGGGTGGCCCTCTTTGGTATACAGCCCTCAACACAATTTTGATAAAGTCTATGATGAAGATGACATACTCATCCAGGCTGACTGTTGAGTCTTTGATCATGGACCAGTCTACCGATTCAAAGAAGTCACACAGCTCACTTATTTCCTCAGACCATACTTGAAAATTTTCTGTACTGAATTCTCATGCTTCAGCTTCCGTCTTTATGCAGGGAAAGGGGCATAGCCTTGTAGTATGCTTTGATAAAATTCCAGTGATAGACTGCTCTGAATGGTTAGAAGACATGGAATCCAAGGAGAGTTAACTAATTGGATACACAATTGGCTTAACAGCAGGTAGTAGAGGGTGATAGGCCATTGACTTATGGTACGTTTCAGGGGTCACTGCTAGGACCATTGTTTGTCATGCATTTCAATGGTTTGAATAACAACGTACAAGGCTTAGTTAGTAGGTTTGCAGAAGACACTAAAATGGGTAGTATAGTGAAGAATAAAGAAAGTTATCAAAATTTACAGAAACCTTACTCAACTGAGTATGTGGACTGAAGAATGGAAAATAGAGTTTAATCCAAAGTCGATAAAACAGAGGAGCAGAATTAGGCTATTCAGCCCATCGAGTCAGTTCCATCATGGCTGTATTATTATCCCTCTCAATCCCATTCTGTCTTCTCCCCGTAACCTTTGATGCCCTGACTAATCAAGAACTCATCACCTCTGCTTTAAACATACCCAAACTTGGTCTCCACAACTGTCTGTGGCAAAGAATTCCATAGATTCATTTCTGGCTAAAGAAATTTCTCCTCATCGCTAAATGGATGTCCCTCTATTCTGAGGCTATGCCCTCTGGTGCTAGACTGTCACACAGGAAATATCTTCTGCATGACAACTCTATCTAGACTTTTCAACATTCGATGGATAGAGATTCCCCTCATTCTTCTAGACTCCAGTGAGTGCAGGCCCACAGCCATTAAAGGCACCTCATACATTAACCCTCTCATTTCCAAAAACATTTTCATGAACTTCCTCTGGACCCTCTCCAACGCCAGCACACCTTTTCTTGGATAAGGCACCCAAAACAGCTCACAATGCTCCAAGTGCAATTCAACCAATGCTTTATAAAGCCTCACCATTACATCCTATTCTAGTTCTCTCAAAATGAATGGTAACATTGCGCGTCTTCTTTACCATTGACTCAACCTACAAGTTAAGCAGTAGGGAATCCTGCACGAGGACTTCCAAATCCCTTTGCATCTCTGAATTTTGAATTCCTCTCCTGTTTCAAAAATATTCTACACCTTTATTCCTTCTACCAAAGTGTATGACCATACACTTTCTTACACTATATTCCATCTATCACTTCTTTTCCCATTCTACCAATCTGTCCAAGTCCTTCTGTAGACTATCTGCCCTTCCACCTACCTTGTATATCATCTGCAAACTTGTCCACAACTCCATCAATTCTGTCATCCAAATCATTGACAAACACCATGAAAAGAAGTGGTCATCGACCACTGTAGAATAATAGTCTCTGGCAGCCAACCAGAAAAGGCTCCCTCTTTGCCTCATGCCAGACAGCCAACCTTCAACACTAGTATCTTTCTTGTAATACCATGGGCTCTTAACTTTTTAAACAGCCTCATGTGTGGCACTTTGTCAAAAGCCTTCTGAAAATCCAAGTTTACCACATCCACAAATGTTTCTTTGTCTATCCTGCTTGTCATTTCCTCAAAGAATTCCAACAATTATGTTAGGCATGATTCGCCCTTAAGGAAACCATGCGGATTTGTGCTTATTTTATCATGTGCATCCAAGTACCCTGAAACTTCATCCTTAATAATGGACTCCGACATCTTCCCAACCACTAAAGTCAGGTTAACTGGTCTAGTGTTTCCTTCCTTCTGTCTCCTTCCCTTCTTAAAGAGTAGAGTGACATTTGCAGTTTTCCAATCCTCCATAACCATTCCAAAATCCAGCAATTCTTGAAATCTTAAGGCATATCACTAGCATCTTCCACAGTGAAGACTAATGCAAAATACTTAAAGTTCATCCACCAATTCTTCACCCCCGTTACTACATCTCCAGTATCATTTTCCAATGATCCAATATCACTCTCGCCTCATTTTTATTCTATTTTTTTTTGCAATTTATTTTTTATTGAATTTCAAACATTTCCATAAGATATATTTCAGATACTGTACATATATATCATATAATCATATTTGTCAAATCTCCACATAATAGTTATCTGAGGTATACACATAGAGAGGAAAGAAAGAACAATTGAAAGAAGAAAACTATGTACAGAGGAGGGAGTGATCTTTTTTTTTACAACATATTCATTGACTTGTGAGAATAAAATCAGGCCTATGAGGTGTTATGTAGTTAAACCATTTTTCCCAATATGAATAAAATTGTTCCAACTTATGATTAACAGATGCTGTTATCTTCTCCATTTTATAAATGTCCATTGTAATTTCCATCCATACATTTAAAGTTGGGCTCTCCTGTGATATCCATTTCCTGGTAAGGGTCTTTTTACCAGCCACCAGCAGTACATTCATTAAATATTTATCTCTTTTCAACCATTCTTGAAGTATATACCCAAAATATATGGTCTTACTCTCTAAAGGTATTTCACATTTAAAGATGTCTTATAGGGCATCATGTATCCCATTCCAATAGTCTTTGATAACAGGGCATTCCCAGAAAATATGATAATGGTTTGCATTTTGATTTCCACAATTTCTCCAGCAAACAGTGGGAGTTACTATCATAATGGGATTTCTGAGAGGATGTAGTAAAATATCTTATCAAGTTTTTCACCTGAACTCCCTCCATTTCTGTGAACTGGTACACTTCCATTGATACCTCCACATTAGTGTCCAGTCTTCCTCAGATATATTATCCCTCCCTCCTTCTCCCATTTTGTTTTACTGTATGAAGTTGAATATGTTTTAAGATTTGACAAACCCTTATACATGCTTGAGATGATTCTACTACCGTTGTCTGAATTATATGCTTTTCTAAATAGCTGTATCAGACATGTACTTGCCTTGGTTACATTTTTAACCATCCTATTAACATACCGTCACATCTGTAAATACTGGTAAAAGTCTTGTTTTTCTAATAAGTGTTTCTCTTCGAGCATTTCAAAACTGAACAGTGTTCCTTCTTTCATTATATTGCAAATAGCTGTTACTCCTTTAGCTGTCCAGACCTTAAATCTAGCATCCAGTTTATTCAGTCTAAAATCAGAGTCACATGCACACCATTTAAGAATTGCAATGTCTCTCTCTAGTTTATATTCTTTTATAATAGCTTTCCATATTTTAAGAGTCCATTTCACCCACGGGTTATCAATAGTATTTATGTAACTTTGTAGGTTGTTATCAGCCAAAATTGCCTGTATGGGGATGGGAAGTATCCCCTCCTCAATGTTTTTCCATTGAGCGTCATATGATGGGTTGACTTTTACTCTTTATACATCTGGAAAAAAAACTTGGTATACTGATTTATATTATTGGATAGCTTATGTTCACATTTCATCTTTTCTTTCCAATGGCTTTATTAATTGCCTTCTGTTGATTGTTTAAAATGTCTCCCAATCCTTTAACTTCCCTGTATTATATGACCCCTTCTTTTGAGTTTATGCTGTCTTTGACTTCCCTCATCAGCCACAGTTGTGTCATCCTCCCATAGAACAGTACAATCTGCTCACAATGTTGTGCTGAACCAGCTAATAAGCAAATCAAAAACACTCAAACATTAATCTTTCCTACCTACACCATGTCCATATCCCTCCATCATCCTTACGTCAATGTGCCTATGAAAACATCTTATAAAAGCCTCTACCACCATACCAGCGCATTCCTGGCATCCATGAATGAGTAAAAAATCTTACCCCTCACATCCCTCTTCAACCTACTACCTTACCTCTCACCTTCAGTGCATGCCCTCTGGTATTAGACATTTCAACCCTGAGGAACCAGATACTCCGTCCACTCTCTATGCTTCTCAATCTTGTAAACCTCTATCAGATCTCCCCTCAGCCTCTGGCACTCCAGTGAAAACAACCCAAATATATCCAGTCTTTCATCACAGCACATGTCCTCTAAACCAGGCAGCATCCTGGTAAACTTTTCCTGCACCTTCTCCAAAGCCTCAACATCCTTCCTATAGCGGAGCGACCAAATATGTACACAATACTCCAAATGTGGCTTAACCAAAGATTTATAAAGTTGCAACATAACCTGCTGACTTTTGAAATCAACACCTTGACTAATAAAAGCAAGCATAAACCTTCTTAACCACTTTATCAACCCGTGTAGCCACTTTCAAGGAGCTATGAACTTGGATCCCAAGATCTCCCTGCTTAGCAACACTGTTAAGGGTCTTGCCCTTAACATTGTAATGTCTCCTTGCATTTGAGCTACTGAGGTGCAAACCTCACATCTATCTGGATTAAACTCCATCTGCCATTTCTCTGCCCATATCTGCAACTGATCTATATGGTGCTGTATTCTTTGCCAGTCGTCTACACTATCCACAACTCCATCAATCTTGGTATCATCGGCAAATTTAATAACCCACCCATCAACATTTTCATCCAGGTCATTTATATACATCACAAACAGCAGAGATCCCAGCACAGATCCCTGCAGAACGCCACTGATTGCAGACCTCTAGATCAAATAAGTCCCTTCAGCCACTACCCTCTGTCTTCTATGCACAATCATATTCTGAATCCAAATAGCCAATTCGCTGCAGACCCCATACATCTAAATCTTCCGGATTAGCCTCAGTGACTTCATCAAACGCCTTACCAAAATCCATGTAAACAACATGCCTGCCCTACCCCCATCAATCTCTTTTGTCACCTTGTCAAAATAAACAATCAAGTTGGTAAGGCATAACCTGCCACGCACAAAGTCATGCTGGCTCTCAGTGGGTTTCCAAATGATCATATCCTGTCTCTAAGGACGTTATCCAGCAATTTCCCTACAACTGATGAAACTCACAGCTCTATAGTTCCCAGGATCTTCCCTTGTTCCCTTCTGAAGTAGAGGTACAATATTAGTTACTCACCAGTCTTCCAGGATCTCAGCTGTATCTAGAGAGGACAAGAAGATACAGTCAGGGGCCCAGCAATCTCATCCCTTGCTTCCTTCAATAACCTGGGGTAAATCCCATCAGGCCCTGGGTACTTATCCACCTTAGTACTCATTAGGGAGGTGCAACACTTCCTACTCTTTGAACTCTAAACATCCCAACATATTTATAAACTTCACTGATCTCTTGGTCCTCCATATCCTTTTCCTTTTAAATACTGAAGCAAAGTACTCATTATTCTCTGCATCCAATCAAATGATTCCACCCCCCCCCCCATCCTCAAGTTGTCCTACCCCTTTTACTCTTGATGTATGTATAGAATGCCTGGGACTCACCTTAAGCCAAGAACTTTTCATGGCCTCTCCTGGCCCTCCCAATTCTTTATTTAGGTCTTTTCTATCTTTCTGATACTCATGTGTTACGTTTGAAATTAACTTCTGAAGCTTCTTCTTCTTGACCTCTCTCGACATCCTTTCCATCCCTGTCCTTCCTTATAACAGGAACATATTTTTCCTGTACTTTATGCTTGATCTTAAAACACCACCCACATATCTGATGTGGACTTGCCGGAGAGATGATCCCAATTAATGCTTCTTTGTTCCTGCCTAATGCCCTTGTAATTTGCCCTACTCCAATTTAAAACTCTCCTACGAGAACCATACCTATCCTCATCTATAGATATCCTGAAAGTTAAGGAGTTGTGGTCACTGTTCCCTAACTTTTCATTCACTGAAAGATCAGTCACCTGGCCAAGTTCATTAACCAACACAGCCCCTGTTTTTGCACTGTGTATATATTGATTTAAGAAACCTTTCTGGATACACTTAAACTTTGCCCATCTAAACCCTTACACAAAGGTCCCAGTTTATATTAGGGGAAGTTGAAATTCCCCACGCCAACAGCCCTATTTTTTTTAAAAACATTTCCTTAATCTAATTACACATCTATTCCTTAATGTCCCGGAAGCTATAAGTGGGTCTGTAGTACAATCCCATCAGTGTGATTGCACCCTTGCTAATCCAGAGTTCTACCTAAATGGACTCAGTGTCTGACCCCTCCATTATGTCTCCCGAGTGCAGCTGTGATATTGTCCCCAATTAGTAGTACAACTCTTCCCCTCCCCCAATCTTTACTTTATTGTCGCCAAACAATTGATACTAGAACGTACAATCATCGCAGCGATCCCCGCTCCCTAGAGTACAAATCGATAGTAAATATTAGAAATTTAAATTATAAATCATAAATAGAAAATAGAAAGTAAGGTAGTGCAAAAAAACCGAGAGGCAGGTCTGGATATTTGGAGGGTACGGCCTTCTTCTCTCTTTTCTAAAACTTCAAAAACATGGCACATTAATGACCAATTTCTGCCTCCCTCTCAACCAAGTTTCAGTAATAGCTACAACATCATAGTTCCATGTAATGCTCTATGCTCTAAGTTCATTACCATTACTTTGAATACTCATAGCATTAAAATATACATACTTCAAACTATCCAACCCATCATACCACTTCTGCCCTTCAGTGCTTCCCCTGACATCTATCTTTGGTCTAGTCCTTCCCTTACTGACCTGGGGCTTTGGTGCCTAGCCCCCAGTAAAACTAGCTTAACCTCTATAGGGTAACATCAGCAAAGCTCCCAGCCAGGAAATCGGTTCCCTTCCAATTCAGGTGCAACCCACCCCTCTTATACTGGTCACCCCTTCCCTAGAAAGGGTTTCCGTTTAGAGTACTTCATCTTTAGGATGCGTTTATCTTATGCCTTCCGAATTACTTCCAGAAACTCCAGCCACTGCTGTTCTGCCACATCCCTGCTCATGTCTTCATTCAATCAACTTTACCCACCTCCTCTCTCATGTCCCTGTAGTTCCCTTTACTCAACTGTCATATTGATACATCCGACTTCAGCTTCTCCTTCTCAAACTGCAGGATGAACGCTATCATATCATGGTCACAGCCTCCTAAGGGTTCCTTTACCATAGGGTCCCTAATCAAATATGGTTAATTACACAACACCCAATCCAGAATTGCCTTTCCCCTAGTGGTTCCCACACAATGCTCAAGAAAAGTCATCTCATATGCATTCTACAAATTCCCTGTCTTGGGATCCAGAACCAACCTGACTTCCCTAATTTATCTGCATATTTGAATTCCCCATGACCATCATAACATTGCTTTTTCTTCCACCCTTCGTAATTTCTACCCCACATTCTGGCTCCTGTTCAGAGGCCTGTGTACAACTCCCATATCAGTCTTCTTACCCCTGCAGTTTCTGAACTCTACCCCACATGGATTCTATATCTTCCGTTGGTAGATCACCTCTTTCTAGGGATTTGATTTCATTTTTTTCCCCTAACAGGGTCACCCCACCCCTCTGCCTACCCACCTGTCCTTTCCATAGAGTGTGTATGTGTATCCTTGGATGTTGAGCTCCCAACTATAATCTTCATTCAGTCACGAATCAGTAATGCCCACAATATCATACCTGCCAATCTAACTGTGTTATAAAATCATCTACCAAATCATTAGAAAGAGGTGACATAGAACCGGAAGGTTTAGAATTGCTTCTGGATAGAGCTAAGGACCTGCAGGGGTTAAAAAAAAAGGATCCTGCTGGAAGTTATATCAGATCCCCAAACAGTAGTAAAGATGGGGTCTATAAATTACAATAGGAGATAGAAAATGCATGTCAAAAGAGCAATGTTATGATAGTCATGAGGGATTTCAATATGCTGGTTGATTGGGAAAATCAGGTCGGTACAGGATCCCAAGGGGAATTTCTAAAATGCATCTGAGATAGCTTTTTAGAGCAGCTCGTAGTTGAGCCCACTAGGGAATCAGCTATTCTGACTGGATGCTGTACAATGAACCAGAATTGATTAGAGCTTAAGGAACACTTAGGGAACAAGTGAAGAGACCATAATACAATCAAATTCATCCTGCAATTTGAGAAGAGGAAGCTGAAGTCAGATGTGTCAGCATCAGTGTAAGAAAGGGAATTACAGAGGCATGAAAGAGGAGCTGGCCAAAATTAATTGGAAAGGAACACTAGCAGGGATGATAGCAGAGCAGCAATGGTTAGAATTTCTGAGAGCAATTTGGAAGGCCCAAGATATATACATCCCAAAGTGGTATTCTAAATGCAGGATGACACAACCGTGGCTGACAAAGGAAGTCACAGCCAACATTAAAGCCAAAGAGAATAAATTAAAGCCAAAGAGTATAATAGAACAAAATTGGTGGGAAGTTAGAGGATCGGGAAGCTTTTAAAAACCGAAGGAAACTTAAAACAAAAAGTCATAAAGGAGGAAAAATAGAATATAAATGCAAGCTAGCCAATAATATTAAAGAGGATACCAAAAATTTCTTCAGATTCATAGTGTAAAACAGAGGGAAAAATATTAGACCACTGTAAAAATGATGCTGTTGAGGTAGTAATGGGGCACAAAGAAACAATGGATGAACTGAATCAGAATTTTGCATCAGTCTTCACTGTGGAAGACACTAGGAGTATGCCGGAAGTTCGAAAGTGTTAGGAGGTAGAAGTGTGTGAAATTGCCATTACTAGGGAGAAGATTCTTGGGAAACTAATACCACCATTGTTCCGGTACCTAAAAAGACCAAAGTAACATGTCTGAATGACTGGCGTCCTGTCGCATTCACCTCAATAATAAGCAAATGCTTTGAGAGGTTGGTCAAGGTCTACATCTGCAGCATGCTACCACCCACACTGGATCCCCTACAGTTCACCTACCAACACAACCAATCGACAGATAACGCAATAACCGCAGCTCTACACACCATCCTTACATATCTGGAGAAGGATGCTTATGTGAGAATACCGTTCTTGGACTACAGTTGAGCATTCAACATAACTCCCTCCAGGTTAAACGAGAAGCTCAGAGACCTCAGCCTTCACCCTGCCTTGTGTAGCTGGATCCTGGTCTTCCTGTCAGATTGCTGGCAGGTGGTAAGAGTGGGCCCCCTCAACTCTGCCCCTCAGGGCCTATGCCCCCTCCTTATGTATATCCATTACTGTGTCACCACCCACAGCTCCAATCTGCTAATTAAAATTTGCTGGCAACACTACACTGATTGGCCTAATCTCAAATAATAATGAGGCAGCCACAGAGAAGAAGTCATCACCTTGACAGTGGTGTCAAAACAACCTCTCTTCAAATGTCACAAAAACAAAGGAGCTGATTGTGGACTACAGGCAGAATGGAGACAGGCTAGCCCCTATTGCCATCAATGGATCTGGGGTTGAAAGGGTGAACAGCTTTAAGTTCCTCAGCATAAACATCACCGAGCATCTCACATGATCTGTACATACCAGCTGTGTGGTGAAAAAGGCACAACGGTCGAAGAAGTTTGGTGTGGGCCCCCAATTCCTAAGATCATTCTGTCAGGGCACAATTGAGAGCATCCTGACTGGCTACATCACTGCCTGGTATGGGAACGGTACTTCCCTCAATCGCAGAACTCTGCAGAGAGTGGTGTGGACAGCCCAGCGCATCAGTAGATGTGAACTTCCCACTATTCAGGATATTTACAAAGACAGGTGTGTAAAAAGGGCCCAAAGGATTATTGGGGATCCGAGTCACCCCAAGCACAAACTGTTGCAGCTGCTACCATCCGGGAAACAGTATCCCAACATAAAAGCCAGGACCAACAGGCTCCGGGACAGCTTCTTCTACCAAGCCATCAGACTGATTCATTCATGCTGACACAACTGTATTTCTATGTTATATTGACTATCCTGTTGTATATACTATTATAAATTACTATAAATTGCACATTTAGATGTAATGCAAAGATTTTTACTCATGTACATGAAGGATGCAAGCAATAAAGTCAATTCAATTCAAAAGGTCCGAAGGTAAGTAAGCCACCTGCACCAGATGGCATAGATCCCAGGGTTCTGAAAGAGGTGGCTGAAGAAATTGTGGAGACATTAATGATCTTCCAAGAATCAATTGATTCTAGCATAGTCCCAGAGGACTGAAAAATTGCAAATGTCACTCCACTCTTCAAGAAGGGAGAGAGATAGAAGAAAGGAAATTATAGACCAGTTAGTCTGATCTCAGTGGATGGGAAGAAATTGGAGTCTATTAAGGATGTAGTTTCGAGGTACTTGAAGGCACTTGATAAAATAGGCCGTAGTCAGCATGGTTTCCTCAAGGGAATTCTTGGAATTCTTTGAAGAAATAACAAGCAGGATGGACAAAGGAGAATCAGTAGATGTGTTCTTGGATTTTCAGAAGACCTTTGACAAGGTGCCACAGGAGGCTGCCATGGTATGACAGGAAAGACACTAGCATAGATAGATATTTGGCTGATTGGCAGCAGGCAGAGCAGAAATAAACTGAGCCTTTTCTGGTTGGCTGCCAGTGACAAGTGGCATTTCACAGAGGCTGGAGTTGGGACTACTTGTTTTTGTTATTTGTCAATGATTTGGATGAAAGAATTGGTGGCTTTGTCGCCAAGTTTGCAGATGGTATGAAGATAGGTGGTGGGGCAGATAGATCTGAGGAAACAGAAGCTACAGAGGACTTAGATTAGGGAAAAGTGGCAGATGAATAGTGTCAGAAAGTATGGTCATGCACTTTGGTAGAAGAAATAAAAAGTGTAGACTATTTTCTAAATGGTGAGAAAATTCAAAAATCTGAGTTGCAAAGGGACTTGGGAGTTCTTGTACAGGATTCCCTAAAGGTTAATTTGCAGGTCAAGTCAGTGGTGAGGATTGCATTTCGGGAGGACTAAAATGTAAAGCAAGGATATAATGTTGAGACTTTATAAAGCTCTGAGGCCTCATTTCAAAGGTTCAAATTTTCATTTATCAATGCTTGTATCCATGTAAAACTTAATGAAATCTGTATTTCTCCTGATAGCCACGAAACAAAGAAAGAACATGAAGGGCATTCAGAGAGAAACATCAAACCCAACACTCCCTCATGACCCGTTCAAAAAAGAGCAGCATCCCGATAATTAAAACACTCCCCCACCTAAACGGAACAGAAATATTGACCACTTAAAAACAACACCTCCACCACACAAAACTCTAAAATATCAAACCCCGAACACCCTCCCCTCAGAAAACAACAGAGTAACAAGTGATGAATAAAAACTATGTCTGAAAAGTTCCACTGTCCATAAATGCAATAGTCCATTCCGTAAACGCAGAACCACAATACCATCATATGATATCACCGATATTCATCGAAAGAGGGGAACACCACACAAAGCAAAAAGGCCTACCGGCTGCCACAGCAAACCACACATCATAGATCGCTCAGACTCCTTCTCCAGCAGCGATCAAATGCAGGCAGTTGACACTGACACTTCTGCATTCGCCTCAATGTCTCAGTCTTCCTCGACGCTTTAAACAGTGAAACAGAGTCGAACATTGGCTTGCACCCCATCTCAAAGTTTCTTCATATCAAGTATTATGAGCAGTTTTGGGCCAAGAAAGGATGTGCTGACATTGAAGAGGCTTCAAAAGAGGTTCACAAAAAGTGATTCCAGGATTGAAAGGCTTGTCACATATGGAGCATTTGATGGCTCTGGGCCTCTACTCACTGAAATTCAGAAGAATGAGGGGTGACCTAATTGAAACCTATCAAATGTTGAAAGGCCTCGATAAGGTGGATGTGGAAAGGATGCTTCCTTTGCTGGGGGAGTCTAAGACCGGAGCACGCAACCTCAGGATAGAGGGATGTCCTTTCAGAACAGAGATGAAGAGGAATTTCTTTAGCCAAGAGTGGTGAATCTGTTGCCGGCCAGCTGTGGAGGCCAAATCATTGAGTATATTTAAGGCAAAGGTTGATAAATTCTTTAATAGTCAGGACTTTATACTTTATTGTCAAACAATTGATACTAGAACGTACAATCCTCACAGCGATATTTGATTCTGCACTTCCCGCTCCCTGGATTACAAATCGATAGTAAATATTAAAAATTTAAATTATAAATCATAAATAGAAAATAGAAAAATGGAAAGTAAGGTAGTGCAAAACAACCAAGAGGCAGGTCCGGATATGTGGAGGGTACGGCCCAGATCCGGGTCAGGATCCGTTCAGCAGTCTTATCACAGTTGGAAAGAAGCTGTTCCCAAATCTGGCCGTACGGGTCTTCAAGCTCCTGAGCCTTCTCCCGGAGGGAAGAGGGGCGAAAAGTGTGTTGGCTGGGTGGGTCGTGTCCTTGATTATCCTGGCAGCACTGCTCCGACAGCATGTGGTTTAAAGTGAGTCCACGGACGGAAGATTGGTTTGTGTGATGTGCTGCACCGTATTCACGATCTTCTGCAGCTTCTTTCGGTCTTGGACAGGACAACTTCCATTCCAGGTTGTGATGCACCCTAGAAGAATACTTTCTACGGTGCATCTATAAAAATTAGTGAGGGTTTTAGGGGACAGGCCAAATTTCTTTAGTTTTCTCAGGAAGTAAAGGCACTGGTGGGCCTTCTTGGCAGTGAACTCTGTTTGGTTGGACCAAGTCAGGTCATTTGTGATATTGACCCTGAGGAACTTAAAGCTCTTGACCTGTTCCACTTGCGCAAGAAAGATGTAAATTGGGTCATGCGGTCTGCTAATCCTTCTGAAGTCAACAACCAATTCCTTCATTTTGCTGACGTTGAGGGATAGGTTATTGTTTTCGCACCATACCACCAGGTTCCTAATTACCTCTCTGTACTCAAACTCAAGGACATAAGGGATATGGGGAGAAGACAGAAATTTGGGACTGAGGGGAAAAATGGATCAGCCATGATGAAATCGTGGCGTAGACTCAATGGGCCAAATCGCCTAATTCTGCTCCTAAATCTTATGGTCTTGACTATATATTGTGTGCATTCAAATATAACACCATTCAGATTAATGCCAGGTGAATAGTAGGGCCCTGGGAAGTGTAAAGCTTGAGCTCAAATACATGATACCCTGAAATGAACCACAGGTAGAGAGAATAGTGAAGAATCTTTTGCCACACTGATCTTCATTGGTCAGGGCATTAAATATAAAAGTTGGGAGGTCATGGCACAGTTATACAAGACACTAGCGGGGTCACACTTGGAATACTGAGTTAAGCTTTCCCCACTATAGGAAAGTGATTATTAAAATGGAGAGGACAGATCAGATTTGTAAGGATGTTGCCAGGATTTGAGGGAGTCAATTATAGGGGGAGTTTGAAGAGGCTAGGATTTTATTGCTTGGAGTGTAGGAGACTTAGAGGTGATCTTGTCGAAAAGTATATAAGATCATGAGCCGTGCAGATAGGGTGAAAGCACTCAGTATTTTCCCAAGGGTTGGGGAAATCAAGCAGTAGAATGCATAGGTTTAAGATGAGAGGGAAATATTTACAAGGAACTTGAGGACCAAATTTATACCTATGTGGAATCTGCTGCTAGAGCGTTGAGAAAATTATAACAAAAGAATAAATTCTCAGTACATTCATGTGCATATTTAGGAGCCTTGGAAACGCCTCTATCGTATTGAGTTATGTACTTTGGGAAATTATTTTAGATATTAAATATATCGTTCTTGGTTCTTGATCCTTCAAAATATTCCGCATGGAATTTAAACTGGAGGTGGCGGAGGATGGGCTTAAGAAGGAGATGCTTTCTTTATACATTGCACGTACATAATCAAAACTCAGCATCTTAGGAGTCCATTGAAAATGTATACTCCAATAAAGCAGCGGAGTTTCTCGCCAATCCTACTTTGAAAGGACCAAAGTTATAAAGCCGGCTCCTGACTAACTGAGCAAGCGCCAAACGGAGGCCGAGCATGCGCAAACATAGCGGCGGTGTCCTTAGGGCCGGTCGCTCATCCAATAGAGCATGCGCGGACGAAAAACTAATTGCTGGCAAGTTTCATATGTGTCGCCAAGTTCGACCGCTTTTCGTTTTATGTGTACAGAGCAATTTCTAACAAGCCGATTGGGGCGCAACTTTGACATTTCACTATAATGTAGCGTTAAAAAAAATAATAAAACACCAGGGGAGAGAAACTATAACCAGCACGGCCCGAGCTGTCACATTCAATTGTCTGCACATTCCCTTAGACCAAAATAAAAGACCGTTAAAGGTTTCTGTGGAGGTAGAACAAAGGCAATGACAGAAAAGAAAACACAAAAAGACAGTGCTACTCCAAACACAGCGACTGGCGCCGTACTCTTGTTGACAACGACCGTCGCAAACCTCCCGAAAACAAGCTCGCGCTTACCTACTCCAACCGCCACGGCGTCTTCGAACATTGAAAGTTGGCGCGTTCGACGTCAACGGCCCAGCGCATGACCTCATCGGGCTCGTCACTCGTCACTGGGCTGAGCGGGGTCGGGCCGGCTCAAAATACCGTACCAATTGTCCTGAACGGATCGAGGCTTGTGCCGATCAAATAACGCGAGCTGGCAATAGGTTTTCATCCACGGAAATCTGGAATAATGCAAAATGCCGGATGCATCCAGTTGCTGCACGATCCAGATACAAAAAGGACATCATATGTTCCTACTCCGGAGGCACTGAGCGAGCACTGTTCTCTGTAAATATTTAGTCATCTAACATTTTTTTTAAATGTATCAGTTTGTTCCTAATTCCACAGATGGTTAGAAAGTGTAGAAAGGTATTCTAGCCGTCATATTGTAGAGCCCTAAACGTCTAAAGGGTGTGTTTAGAGTTGGCAGCCTTACAAGATTGTCCTGGATTCAGAGAATAATCTGCTGAAGAAGTGCTTTGAACAAGTTCGATAAAACTCTAAAGGGATCATTTTCAAATCTAAATTTCACTGAACTCTTACAGTTAACTGGTTCAAAGATAATGGAAAAGAAGAGGAAAATACTGCAGTCAGATATATCAATGTTATGCAATTCAATTCAACTGTGCCTGTTAAATTTAAGAACTTTTTATCAGATTTTGGCTCCCCTACAAAATTATACAACACAGTACATAATGATGGTGATCGAAAGATCTATATACAGGATATATCATTTGATCGCAGTTGTTATTACTTACTTACTGTCCATTATGTCATTAGTGTTTCGGACAGCAGTAAAGGTCCTCCATCCCTGGCGGCATTCAGGGCTTCCTTCATCGTGTCAATCGCATCTTCTCTGTTTTCTCTACTGCCAGTCATGCAAGTCCCAGTGGGACTCGGATACCGTGGCACTCAGATGTAGAAGGATTCTTCATTGCTATTTCTGTAACAATTTTGTTTTACCAGTCCTGAGCTGAACCCCCGAAGCTGGTGGACCAGTGGGCCACTCTCTGCCTGGCCTCTACCCTTTGACCTGTTCAGTATCGGTGACCCTACTGTTGTTGCATGAATGAAATCACCAGAGAGAGAGTTACTGTTAGATACAAAGCATCTTCTTTATGCGACAAAACAAGATACAGCAGGCATCGTATGGAGATGCTTTTGGTGGAAAGGTCTGCTGGCCCAGTGTGGGGCTCAATATTTATTTGCTAAGCACAAAGGGCAATCCATATTTACAAAGTATAGACAATGCTTTCTTTTGAAGCTACATACAAACGTCACACCTTCGGATTACATCCATCCCACAGGCGCCAGCAGTGTCTGGACTGGGATTCACAGCTTTTAGGAAATACATTGTTACAAACTAAATCCACAATACATTGTCAAGGAACAGAAGACTGGTGGCCAAAGCCATTTGCTAAATGTAAATGACCTAAACCCAAAAATCACTCTTAACACCTACATAAAGCATAAAGCCCTGACTCCAGCCAATATAGGTCTCCAGATCATTAAGGCCACGCAGCCTTCCAAACCACGACAGTGTTTTGGTCCTCTTGGAGGGTGGTTGGTATTATAAAAGGAAAAAAAACAAAAGAAGATCATTAACTGATGAGATCATTGCAGAATGGCAGAAGAATGTTTTCGCCAAAAGTATGTTCATGTTTTATACATATTGGAGAATAATGTTAAATTGAAATTAAATATATTTGAGAATTAATAATGAAAATAGTTGAACTAATGTTCTTATTAAAATAACATAAAGAGGAATATCAAAGTACGTGTGATCTGTAGTCTATTTTGATATTTAAAACATTGAAATATCACAAATAATATATAGAAATGAATCCACACAACTATATAGAGGATATGGGCCCATTGTTCTTAAGTGTACACAACTATTGGCTTCCTTTTGGAAGCAAACAATTACCCAGTTATGGTTATTAATTATCTTTACTGTTGGATGAAAGAGAAAAGGATGAGTAAGGTTGGTGAACACAAGGAAATCTGCAGATGCTGGAATTTCAAGCAACACATAAAAATTGCTGGTGAACGCAGCAGGCCAGGCAGCATCTATAGGAAGAGGTACAGTCCATGTTTCAGGCCGAGACCCTTTATCAGGACAAACTGAAAGAAGAGATAGTAAGAGATTTGAAAGTGGGAGAGGGAGGGGGAGATCAGAAATGATAAGAGAAGACAGGAGGGGGAGGGATGGAGCTAAGAGCTGTAAAGTTGATTGGCAAAAGGGATATGAGAGGATCATGGGATGGGAGGCCTAGGGAGAAAGAAAGGGGGAGGGGGAAAGCCCAGAGGATAGGCAAGGAGTATAGTGAGAGGGACAGAGGGAGAGAAAGGAGAGAGAGAAAATAATCATAATAAATAAATAATGGATGGGGTACCAGGGGGAGGTGGGGCATTAACGGAAGTTGGAGAAGTCAATGTTCATGCCATCAGGTTGGAGGCTACCCAGACGGAATACAAGGTGGTGTTCCTCCAACCTGAGTGTGGCTTCATCTTGATAGTCGAGGAGGCCGTGGATAGACATATCAGAATGGGAATGGGACGTGGAATTACAATGTGTGGCCACTGGGAGATCCTGCTTTCTCTGGCGGACAGAGCGTAGGTGTTCAGCAAAGGTCTCCCAGTCTGCGTCGGGTCTCGCCAATATATAGAAGGCCGCATTGGGAGCACTGGACGCAGTATATTACCCCAGCCGACTCACAAGGGAAGTGTCGCCTCACCTGGAAGGACTGTCTGGGGCCCTGAATGGTGGTAAGGGAGGAAGTGTAAGGTCATGTATAGCACTTGTTCCGCTTACAAGTGCCGGGAGGGAGATCGGTGGGAAGGGATAGTAGGGACGAATGGACAAGGGAGTCGCGTAGGGAGCGATCCCTGCGGAAAGCGGGGTGGGGGGCTGGAGGGACAGATGTGCTTAGCGGTGGGATCCCGTTGGAGGCTGGTGATCTGACTTTAAACTAGAAAAAGGAGAGTTAGAGAATTAAAAAAATTAACACCAAAGTTGTTAGGCATGATTAAAAAGCATATCAAGTTACGGTATAGTGGTTATAAATAGTCAATGAATACAAAATTGATTTGTAAAAATAAAAGGTAAATTTAAAAGACTTTGTAATAAATTTAGGGTATGCAAAATAAAACTTAAGAACTATATTGGGAGATGTATAGAGATAATTACTTAAGTTTCACAAAAAGATTAAGGGCATAATAAATTAAGTTAGCAAAATAATTTGAATATCAACGTTAATTTTAAGGGAATAAAAATGGAACACCATTAAACAAAATGGAAAATTTTACTGATAGATGTATCTACCCAGTGGAAAATTTTAACGGTGCGGAACTGCTTCAAGGCAGAGTGACTTGGTTAAGCAGTTCCAGTAAAGTTATTTTTTGTTTTGTGTGTGAGAGGTGCTACTGGCCACCAATTAGCCACTGCGAAGTAACTTTCCGATGTTTTTCCTCCACGGAGAATAAAAAGTGCCCTGTTTAAAGAAACATTAAAAAACATATGTATATGGGCATTAAAGCTCCTAACTGGGGCAGCTTTGTCACTCATGTGACCGCCCGGGACGGGTCGCCCTTTCATTGAAGTGTCGAACCTCCGGTGAACTTCAGAGGCTTCACGAACTCGACACTCGTCTCGCTCGATGAGACTCGGTTTTCCGGACCCTGAATAACCCAATCAGAGACCCGGAGTTAATTACGTCATGCGTTTGTTTGTAGGGCTCTGAAAAGGGGCGTGGCGATGACGTGACCGTGTAGGCCCGATCGATCGAACGGGTGGCGGCGGAGTCGGCCCCGGACCCACGGCCTTGTTTACAGTCAGGCTGTCGCACCAAGGCCGATCGCGAGTTCGTCCGAGCCGCCGCCACGTCATGGCGATGTATGGCGGGTCGAGGCCGAGACCCAGATACCGCGGTGGTTGTGGCGGCGGCGGTGGCGGAGCGGCGCGCGGTTGGTACTCAGAGCCGGAGCGGGGCTGCAATGTTCTTCCGCCGTCGGGAGTCTTCCAGGCCAATGGGCGCCTGTGGCGGGCGCAGCGATGCCTCGGCAAAGGCTCCTCGGCCGCTGTCTATGGTGTGACGTCGGGGACGGCGCGGGCCGCCGTCAAACAATTCGTTCATGACACCAAGTCAGACTACGGCTTCCTGACGGAGAGCGGGGTCCTGGAGGACTTGCAGGGCCACAGGAACATCGGTAAATATCCGAGGGACTGGTGGGAGCGGAGCCCGGGGCACCTGTGGGCAAGGACGTTCCCCGGTACACGCCACCCCGTCCCAGTATGTATTGCCCTCCCCACAACCCTAGGTACACGCTACCCTTCTGTTTTCTTCCCCCCCCCCACACACACACATACGCTATCCCACCCCACCCACACTCACCCTTTTATACATTGCCCCCGGCCCATGCATATTACCCCCATCCACACCTAACCACTGATGCTGCATCCTCAGTTCCGCCTGCCGTTCGCCATCCCCAACCACTTGTCCTTGCAGCTTGTGTTGCCCTTCTCTGCTCCACGTACATTCTCAGCGACTGCATTTTGACACCAACAAGTGTGGAATAATGCCCATCTTTTTGTGTGAACTTGATAGCAACCCACGCTCTGTACGTGCGAAAAGCCTATAGTGGGTTGCTGCCAAATTCACCACCCACCCTGCCAATCAAAACTAAAGTGTAGGTGTGAAGGACCTAATTCCCAAATCACTGTCCCGCATTGTTAATGTGTGTTTCTTTACAGATGCTGATTTGGTTCATTTCTGTCATTTTCCATTTAGTAATGGGTGTTAGACCATTACATATCTTCACCTCATACTTTATGATCAGATGTTTCTGTTTGGGTCTATTTGCAGAAATGACAGAACAAGGCATAAATGGAAAGAAATGATACTGCAGCAATTGGATCATTAAATTTATGTAACACAATTAGTAAGTTTCAGCCTATCACAGATGCCGCTATACAAACAAATTTATATCAGACCCCATCTGCTCCATTGGGTTAATATAAAATATGCTGTGGCACAATTTCAGGGAAATGTTTCAGTATTTACGCCCAGTCAGTATCCAAAATAAGTTAATAATTGCCAGTTGTTTGCATATTCTTTTGCTGTGTTTAAACATAGCTCTACTTTAGAAGAGCTTTATTGGCTACCAAGTGTTTTACAATGATCTGAGTGTACAGGTAGACTAAGCATAATCTTGATGCACTGCAGTATGTAATGCTACTAAAACTAGATTACGTTGAATAAAAATGAGGTGGTAAATTAGAATTTGCATATCATGTGGACTGTAATCTAATTGCTCCTTGCCTTTTTTTTCCAAATCAGTGTCCATTTGAAGAAGGCAACTGTACAGCCATTAGTATTACAGGTATTCAAATAGCTCAATGAGAAGTATACATAAATTATCACTGTCAAGATATATTGCAGTTAACATTAAGCATATTCAGTACAGACATAAATGGATGAAACACATGTTCCTTGTCGTTTGGAATCATGAAAATGTAAGTGATGAGAAACTTTCTAGAATGAATTTACACCAGGAAACCAGTGCACATGTGAATATCCCTGGGGGAAGGCATACTTATTCAAAAAAAAACAATCTTAAGTTTGTTGCCCTACCTTTTTGAGAGGCCTGTAGCCAATTTTTCTAAATGGGGAAAAAATACTCAATTTCTTTTGCACCTTTCCGGCAAACAATACTTTAAGTGTAGGAGTAATGTAGAAAACCAGGAACCAGCTTAAATACAGAATATCAAAAGTAAAAGTTGAGTACATAGTCATTTGCACAAGTACATGTATGCACAGGAGCAATGAAAAAATGTTACCTGCAGCAGCATCTTAGGAATATAGCATCAAAGACAGATGATTCACAAGAAGAACTTAAACAACTTTTACGAGAAAGAAAACAATTAGGATAAAAAAAAAGTCCATGTAATGCAAAATGATTGGAGTGCTGTACTGTTACTAAACTAGTGATTAGGTGTACCTAATAATAATGTATTTTTAGACAGTTCAACAGAGTGAATTGCATTTCTGTTTGAATATTAAAATATCTTTTATATCAACCTGAAAACAAGTTCATGTGGCAAAAGAAGTTTTAATTTTCCAATTATTTGTGTGCACAACTGTTTCAGTGTGTATAATTTCAATTAAAAATATATTGTGATCACTGCAGGTGTTGAAGGCTGAAGAGGATTGTATGAAAATAAATTGATGAACAAACAAATTGTGTGCTGATTAACACGCATCCCAGTCTATCACATCAGATGTTTTGCACAATCACTATACTGGTTACTCATTTCTATTTCTATGCAATGAGGATTTTTTAGTACGCAATTTTTTTTCTTGGCCCTTGTTATCAAAGCACTTGGAAAAATGCATGGAGGAGAGTAACATGTATTTTACAATTGTATCATATCTTATACATACCTTGTGACATTGCAGTGATGTTACAATTATTTGTAGAAGGTCAGAACAGGGAGAACACTGTCCTCTTGGTAAATATGAAAGCATAGCTAGAACAACATTTGAAGATTTTGTATCATACCCACACTCTGATCAAAATGCTCTATCCGAAAGACCTTGGCTTCAGAGGAACTTATGATAGGAACTGAAATAATGCAACTAATATTTTAATGTTTAGTTTTAAACACTATGCTTCTGTAAAAATGTTTTTTTCCATTGTTAATTTCCACATTGTTTACTGTCTTCTCCATTTTGGATTCTTCATTTGTTGCTCACTATATTAATAGAACAAGTTTTTATTCAGCACATCACGACTTCTGTTCTGATCAGATGTTTGAACTTAATTTGACTTTACCATTGTCACAGCTGGCTTGAAAAGAGGTCCTTTCCCTCTATGGTTGAATCAAATGTCTCTTCCATTTGAGCCATAATAAGTGCAATCACAATTAGGAAGTAATTATTTTATAGTATCATTATGTGATTGGGTAAACTGTATCTTTGACAATGACAGTAATTTAATGCTCTAGAAAAGGTACTTCATTACATTTCCATGTGCCATTTCTCTTCTATTATAAAAATATTTGTCTCACAGATGGCAGTATTTGTCCCACGCGTAACTAGATAGAGCCTGGGAAGTTGTGCCATGTGGATTCAGTAAACTGGTGGTAATGATTATGATGCAGTAGTTCTTGCAATATCATAGTGAGCAGTCCAGTAAATAATCAAACCACACATATAATGTGTTTATTGAGCTGAGTAATATTAAAGAAGATTATGCGAAAGTAATTCTGAAAGTATAAGTGGCTACTTTTAAAATTAAAGGTTAAATATCCTGGGAAAGCAAAGGATCGAATGTAATAAGCACATAATTGGATCAATGAAAATGAAATCAAGGAAAAGCAACTGTATTGAAACAAATGTAAAATTACAAAATAAAGTACAACACAATACGGGAACAAGGACCAGGAAGTCATTAAGTACAATATTTTTATTTTGCAGTGTAAACTCATTTTGTCATTTGTGCTGTCTTGTCTCATACCCTTCTACAGACATCCCCTTTTGTTCTTTCTTCCTGCATATTAATGTATATTTCTCCTCAACTTTCACCAGTTATGATATAAAAAAATTGTTCTGAAACATTAACTGCGTTGTTTCCTGACCTGCTGAATATTTCTAGCTTCTGTTTTTATTTAAGATTTTTATTTTACTCTTCTGTTATATTAATTTGTTTCCTTAGTATTATAGTATTGAGGAAGGTCAAAAGAATGATAGAGGATAAACGTATACAGCTACAATTTTTATTTAAGCAGGCGCATATAATTTGTAACTTTTGGTAGTGTAGCAAAAGTTCCAGGAAATTTAACAACAGATAAGAGAAGAACATTCTAATGTCTTTTCGGATCAAGTTACCCAGACGATACATCACTCTGACGGGCAAGCCTTTTCCATTTGAAAAGGGTGGATCAATTTATACCTGCAGCCACACAGCTCTTGGATATCCAGAGCTTTAAAAGAAATGCAAATGATCAAAAATGTAGACCCTCAGTATTGTATAAAAAAGCCCCACTGAAGTGCTTTAAAAGTAGAATTAAATGTGAATTTGTTGTTGGTATGCAATGTTAAAGTTAACTAGGTTTCCAAAAGTCCTTTAGTTGTTTAAAAATATGAACATAACTTGTAATTAAACTCTGCATTTCTGAACAGGACAGTAAAGATAGTGAATACATTGTAAAGTAATTTCATCAAATCAGTTATACTCAAATATTGATTTTACCACCAAAATTTGAAATGCACTGGATCAGGATGATTCATAGAGTGCAGATCTAATACTGTGTAGTGTAAAGTGTTTATCTAGTACTGCTTGCTATTAGTCCCATCAGCACTGATTATTTTATCTGAAAGGACATTCCTTTCTTAGAAATCTAAATCATTTGATTTACAGAGCATAGTATGTTTAGAACCCCCTGTATAAAATTAAAATGGGAAATAATTTAATAGGCCTTTATATATTAGATCTAATTTGGGTTCAGGGTTAGATTCCAGTAAAACAAAACAACATTTGAAGAATTTCATTTCAAGCATTACCTCAAGTGCAGAATGCTCCAAAAGCTTTCATATCTAATAAAGTGGCCATTGGCATTATGAAGATGCAGCTATATTCTATAAACAGCAAGAGAGACAAATGACCGGTTAATAGTAATGAAGACAGCTCACCAAGTCTGTGCCGACCAGCAAGCACCAATTTTTTACACCAATCATATCCTAGCCTATTTCCCATATTCCCATCAATTCCTCTTTCTCTCCCCTCCCCCATTATTCTACACTCATCTACACGATGAAGACAATTAATCCAGCAAACCATGGATTTTTTGATGAAATTGGAGCATCCCAGAGAGTGGAAATTCCACACATATAACACTAGGGACCAGGACTGAACTCTTCGTTGGAGCTGGGAAGCAGAATCTGTACAGCTGCACAAGTGTGCTGTCCCATTACAATTTAATGTGTTTGAAGGATGATTATAAATGGAAGGAAGACAGCAAACCTCTTGCTTGCCTTCAGATAATGTCACATTATCTTTTATATCCACATGACTAGGCTTCAGTTTAACATCGTGGCCAGTGATACAATAGATATTACAGAAACAAAAGATGTTAACACATGAATTCATCCAAAGTTTAAAATAGGTTCAAAAATGGGTAGACCCAGTAAATGGAGCTGTCTCTGTTGATAAATAGCTACTTAAACTTTAGTAATGACATATTTAAATTTTTTATGGTATATGTAAACTTTCCAAAAATAATTGAATTACAGCAAAGACATCTTCATTTACCAGCTCTTGGGCTCAGCTTAGTAGAAAGGCATACAAATATTACAGTGTCATTTAGTACAATTGACCTGCACAATGTTTCCTTTCATTTGCCATGTGAGTTTCCACTCTAGTAGCTGCAGCAATGGTTTTCTCCCTGAAGCCAGGCTCCTGGATAGAGGTTTATCCTGCAATACGTGATGGGCTCTACTTCCAGAAATGCTATGACAGTTACTTAAGCTGGCAAAACACTGAGTACATGTATGAGTATAGATTTGTATAACACATCAACACTTTGGTCCACCACATCAATGCAAACTGTTTTGCTCATCTGTGCTAATCCCCTTTCCCTGCAGGACAACATCCTTCTCTGCCTTGCCTATTTAAGTGTCTGTCTAAGTGCCTCATAAATGTTGTAATTATGTCTGATTCCCTTAGTAAAAACAGACCTCTTAAAAATTTCGATCTCTTGCTTCAGCTCTATGCCCTCTTGGTTTTAATACCCCTAAATGAGAAAAATACTTTGATTATACCATTTATGCCTCCCATATTCTTGCATACTTGCATCAAGTTGAAAATATTTGGGAATTTGTAGGAATGAATAATGATCAGAAAATATTTTAAATTAAGGAATCATGGTATTTCTAAAAGTTTTAAATATTTATAAAAAGTAAATTAGCTGAAACTGGATGTAAATTACTTAAGTTCTGATGAAGGGTGTCAACTCAAAGCATTGGTTAGCCCTTGCCACCATAGGTGCAGTCTGACCCACTGAGTTCCTCCAGCTTTTTAAGTGTTTTCCTGAAACTTGCCTGCCTCCTCAAAACCATTTTCTCTCCATGGGAGTTAATGGTGTTGCAGTGGCCAAATATTTTTGTCAGATTGGACTGTAAATTTATGCACCACCGACTTAAAATACCAACAGGGTCCTATTTGTAAAGGAGGGGTTTTCCTGTTCCTCAACATTTTGAATTTTTAACATCTTAACATTTTAAACTCTTGACCAGCTTTAGGAAACAATTGTTTATTCATTTCATTCTGTGATGCAAATTACTTGTAACATTTGATAACAAAGCTGTGAAGTGACTTTGGGCACGTGAAAACACATCAGATGGAAAGGAAGAGACCCTTCGTCAGTCCTGATGATGGGTCTCGGCCCGAAACGTCGACTGTACCTCTTCCTATAGATGCTGCCTAGCCAGCAATTTTTATGTGTGTTGCTTGAAATTCCAGCATCTGCAGATTTCCTCATGTTTGCGAGATGGAAAGGAAGCTTTCTAATCCCCCTGAAGTACAAAAGTGGTTTTGCAAATAAGTTTAAAAAGGAACTGGAGTTAGAAATATAATTTATACATTTAAATCAGTGGTTTGGCTATTCCCTGGTAGTGTATTGACTTTTTCAAAGGAAGTTGTTTATGCAGTCTTGGTAATGAGAACACAAAACAAGCTACACACATCAAAGTTGCTGGTGAACGCAGCAGGCCAAGGCAGCATCTCTAGGAAGAGGTACAGCCTCCGGGTCCAACATATTATTCTCCGTAACTTCCGCCACCTCCAACGGGATCCCACCACTAAACACATCTTTCCCTCCCCCCGTCTGCTTTCCACAGGGATCGCTCCCTACGCGACTCCCTTGTCCATTCGTTCCCCCCATCCCTCCCCACTGATCTCCCTCCTGGCACTTATCCTTGTAAGCGGAACAAGTGCTACACATGCCCTTACACTTCCTCCCTTATCACCATTCAGGGCCCCAGACAGTCCTTCCAGGTGAGGCGACACTTCACCTGTGAGTCGGCTGGGGTGATATACTGCGTCTGGTGCTCCCGATGTGGCCTTCTATATATTGGCGAGACCCAACGCAGACTGGGAGACCGCTTTGCTGAACACCTACGCTCTGTCTGTCAGAGAAAGCAGGATCTCCCAGTGGCCACACATTTTAATTCCACATCCCATTCCCATTCTGACATGTCTATCCACGGCCTCCTCTACTGTAAACATGAAGCCACACTCAGGTTGGAGGAACAACACCTTATATTCCGTCTGGGTAGCCTCCAACCTGATGGCATGAACATTGACTTCTGTAACTTCCGTTAATGCCCCACCTCCCCCTCATACCCCATCCGTTATTTATTTTTATACACACATTCTTTCTCTCACTCTCCTTTTTCTCCCTCTGTCCCTCTGAATATACCTCTTGCCCATCCTCTGGGTCCCCCCCCCGGGTCTTTCTCCCCGGACCTCTTGTCCCATGATCCTCTCATATCCCTTTTGCCAATCACCTGTCCAGCTCTTGGCTCCATCCCTCCCCCTCCTGTCTTCTCCTATCATTTTGGATCTCCCCCTCCCCCTCCCACTTTCAAATCTCTTACTAACTCTTCCTTCAGTTAGTCCTGACGAAGGGTCTCGGCCTGAAACGTTGACGGTACCTCTTCCTAGAGATGCTGCTTGGCCTGCTGCATTCACCAGCAACTTCGATGCGTGTTGCTTGAATTTCCAGCATCTGCAGAATTCCTGTTGTTTACACAAAACAAGCTGACTTTCTCCATTGTTTAAGTCACTTCAAATGAGGTCAAAACTTTTGAGTGCAAATTTCAATAACTAAGATCAAGATTTTGCAATTAATTTACCATCTCTGCACAATGGTTTTCATATTTTTCTCAGTCTGATATCCATTGTAAATTTTTAAAATCTGGTACTTAAAACAGCAGTGGAAGGCAAAGAGAAATGCCACCTTTCATATCCATTTCTAAAAGTCCCAATATTGTATTTTGGAAGTGAAATCATAATCTAGAAAACATCTGCCAATCTGCACACAATGAGCTCTGACAATCTGCAGTGTTATATTTTGATGATATTAAAAATATTGTTTAGAGCACTAAGGATATCGTTCCTGCTCTTCAAAATTGTGCCACAGGATCTTTTAAGTTAATGCAGATGGTAGGTAATACCCTTTTTCTTCAATAGCACTGTTAAAACATTTGTATCATACATCTGATTATACATTTTAAAACTGCAAGATCAGTGTGTGTTATTTGTACTTTGATATTGACCAAGATTCCCAAAAACACATTCACTAAAATGTTATTTCGTGTGATAGTAAAACGGGCATTTGCAACACAGAACTGGAAGCTTGTGACGAAGATAATACAATAACAGAAAAGGAATATTCTATCATTTCATGTGGATTAATTCCATAATTTCTTCTTTATATTCCAGTAACTCTATATGGGAGATTTTCTAACTTATCCTACCCAAACCAACGTTGCAACTGCATTTTGCTTGAACTGTTGGATGTCAGTGTCTCTGAGTTGCTGCTACACTCCATTAATCGAGGGCATTCGATGTGGATGATCCAGCATTGTGCACGGGATGTTCTGAATGCACTGGCTTTTATTCACCATGAGGGTTATGTGCATGCAGACCTCAAACCTTGTAACATCCTCTGGAGTGCAGAGGATGAATGTTTTAAACTCATAGACTTTGGGCTTAGTTTCCAGGAGGGAAATCAGGTAAATTAGATAGTTCATTAAGTAAGAATATAGCAACAATTGTTCAAATATTTTTAAAAGCATAGTTTGTTAAACATTTGCTCACTATTTAATAGCAAAAACTTGCAATGATATTAATACTTTAAATGAATATTATTGAAATAAATGTAATACTGCTCATTTCCTTCTGGACTTTATTTGAAAGGATTATCTGATCTGACATTTTAGTAAGTTTTCTAAAGTAAAGGAGGTGTGTAAGCATTGAGGAAGACAAATCAAGTGTCTAGTTTGAAAGCGGTGGTGCCAGAATTGCAGTTAACATGCAGCTTAAATCTTGAAGGACTCAACAATCACAATACAGTTTTAGTAAGCAGAAAACTATTTCTGGTAGTTTTTGGTGAGGTAAATGACGAGTTAGAAAACTTCTTTATATCAGGAGGAGCAGGCATGAAATTTTGAAAAACTGGCTATTTTTATGGGGAGATTACATGTTAAATAAATTATGTCAATAAAATTAAAGGTTCATTCCTTTCACAGAAGTCTGAATTTTAAACATAATCATTGGAAGTTGCCGTGGATGAAATAATAAGCATAATCAACTGCTTGAGCTTTTAATAGCCAAATATCTTAAGTAGTTACAAATGAACAATCAAGCAAAATAAATTGAATTAATCTTTAAAATGTAGCTTTCTGTCTTTAACTTTTATAGTTAATTTTGGCAAGAAGTTAGAAGTTGTTGACCATTTATTGAGTAAGCAGTTTCTTTGGCATATGACAGTTGTTTTCTTAAAGTAAATTTATTAATAAATCTTCCAATAGCAAAATGCATTTTATTATAGTACAGTGTTCCAGAGGGCTTTACAGGAGCTAAATTAAGTACTGTAACTTGCTTGAAAGGATCTGGAAATTGCTTACTTGACCTACTTTAGGATATGGTAATCAAAGTTTCAATCATAATCTGTCTTTGTTTGCATATTCTATGCAGGATGTAAAATACATCCAAACGGATGGTTACAGAGCTCCTGAAGCGGAGTTGCATAATATTCTTGCACAGATGGGATTGGAAAGTAATACAGAATGCACAACAGCAGTTGATATTTGGAGTCTGGGAATAATTTTGCTGGAAATGTTCTCAGGAATTAAACTGAAAGAGACAATCAAATCTCTGCAATGGAAGGTAAGAAGTGATATTTACTAGACCAAGATATTTAAAATATGCATTGTAATGTTGATTTACAGGTCAACATCAACTGAAAATGGACATGTTTGACAGTCAGATATGTAGAGACATTGCAGCTAGTTATAAACATAATGGATTAGCATTAGTGGGAGATAAGGGTGACATGATAGCATAGTGGTTGGCACAGTTCTTTACAGCACCAGCAATCACTGATCAGAGTTCAATACCCACCTCTGTCTGTAAGGAGTTTGTATGTTCTCCCTGTGATCGCATTAGTTTTCTGTAGGTGCTCCAGTTTCCTTCCACATTCCACATATGACAAACAAAGCTAATCTTTAAAATCTTTTAAAGATTTTAACCTCCGTGTTGTTGGCAGTATGAATGGTATGGACAGAGTGGATTGTGTGAAATATGCCCAAGAAAGCTTTTTATTAATATATTGAGGGAACTACTAGAGTGGGTTTCAACACTAGGGCACCCCTTGGGAAATTAGTTTAGTCAAGTTTATTTGGATGTGCACAAGTGGAATATGCAAAAGAAAAGCAAGCAGTATTCACAAGAAAAACAAATTAAATATAAATTAGGCATATTTTTTCCAAGAAAGAACACAACTAGAATTAAAAAAACACAAAATCCATTTTAGTGTAGTGATCAAAGTTGTCCTAGTGTTATTAAACTGTAGTGATTAGAACCAAATGGTTGAAAGGAAATAGCCATTCTTGAAACTGATGGTGTGAACTTCATGTTTCTGCCCAGCGGTAGTTGCAAGATGGTATAGCCTGGATAGTAGGGATTGTTGACAATAGATGTTGCCTTCTCCTTGTAGGTAGTAATAAGGTAAGGCATGTGGAGGAATTGTCTGTCAGCGAACATTTTAGATACAGTGACCATAATTCCCTTAGATTTAAAATAGTTGTGGAGAAGGATACTGTGGATTCCATTGCTGGGGATCCAGGAACTAGAGCTGAGCAAATTTTAGAGCCATTAGACAGGATCTTGCAGGGGTTGATCAGGTGAAATTGTTAGAAGTAAATTTATTATCAAAGAACATGTGTATCACCATATATAGTCCCGAGATTCATTTTCTTGTGGGCATACTGAATAATTATGGAATAATAACCATGACAGAATCAGTGAAAAACTACACCAACTTGGGTGGTCAATCGGTGTGCAAAAGGCAACAAGCTGTGCAAATACAAAAAGAAGGAAATAATAATAATTAATAAATAAACAATAAATATCAAGACCATGAAATGAAGACTCTTTGAAAGTGAGTCCATTGGTTGTGGGAACATTTTAGTGATCGGGCAAGTGAAGTAAGAGCCTGATGATCGAGAAGTAGTAACTGTTCCTGAACCTGGTAGTATGAGTCCTGAGGTTCCTGTACCTTCTTGATGGCAGCAACACAGCAGCAAGAAGAGAACATGTCCTAGGTGGTGGGGGTCCCTGATAATAGATACTGCTTATCTGCCACAGCATTTGGGAGCTCAGTGAAAGGCTTTAAGGTCACGAGTTCAGGGCCTGCATGGGTGAAGGGCAAGACCAACAGGTTTCAGACACTATGGTTGACAAGAGATTTTGAGTCCTGGTTAAGAAAAAGAAAGAGGCAATTACTGCGCATGAACAATTGGGAACTTGTAAATATCTCGATGGCTACAAGTGGTATAGGAATGCACTTAAGAGAGAAGTTAGGAGGGCAGAAAGTAGGATATGAGAAGAATCTAGCAGATAAAGTGAGACCTAATCCAAAGAAATTCTGTAGGTATATCAGAAGGATGACTTGGGAGAGAGTAAATCCCTTTAAAGATCAGCAGGCCCTTTGTGGGACTAAAGGAAATGGGTAAGATTTTTAATGAATATTTTATTTCTCCAGTTTTTCATGGAGTTAAACCAATGGCAATAACAGAAATGGGGAAAATAAGTGGTGTTGTTTTAAACCTCATATGAATGAACAGGGTGGAACATTGGAGGCCGAGTGCATTCTTCTCAAGCCCATCACTCTTACTGGGCATAGGCCAGTGACAGTAGCTTGTCCCAAGTCCTCTGTCCTTGGCCACTTTCAAGTTGTTTCCAGGTGTTTAGAATTCTTCATCTCCCAGGACGAGGTCTTTGGAGCTTCTGTTGGTGTTTCTGTAGCTCTGGGTTTTACAGGATGGAGTTGCTAGCCCCATGATCGGTCCTCCTCCTTTTGCAGCCTGGTTTGGGACCATCCACGGCAGAGTTTTGAAGTTCACTGAGGTGGATAAATCTCCAGTACTTGATCTGGTGCATTCTCGGACCTTGTGGGAAGCTAGAGAAGAAATTGCGGAGGCCCTTATGGAGATTTCTTGCTCCATCTTTGGCCACAGGTGAAATTGCAATGGCTTGGAGAGTGGCTGATGTGGTATTAGTGTTTTAAAGGGGTAGCAAAAACAAGACAGGAATCTATGGGCCAGTAAATCTGACATTAGTGGTGGGTAAATTGCTGGAGGGGATTCTGAAGGACAGGATCTGATTTGGGACAGTCAACATGGCTTTGTGCATGTGAAATCATGTCTGACAAATCTCTTGGAGTTTTTTGAGGAGATATCAACAAGGGTCAGTAGTAGATTTTGTATGTATTAACTTTGACAAGGTCCCACTTGGTAAGCTGATAATGCAAGATGAGGTTGCAGGTTGCATAGGGTTCAGGGGAGCTGGCAAGGAATTGGCTCAATGATGGGGAGCTGAGAGTGATGCTTGAGGATTGTTTCTCAGACTGGAAACTTGGGTCTAGTAGTGTGCCACAGGGGTCGATGCAGGGACCTTTGTTGTTTGTAATTTATATAATTACAAATGTGAATGCACAAAGCATGCTTAGAAAGTTTGCTGATGATACTGAGGTAGGTTGTGTTGTAGATAGTGTAGATGGTTACACAGGGGGATGGATATTTTATATTGCAAATATAAATGCAATAATATACAATATAATTATATTGTAGATTGTAAATAATTTCCACTATTGAGCATCTGCCAGAGTGTTTTTCATTTCCCACAAACACATCTAATTTAAAATTTTTATTTTGAAGTAACACGTGAGAGAGGCTCATGAGTGGAATTGGGCAAAATATGGGAAATAATAACATAGTAATTTTTCTCCAATTTTTAAAAAAAGATTGATTTGTTTTTTATGATTTCACTCAAAACTTCTGTTTTCTGATCTAATCATTTTTGTTCTGTTCTGTCTAGGCCAACAGTTCTGCTATCATAGATTCCATTTTTGCAAGTAAAGATATGGTATATTCAGCTATCCCAGTTTATCACCTCAGAGATGTTATTAAAAGGTAAATTATCATCCTCTAATATTTGCTAACTAAGATCTTTTCTTTATTTAAATGGATGTTGCTATTCACTTAAATAAAATGAAAGTTATACATGTGTATGCGCTTTTTGGGACAGGAAAAATATCTGTGCTATATCAAACTATGGAAAGATAATGAATAAGAGTGTTTTAAAGACAAATGTTATAGCTAGTAGTGTTAATTCAGCCAATCTTAATATTTATAAGCATTTGCTGTGAGGGATAACAAGAACAAAATATATAAAGGTTACTGTTTTATTAAATATGTTAAACTAGATTATTTAAGTTACTGGAGTGGCTTAATTCACAACCACTAACTCAGAGGTGAGACTACGTCCAATGAGCCAAAACTGAAATGATTGTCCCTACTTTAAATTATTTCAGTACAATACAGATAACTTAATGTGAATTTTACTCTTTTTAAGTAGCTCCTCAGTCAAAAAAATTACCAGTTTTCACTATTTAGAAAAAAGGCAGCGCGCGCCCCATGCAGCCAAGCTCCTCCCCCGGAACGGCATTCTAGCCTGCATTGCTTAAACACTTGCCTGTGAGCATCTTTGCATTATGTTGATTTATTTAGAGCATTCGTTAGCAAGATGAGTTCTAAGGTATCGGAAAAGCCTAAAAGAGCCCGTAAGGGTGTTACACTTAGCGTAAAACTAGACATAATTAAGCATTTCAATCGTGGTGAACGAAGTAAGGACAAAGTGAGTTTGGCTTGTGGAAGTTGACGAAGATGATGTTGAAGAAGTTTTGGCATCCCATGACCAAGAACTGATAGATGAAGAGCTGATGCATTTGAAAGAGGAAAGGATAACAATCGAAACCGAATGCAGTAGCAAACAGACGGAAAGTGAAGTCGTCCAGGAACTGAACGTGAAGCAGCTGCTTGAGATTTTCACTGCAATGATTGCAGAAAAATACAACTTTAATTTTGAAAGGGTACTTAGGTTTAGGGCGTATTTGCAGGATGGTTTGAGTGCATACAAAGAACTGTATGATAGAAAAATGCGCGAGGCTGAGCAGTCAAGCATACTGTTGTTTTCAAGCCTTCCACATCAGCCACAGCAGACGACGAACCTCGACCTTCGACATTGAGGCAGCTAGGCATAAAAGAAGATGACCTGCCTGCCCTGATGGAAACTTACGACGATGACATGACACCCCAGTGTCCCACCCCACCCCAACATCCGGGCCGCGGACCGATACCGGGCTGCAAAGAATGCAGCGGTGCAGCGGTAGCCGGGATGTACCCAGCACATCTTTAAGAAAAAAGCCGAAATAAACAAGCTAATTAATTAGGTGCCGCCCGGCACGTAAATGTCGGCCCAGATCAGAGGCGATTGCCGATTGCGTTGGCAGCCTGGAGGTTGGGGTCCACTGCACCACCCCAACCTCCGACAACTCAGCCTAACACACCATCATCAGTGTGCTTGGCACTGTCTTCCCGATTCCGGTAAGTGATACTACACTGTACATACTTTATTTCTACTTTATATAGGCTGTGTATTTTTATGTGTTATTTGGTATGATTTGGCAGCTTCATAGCTTAAAGGTTACTGGAGAGAGTGTTTCTGCCGAGAGCACTTGCGTGAGATTTTCGCTACGGTGGACAGTTCGGCAATGATTGTGGAAAAGTATTTCTACTTTATATAGGCTGTGCATTTATCATATCATTCCTGCTTTCACTATATGTTACTGTTATTTTAGGTTTTATGTGTTATTTGGCATGATTTGGTAGGTTATTTTTTGGGTCTGCGAATGCTCACAAATTTTTCCCATATAAATAAATGGTAATTGCTTCTTCACTTTACGACATTCTGGCTTACGAACCATTTCATAGGAACGCTATGCCTTCGGATGGCGGGGGAAACCTGTATATGGAAAAAGTAAATAAACTCAGTTTTCTGGATGCAAGCATGTGATCCTTCATGTTACAAAAAATCATGATGTAAACCATTTTGTAGAACACAGTCCCTTCCTCCTGCCCCCACACTGTAGCACAGAAGTCACCTGTAGTAGATTTCCAAACATAACTGAGTGGGAAGTCTTTGCTAACTGGATGAATATTAATATTATTAAAGCAAGTGTTTTGTAAGATAACACTATCCCTATATAATAATCATGCTTTATTATAGAAAGTAACTGAAATTTAAAAAAAAATCAGTTCTGATATTGATTCAGAAAGCTTCTATAGTGATATTAGAAATGTTAAAGTACATCATTGTGCATGGGTGAAAATAATTATATTCAACCCACAGCAGGATACTTGTTTATATAAAAAAATACTTCATTGCCACATTTTTCACCTTCCATTATTTAAATTACAGTATGCTTCATGATGACCCAGCACAAAGAGTAACAGCAGAAAGTGCTCTATACAACCCGTTCTTCAGTATTCCCTTTGGTAAGTTCAGTGTCCTTTATGAATTGCATATTGGTAAGAATCCAAAACCAGTGCTATGTGCGTACATAAAACTATTGAATTTACATTTTAATACAACTGTATTATGAATTAGATTGCAACTGAAATTTTAATCTGAAAATGTGAGATTTTTGTGTTCCTTTCATCGTTTGTACAGCTTAGCCATCCATTCTTATCCTGATAAGAAAAATAAATGAAAGTTGTAATTTAAATTATCATCAATTAAGGAGCAATTACAAATGTGTCATGTTTGATCGGCGCTGTTGTGTGAAAATCCACATTAGTTTGCACTGCAAGTGTAGCCCCCCTGACCACCCTCAGGGTCGCTCGGCTCGCTGTTGTCTAGGGAAACAGCCTCGGCCCCGCCAAACTGGGTAATTAGTTTGTGTGGATGCTGTGTGAGGTACCTCACCCCGCCCAAATAACAGACAAGACACCAGATGCAATTAAATGATTTACAGTTTATAGATATTACTGGAACTATATAATTAAAAGAGAATAAAATATAAAAGGAAAATAAAAGGCGCCACACTTATCAAAGTTCAATCTCTTCGTGCACAAAAAACCCGTTGGGGCTCAAGGACCTTCTTCTTCACCCTGCGACCCCCTCGGACCACCTCGACCGGCCGCCTGGGACCAACAACGGTGGTCGACCAGATGCTCCACATGAATCCGTCTCCGTCTCCGTCTCCGTCTCCTTGCCGAACGTCCCGCTCGGGGTCCGACCCCATTAGCGGACTCACAGCACCTCGTCCATCCTCTGTCTCGCTCTCCCGCCTTCTGCCCCAAAACCCCGCGCATCAGTATCTTCAAATACACCAAAACCATAACAACTATCCCAATTGGTTAATAACGTATTTCTTATCACCCTCTAAACCACAACAAGCTGCTAGCGCAAACTTTCTCAGCGTTTAAGACAACAAAGCCGCATTCCTCATATTAACATAACAAAGACGCCATTTTAATTCGCCTCCGCAGTAACATAAAAATCGAAACCCCCTTACGTAAGGTTCAGTCATATTTTTGGGATAGAAATGCCTTTACTTCCATCCCCTTTTCTTTTATGAAGAACCCTTGGAATGAGTTTAGCAAAGCATCTTAATCTTTTACTCCATCGCAATTCCTTATATGTATCAGAAAAATGTAGCTCCTTACCCTGAACTGTGATAATATCGACAGTCAAAATAAAATCTTTGTCATATAATTTTTCATTACTAGCCCCCCATATTGAAGATTTGGTTATGCTTCCAACCCCGGTGTTGAGACTGCTAAATGTTATTGATGACAACCACCTTCAAAGTGAAGAAGAATATGAAGGTCAGTTCGTGCTTTCTTTTTGACTTATGGAAGTAGTTTCTAAATAATTCAATAATATTAGAAAGAAATGAAGGTTAGTTATTTGTAAGATACACTCAGTGGGCACTTTTATTAGGTACCCCCTGTAACTAATAAAGTGCCTACTGAGTATATGTTTGTTTGTCTTCTGCTGCCATAGCCACTCACTTCAAGGTTCAGCGTGTTGAATGTTCAGAGATGTTCTTCTATACTCCACTGTTATAATGCATGGTTATTTGAGTTATGGTCACATTCCTGTCATCTTGAACCAGTCTCTAAACTCTGGACACTGTTGTGTGTGAAAATCCCAGGAGATCAGCAGTTTCTGAGATACTCAAACCATCCCATCTGGCACTAACAATCATTTCACAGTCAAAGTCACTTAGATCACTTTTCTTCCCAATTCTGATACTTGGTCTGAACAATAACTGAACCTCTAGACCTTGTCTGCATGTTTTGATGCATTGAGTTGTACTACATGGTTGGCTGATTAGATATTTACATTAACAAGTAGAAGTACAGGTGTACTTAATAAAATGGCCACTGAGTGTATTACTGCATTTGAATTTTGTTTAAAATCTAGTATTTCTTTTCCAAACAGATGTCGTAGAAGATGTGAGGGAAGAATGTCAGAAGTTTGGACCAGTTATGAGTCTGCTTGTCCCAAAGGAGAACCCTGGTAAAGGCCAGGTAAATAAACATTTACCTTAAAATGTTGCATATTGCTTCTATTTTTATAATAACAAATATAGTATATTTCTGGGAGTAAAGGTGATCTCTTGAGTAAGGCAGCAGGGCAGTTTGGAATAGAACCTTACATGAGCAATGCTACTTAGGCAATTTATTTGTAAAACCCCAAAAGCAACTTGCAATAATAGCCTTTGGGCTCTTGTTTTTATTTGAAAATATACTTTATTTATAAAAAAAATCAAAAATATTCAATGTAGCACATTTAAATCACAATATCATAGAAAGTTATATTATTACTATTAACAAAACCTTTGAATGTCATTGGTTGTTATTCACTCACTAGCATAAGACAAGTTGGTTGTGAGCTCCTAATACAGATTTCAACTGTATCCAAAGGCATGACAGTCCTGAACTTCTCCAAAGAAACTTTTTGGTGTCTGGACCCAGTTTTAGTACATCTAACTTGTTAGAAATAAAGGAAGCAATGTGGAGGAGGGGTGGAGGAGTCAACTCTTTCACCTGTGATTTAAAATTGCTATCCATTAAGTTTAAAAGTCCTTCACCTTTCATTCAAGTAGTTTATTAGAGGTCAATTCCATCTGCATGAGAAAAATTATTTTAACAGTCAATTGTTTAAAATCTATCCTTGGGTCACCTACCCTTTTGTCACTGGAAACATTTTCCTTTTCCTCAATAACAAAAAAACTCTTGTGACTTTGAACATATCTAGCCTCCTTATTTCCAGGCAGAGAACAATTCTGCCTTTCTGCATAACTGTTAGCGCTCCAATGATTTAAGTCATATTTAGCACAAAGCAAAGGGGGTTGTAGTTGTTGGATGCCAGTCGTTCAGTCTTGTACATGAGAACCCTTGGGGCAGTATACTAGGCAAAATCTTCAGCTGTTTCATTATTGCCATCCATTGTAGGGTCATCTGCAGTCTCTAAGACTTGGGTGAATTCTTAGCAGGTGGAGCCTTCTTGCATTTCCATAATAAAGATCCAAACACTCTTTGCATTCATCCCCACCATGAAACATTTCCACTTGTAACTCTTATGAAAATGGAGCAGCTTATGACTCTTTGCAGTAAACACCATTAGACATTGGGCCAGAATTAGGCCATTTGGTCTTCTGAGCCTGCTCCGCCATTCAATCATGGCTCATCCTGCCTGTGAGAATATTGGTCCCCCTGGGGTTCAGGTGCAACCCGTCACTTTTGAACAGGCCATTCCTCCCCCAGAAGAGATCCCAATGATCCAAGAACCTGAAGCGCTGCCCCCTGAACCGGCTTATCAGTTATGCATTAATTTGCCAAATTATCGTGTTTCTACCCTCACTGGCACGTGGCACAGGCAGCAATCCAGAAATTACTACCCAGGAGGTCCTTCTCCTCAGCTTTCTACCTAGCTCTCTAAATTCTCTTTTCAGGACCTCTTTGCTTTTCGTTCCTATGCCATTGGTACCAATATGTACTAAGACATCTGCTTGCTCTCCCTCCATCTCTAAAATGTTGTGCATGTGATCCTATAGCCTGTAGAACATTCAGTGATGAGTTGATAACTGGCAAATAACATTTGAGTGACCAGTAACCCTATCTCTAGTTAAGAAACTACCAGAGATTGATATTCCATTGAATTGCCATCCCGAGTCATTACTAACACTTTGCTAAAACTCAAATGAATCAGCCACATAAATACTATGATTACATGAGCAGGTCAGAAATACCCTAAATGTTCATTCCCTCCATGATCATTACACCAGGATTCTGGTATATGCATTCTTCAAAATCCATTGCAGTTACTAACCCAGGTTACTTCAACAGCAGTAATGAAACCCTAGACCTCTACTATTTAGGGTAAGAATTGCAGGTGTTTGGGAATGTTACTTCCTACATGTTCTGCTACAAGTCCCACAGCAGTCTGATTTGGAACTGAATCTGCCTTCTTTCATTGGCTCTGATCTCCAGGTCTTTCTTACTAATGTTTTCTCTAATATGCATCTATTAATTGGAGTAAGAGGAAATATGAGGCTATCAGGCAGGAACTTGGAAGCATAAATTGGGAACAGATGTTATCAGGGAAATGTACAGAAGAAATGTGGTAAATGTTCAGGAGATATTTGTGTGGAATCCTGCATAGGTTTGTTCCAATGAGCCTCTGGCAGTGATCTTTGCATCAGCAATGGGGATGGGAAAGGTTCCGGAGGATTGGAGGGTTGCGGCTGTTGTTCCATTATTCAAGAAAGAGAGTAGAGATAACCTAGGAAATAATAGACCAGTGAGTCTTACTTCAACGGTTGGTAAGTTGATGGAGAAGATCCTGAGAGGAAGGATTTATGAACATTTGGAGAGGCATAATTTGATTAGGAATAGTCAGCATGGCTTTGTGAAAGGCAGGTCGTGCCTTACGAGCCTGATTGAATTTTTTGAGGATGTGACTAAACACATTGTTGAAGGTAGAGCAGTAGGTGTAGTGTATATGGATTTCGGCAAGGCATTTGACAAGGTACCCCACGCAAAGATTATTGAGAAAGTAAGGAGGCATGGGATCTAAGAGGATATTGCTTTGTGGAACCAGAACTGGCTTGCCCACAGAAGGCAAAGAGTGGTTGTAGATGGATCATATTCTGCATGGAGGTCGGTGACCACTGGTGTGCCTCAGGGATCTGTTCTGGGACCCCTGCTCTTCGTGATTTTTATAAATGACCTGGATGAAGAAGTGGAGGGATGGGTTAGTAAATTTGCTGAAGACACAAAGGTTGGGGGTGTTGTGGATAGTGTGGAGGGCTGTCGGAGGTTGCAGCAGGACATTGGTAGGATGCAAAACTGGGCTGAGAAGTGGCAGATGGAGTTCAATCCAGATAAGTGTGAGGTGGTTCATTTTGGTAGGTCAAATATGATGGCAGAATATAGTATTATTGGTAAGACTCTTGGCAGTGTGGAGGATCAGAGGGATCTTGGGGTCCGAGTCCATAGGACACTCAAAACTGCTGCACAGGTTGACTCTGTGGTTAAGCTAGCATACGGTGTATTGGCCTTCATCAAATTTAGGAGCCGAGAAGTAATTTTGTAACTATATAGGACCCTGGTCAGGCCCCGCTTGGAGTACTGTGCTCAGTTCTGGTCACCTCACTGCAGGAAAGACGTGGAAACCACAGAAAGGGTGCAGAGGAGATTTACAAGGATGTTGCCAGGATTGAGGAGCACGCCTTATGAGAATAGGTTGAGTGAACTTGGCCTTTTTTCTTTGGAGCGACGGAGGATGAGAGGTGACCTGATAGAGGTGTAAAAGATGATGAGAGGCATTGATCGTGTGGATAGTCAGAGGCTTTTTCCAGGGCTGAAATGGCTAGCACGAGAGGGCACAGTTTTAAGGTGCTTGGAAGTAGGTACGGAGGAGATGGCAAGGGTAAGTTTTTTACTCAGAGTGGTGAGTGCGTGGAATGGGCTGCCGGTGACAGTGGTGGAGGCGGATATGATAGGATCTTTTAAAAGACTCCTGGACAGGTACACAGAGCTCAGAAATATAGAGGGCTGTGGGTAACCGTAGGTAATTTCTAAGGTAAGGACATGTTCGGCACAGCTTTGTGGGCTGAAGGGCCTGTATTGTGCTGTAGGTTTTCTATGTTTCTATTAATAAACTTGCATTCCTCCTCAACAACCTTCCCAATTTGTTCTGCCACTTTCAAATATCTATATTCCCATGTTTCACTTCCTGTATTTACTTTAACTCTCTTTGAAAAAGCTGGTTGCCAAATTTATTTAGCTCCATTCTTGATGCAAGAAATTAAAGTAAAAAGCCAAAAGACTGAATCTTATGTATAGTTGCAACAAAAAGTTTGTGAATCCTTTGCAGCTACCTGGTCTTCTGGATTGATTACTCATAAAATGTGGTCTGATCATCATTTAAGTCACCATAATAGACAAACACAATCTGCCTAAACTATTAACACACAAACAATTGTACTTTTCATGTCTGTATTTAACACATTTTTTAATCATTCACAGTCCAGGCTGGAATAAGTATGTGAACCCTTGTACTTAGTACTAGTAGAACCTGCTTCGTCGCTATTCCTCCATACAAAACTGTTTCAGTTCATCAATATTTCTGTGATACCTTGCATGAACATCCCTCTTCAGGTCATGCAACAGCATCTCAATTGGGTTAAGGTCTGGACTTTGACGTGGCCATTCCATAGCAGAAATTTTCTTCTTTTTAAACCATTCTGTTGTTGATTTAATCTTGTGTTTCAGATCATTGTCTTGTTGCATCATCCAATTTCTATTAAGTCTCAGGTGATGGACCACTACCCTGACATTCTCCTGTATAATGTCTTGATACAATTTTGAATTCATTATTCCCTCAACAATTGCAAGATGTTCAAGCCCTGAGGCAGCAGAGCAGTCCCAAACCATGATACTCCTTCCACTATGCTTCACAGTTGGGTCAAAGTTTTATTGTTGATGTGCACTGCCCTTTTTCTTCCAAACATAGCACTGTGCAATTCTGCCACAAAGTTCAATTTTTGTCTGGTCTGTCCATAGAACATTGTCCCATAAACTTTGTGGAACATTCAGGTGATCTTTTGCTAACTTGAGGCGTGCAGCAATGTTTTTTTTTGGAGAGCAGTGGTTTTCTACATGGTGTCCTTCCATGAACATTATTCTTGATCAATGTGTTTCTTACAGTGGACACATGAACAGAGACTTTAGCAAGTTCTAGAGATTTCTGCAGATCTTTTGCTGTTACCCTTGGGTTCTTTTTCACCTTCTTCAGCATTGCACATTCTGCTCTTGGTGGATCTTTGCAGGACACCCAATCTTAGGGACAGTGGCAACAGTACTAAATTTCCTCCAATTTCTCTTATTGTGGACTGATAAATACTTAGGTCTTTAGAGATGTTTTTGTAGCCTTTTCCTGATTTGTGCATCTCTACAATTCTTCGAAGGGCCTCTGGAAGTTGTGCTGATCAAGGCAAATTGCACAAAAACAGATCTTTCTTGAGAAGAGGGTCTCTGTCAGCAACCTGACTTTATATGTCTTTTTTATAGGGCAAGGCACCTCAACAAACCACATCTCCAATGTCATCTCATTGATTGGAACACCTTACTCCAGCTAGCTTTTGTAGAGGTTCACATAATTCTTGGAATCTAGACTGTGATTGATTAAATAATGTATTCAGTATTGACAAGAAGTACAATTGTTTATGTGTTATTAGTTTAGGCAGATTGTGTTTGTCTATTGTTGTGACTTAGATGAAGATCAGACCACATTTTATGAGTGATTAATGCAGAAAACCTGGTAAAGGGTTCAGAAACTTTTTCTTGCAACTGTATTTATAATGTGAGTGTCAATTATTTTGAGGACTTTGAAAGGTAGAAAATGAAAATGGGATAAACCGTTCTTATACTTTTCTGATAGTTTGGTAGAGATTTATTAGTGAGGTACTCCTGAAGGTCAGGTGCCAGCACGCCTGAGTTCCCAGTGAGTGCAGCTCCAATGTCCTCTGCAGTGACATAGTGTGCAGTTGCTCAACATTATTTCAACAGAATTTACATACTGTATGTGACTCAGCTCCTCTCAGTGTGGTATCTTTCTTTTTTTTGCATCATGTTTTAAATTAATTTATATCACTCAAATGTGTTTTAGATAGTTTTATTATTTAATAATTGTGGCAAATGAAGTACAATGTTGGAAAGTGTATGGTTATGCACTTTGGCAGAAAAAATAAACGGGCAGACTATTATTTAAATGGGGAAAGAATTCAAAGTTCTGAGATGCAACGGGACTTGGGAGTCCTCGTACAGGATTCCCTTAAAGTTAACCTCCAGGCTGAGTCAGTAGTGAAGAAGGCGAATGCAATGTTGGCATTCATTTCTAGAGGAATAGAGTATAGGAGCAGGGATGTGATGTTGAGGCTCTATAAGGCGCTGGTGAGACCTCACTTGGAGTACTGTGGGCAGTTTTGGTCTCCTTATTTAAGAAAGGATGTGCTGACGTTGGAGAGGGTACAGAGAAGATTCACTAGAATGATTCCGGGAATGAAAGGGTTAACATATGAGGAACGTTTGTCTGCTCTTGGACTGTATTCCTTGGAGTTTAGAAGAATGAGGGGAGACCTCAGAAACATTTCGAATGTTAAAAGGCATGGACAGAGTGGATGTGGCAAAGTTGTTTCCCATGATGGGGGAGTCTAGTACGAGAGGGCATGTCTTCAGGATTGAAGGGCGCCCTTTCAGAACAGAAATGCGAAGAAATTTTTTTAGTCAGAGGGTGGTGAATCTATTTAATTTGTTGCCACGGGCAGCAGTGGAGGCCAAGTCATTGGGTGAATTTAAGGCAGAGATTGATAGGTATCTGCGTAGCCAGGGCATCAAAGGTTATGGTGAGAAGGCGGGGCAGTGGGACTAAGTAGGGTAAAATGGATCAGCTCATGATAAAATGGCGGAGCAGACTCGATGGGCCGAATGGCCTACTTCTGCTGCTTTGTCTTATGGTCTTACTTTAATTATTTTTGTCATTAGCTGTTTTTAAGTACCTCAGCCAACTGACAAAAGGACATCTGGGTGGTCTAGCTGCTTGAAGCTTAGTCACTGCTCACAGATCACTTCTGTACAGGGCACATCCATGACAGTGCGACCTGGAGCTTGATATAACCCATGTGGCTATAAACGATTATTGTAGCAGCAGGGGTAGGGTATGGATGAATGCAAAGATCTTTCCTCAGGAAATGGAAAAAGTTTCCACTTGCTGTGAACTTACCCAAGTCTAGCAGACTTAGAGGCACATGAGACTGCAGAATCTGGGACTTGGAGTGAAAAGCAAGCTGCTGGTCAGGCAGCATTTGTGGAGGCAAAGGGATAGTTGATGTTTTGGATCAAAGCCATGCATCAGAACTGAGATCGTAAAGGGATATAGCCACAAAGAAAGAGGCGAGGAAGAGAATTGAGACAAGATGCCCTCACCTCTTTATGCTACTTGTCTGCTCCAATAGCTTATAGTTCACTCTCGCAGCTTATTTTGTCTTCCTGTTAATTGGAGGATAGAACATGAAGAACAGTGCAGCTCTGGAACAGGCCCCACCCACATCTAGTAATGTTGTACCAAACTGAAGTATAATCAAATGCTCAACTAAACTAAGCCTTTCTGCCTACACATTCAGCATATCCTTCCATTTTGTGTACATTCATGTACCTTATCTAAGCACTTCGTAAACACCTTGATTGCTTTTGCCTCCACCACCACTCCATGAAGTGCATTCCAGGCATCCATCACTCTCTATGTGTAAAAAAAAACTTACTCCTTCTCACCTTAAGTGCATGGATTTGATATAACTTGGGAATGAGGAAATATCTTGGGACTTAATTCTTTTGCTGCCTCCGCTGTCTAGCTATTTTGAGAAATTTTGATTCAAGTTGGGTATTTTGTCCAATCTGCACCAAGTGGAGACAATTCATTCAACAGGAGGATATTCAGACTTCCGCATCACTGGTTCTGGATTGGACTCAGCCTAGAAAAGTACCACATTTTATGATAGTTAAGTTATACTTTGGCTATCAACTCTGACTAAATTGGCATGAACTCACAACATTCTGATTTAAGTGTCAAGCCCCTCTCTGGAGAATAGAGCACAAGATTAAACCTCAGTGCAGAACAGAGTTAGTACAAAACTGCCAAAGGTGCTACCCTTTTGATGACGGTCCAATTCCGATGTAATTTCCTCAGCAACAATTGACAATGTAGCTATTGCAAGATGACCAAATGGTTTACAGAAACAAAAGGTGTGCAACACTAATTCTTTCTTTTTAAAACTAGGTTTTTGTTGAATTCAGAAGCGCTGGTGACTGCAAAATAGCTCAGCAGATGCTGACTGGAAGAATGTTCGATGGCAAGTTTGTTGTGGCTACGTTCTACCCTCTGTGTGCCTATAAGAGGGGATATCTGTATCATACAGTAGTTACTGATACTTAAGTTTCAACTGGGCATGCAACCTTTTACAATCACCCAGGTCCCTTTTGAAAAATTCCTCAGTACAACAGTATAAAGGTTAAATGTTTTGCTCTGATTCATTTTATGTGTAAGATAGCATTGATTTAAGCAGCTGGTTTAGAAAAAGGTTTACAAACTTAGGTATTAATGCACTTAAAACTGCCAGCAAGTTATTAACAAAATCTATTTTATTACTAGAAATTATAGCCACTGCATTTGGTTTATAAAATGCTAATTTAACAGTTTTGCTGGCAGAGGTAACAAGAATGCATTTGATAATGGGGAGCATGCTGATGAAGCCTATTATAGATTACTATATCTTAATCTGAATAAATCAAAGAACACTTTTTTGTAAATGATGGAATAAAAAGTAAAATAGATTGAATCTATGTTAGTGATGCCATAAGGATCCTGTTGCAAGCATTTAACTATAGCTACTATGGGTACATCAGATGGAGAATATTTGTGATATCTTGAAGGATTTTAGTGAGTGTATTTGCATAAATAGACATACATTAAACAATGGATTTTTATTGTGGGCAAGTGGTACACATATTTGAGCACAACTCCTAGAATTCCTTAATAGTGCTTTTTTTGGCCTTAGTATACAGCTGCTTGAATGGTGTGTATACATGTGTGGTGTGTTGCAGATTTATTTATATTAGGGGAGAAACACAAGAAAGCTCCTTGTATCCTTTCTCAGCTTTAGAGATTGCATTAAGGTTATTTTTTTATATTGTTTTCCTTGCATGGGGGTGGCTTGGCTATTGTGTAGCCTGGATTTGAACTTTTTGACCACAGTGGCACACAAAGACATAATGAATGACAAGTGTTCTAATACTTGAGCAAATCTGATCAGAAATAATAAGCATGCAGATAATTAATTCCATGTAATTTGGTATAAAGGCTGAGGAAAATATCAGACTGCTGGCTACACTTAGTTTTTCAGCAAATTGACAACCCACACAATAAAATAGTAATTCTAAAATAGTGAAACTGTGCAATCATTGTTAGACTAAATGACTAAGTAGACTGGCAGTAATTGTTCAAATCACTTTGGGAGTCTAAACATTTTAAAAGATACTGCTAAAATTAAATGATTTTAATAAGTACTTTTAGATGAATTTCATAACAGTGGTTCAAGTGAGTTTGCACATATGTTATAATCCGGTGAGTGCAATTTAAATGTTGACTTTCCAGTAAAATTTAATATATACTCCAAACAAAAACCAAAAGTAATCTTACCCTAACCAAAAGATTCAATTAATCTGGATTGCATCACTGTTGCGTAGTTTTCCATGTACCTAGCATTTTACTGTGGCAATATTAAATACATATTTTAGGAAAAATATTTCCATGTAGTCCTTTACAGGGACCCCCATCAGTTGATTTGGAAAACATCTCACCTAAATGTAGATTACATTTGGAATTGACAGTATTCACAGCGCTAGTATCAGGTCCTTAGCAGTTAAAATATTATTGTGGTTATGTGTTCTAGTTCATTGCACTTATTCCTACAATATTAGAATTGTAAAGGTGCAGGATATTTCATGAAGTTGATCAATTCTAGCTAATAACCAAAGACAGCTTGCTGAAATGGAGAAAATGCAGAACAAGAATATTGAACCAGTTTATGAAGACACATGAACTATTCAGTCTCAAAAAGAACTCTGTTGGATTGTTGCAGTATGGTTATGCACGGTTGAGGTTGTTTCTTTCAGGCATTTGCTCAGGTGCGTTTAAGGCTGAGGTTCCCAACCGTTTTTATTCCATGGACCAATCCTATTAAGCAGGGGCTCCGTGGACCTCAGGTTGGGAACCTATAATATAAGGCAATTATAAAAGTGTTTTAAAAATTGATATGTCTTTCTGTCACTTAGCTGTACTCTGCAATCTTAAGCCACAAAACAAATGAACTCTAGCAATTTATCTGTGGACTTAAACTCAAGAAATTTAGAATCAAAACAGTGAACTTAAATTTAGCAATTTGTGAAAAGGTATTTCTAACATTTAGTTCAGATGTTTTATAGCAAAGTAAACCATTTTAAAATGTTTACTTATCAAATTATGCCAAAGTAAAAAAAAACAACACAAATACTCCCAACAATTAGGAATGCCTCACAACTGCATCCTTCTGCTATCAGATTCCTATGTGGCTGCAAATTCTGTCCCTACGTATCACACTTACCCATAATTTTCTATACACAAGAATACGCTAAACCATTACTCAGCTCTTGTGTTTATTCACAAAAGTGAGCTTGTGTCTTCCAACTCATTTTAATTAAATAATGCACTTCAAGACTATTTCTTGCTTTACTGTTACTGATATTTATTTAGAACATTTATTATCTACACTCAGAAACCAGCCATTGGTATAGACAAAGTGCATATCTCCTAAGTTAGTGTTTTATTTGATTAGTATTAATAGATTTCTGATTTAAATATTCTGTGATTATCAAAGTATTAAAATATTTGTAGGGAAATGAGAATTCATCTAGGGATATTTGTATCCTCATGGATTGTGTTATACAGTACATTTTGATCTTGTTATTTGCTTATGTTAATATTATATTACCAGTGGCTGAGACAGTTCCAATTTAAAACAAGTGAATCTGAATAATTCTGTTGAACTAGATATTAACATTCCAATTCAATTCCGATGCAGTGCTGGTTCTTGGATTACATTTTTCTTAAGGTGGTTTCCTAAATTTTGGATGTATATTTTGCGGATTTGGTCAAGTAAATGCATAGGTACTTGAAATCGGTTCTCACACACAGATGAGTAAAACAGTTCAGCAGTTGAATATGAAATGTACTTACCAGGTGCACGCTTAAGTTTCAATGTACCTGGACTCTCCCTGGCTTATGATATTAGTTCATACTCTCTGATTTGGTCATTTGTGCTAGTTCAAATCTTGATATGATTTCTGCCATAAGATTTTTTGAAGCCATTAAATCTAGCTACACACTGCCGAAAAAGAACAGATTTTCAGTATGTTTGGAAGCAATTAATCAAATTAGTAAGTACTAATATTTAAACATGTAATTCTACAGTTCTCATTAGCACAATGCTGAAGTTAGAAACAATGAAACCGCAATGGCATGTTTCAGTGTGCTCCAATCTATTCTAAACAATTGTAAAGTTTTAGACTATACATAGAAGATTTTTTCATAGAAAATCCAAGGGGTTATGAGATTTCAAAAACATACATCTTTGCAATGTGAAAAACTTGTTTTGAAATTTGAAAAAAATCACAACTCCTTTTGAAGGGCCTTGTAAGTCCTGAAGTAAGTTCTCCAGGACACAAGAACTTTAACAGAGTAGGTTTAATTTGTTGCTGAATAAGGCTGAAAGAGCTGCAGTAGATATAATTAACTGGATTTAGCACTGCTCGTTTTGGAGCTCTGGCCATATTAATTTGTCTTATAAATTTCTGTCCAGATGGAGCAAAATAATACATATTTTTAAATGGCCAAAGATTTTTTCAGTGTGTTTATGCAAACCTATGATGTTGATTCATGGGATTTAAATGATAACACAAGAAACCTGCTGGTTTTTTTCACTACTGGATGCTTTAAGAGTTCAGTTAATTCTGGTTACATTCTTGGATCAGTCCTGAGTCATGTTTGCAAATTAAAAACCATACATAGCATGGGCTTGAATGCAATGTGACTTACCATTTACTGAATTGTGAGTCAGGGTTCTTTATCTGGCAACTCACCCACAAGACAGTAAAATATTCCATTTAAGTATGCAACAATCCCAGTTACTTTTGCACCAAAATCTTGGGAGGTAAACATGGTGTATTCTGGATTCTGTTTTTAGGAACTGCAGCATCTAAGTGAGATTAAACGAGAGATAGAAAGGCAAAGCTTCTCTTCATTATCGGCATACTAATGTTACATCACAATTTGTTTCACGAAATAATATACAGCCAGATTTGTATATGAAATTCTCAAGTAAGGTAACTTGTTGAAAGTTAACATTGTTCGGATTAATTTTTAAGAATGCATGTATTAGACCTGTATGATTTGTCTAGCAGCAGTTTGTTTATTTACTGAAAGTAGTGAATAATCTGACACTGCACAGATCATACACACTTTTCCCTTGATCTCTGTGTCCCCCGTGCTAAAGATTTGAATCAAAAGAAATAAACATGCCACCTTATAGCAGTTGTTTGGGGTGGGTTGAATATTTGTGTTTCCCTAGATGCCTTGTAGCAGTGCACCCAGTTTTTTTTACTGAAATAGAAGAGAAAATGGGAAGGGAAGAGATAAAACTTTCCACTTTTGAACAGTGTGCATAGGGCCACTTCAAAAAGCATAAGCCTTTATAAAAATTTTATTTATATACCCTTTCTTTTACATACCTGAAGACTGATGTGATTACCAGAACATTGTGCAGTTGATTTTGGATATGTTTTATCTCTTTGAGTTTGTTGCCATCTTCAATAAATTTTATGGTTTTGATGATTAAACGTAGCCATGCATTGAGATTCTATAGTTGATAATTGCTCAACTGGAATGATTCCAGTAGTTATTTTTAAAATATATTACAGAATCATCCCCAAAGCATTTCTCAGGGTCAGTCATCTGCAACATATCCACTCCTAAGAGGAGTACAATCATGCTCAAAAATCTTGTGATTAAATGAAGGCTATTCCAAAAGAGTGCTTCAGATCATTCACCTCAATCTGACATGCTGTTCCTCCAGTTATAGATAACATTTTAATTTAGATTTTTAACAAAACTTACAAAAATACAATAGGTTCACAGTTTACATTTCAGATCACAATATTCAGAATGCAGTCTGAATGGCTTATGCAAGTTGTAACCTCTTGCATTTTTATTGCGTTTTTTGTGTGCCATTTCTAATTTTCCATGGGTTCTCCTTTGCATTTGTTTGATTCTTGCTATGACAAGGGTGATATAAGTTTCATTTGTAAAACAGGAAAATTTGGATTTTTGCAAGGAATTACTAAGTTTTATATGCTGGTAAATGTTAATTCTGGGTGTAGCTGCTTTTAACTGAGAGATTGTTTATCATTTGAAATTTATTTCTGTAAAATTAATGTGCTGCCACGAAGAAGTATGATATACAATGTTGTTATATTTCTGAATTATTATCCTCTAAATCCCCAAAAATGTTAAAGTGAAAATTAACTGTCCTTAAAAGTTGTACAATCAATCGTAATCCTTGGCAGTTTCTGTAGAAGCCGCAACATTATATGAAGGCTGATTGCATCTCAGATTCCAGACAGTTTGCTGTTTGGATAACTCATTAGTCTTCAAAAACATAACACCCCAGGCAGTTTTAAGACATAATGTACCAGCCATAATGTGGCCCTGTACTTGGGCATTTGGATGTCTTTCAATGCACTTCTGATTTGAGATCACTCCATCACCCATTATTTCTCTGCTGCTGTGTTAGGTTTTTAAAGATGAACAAAATTCTTAGTGCATAGATAAGCCAGTTTTTTTTCTGGCAAACTTTTAATGAGCAAATATAATTTTTCCCTAATCCAGGTTGCTATATTGGATGTCTAATATTAAACACTGAAACTTTATAAACACAAATGATTGAATACAGTGCTTTTAAAAAATGAGTCAGGTATCTATATTGTCAGTTTGTATCTGTTGTGAAAAACACTGAAGCACTGTGTGTTCAACTGCAATTGAAAATCCATTCATTACCGCCAGATGTTCAAGAAATTGATCTTTCTCAATATTTAATATATCTTGGCTATGTACTATTACAAGAATTGTATGTGCTTTGTTTTTTTTAAAGTGGGCCTATAAATGTAATTATGCACTGAAGCATCATCTAACTGAATTAATGTAAGTGGAGGTGCATTAGTTTGTTTTCATTATAAAATACTGCTGTTCGTGATACTTCTTTTGCTAATATATTGATATGCTACTGTGAACATGCATAAAATGCATAAACCAACTGTGTATAATAATATTGTGATTGAGCTGCAGTTTGTATACATTAATTGCTGCAACATTGAAATGTATTTTTCAGCTTTCATTTTATGCATTTCATAATGATTGATAATTAAAAATGTCTGCACTAAAATGCTAAGTACCATATAGATGCCTATTTCTAACACTTGTGCCAAGCAATGAAACCGAAACCTATTGCAGTTATTTCTTTGGAGGGAGAGAGAGAGGATTAAAGACAGAGAGCAGAAAAACACACTAGTAAATGAAGAAGTCATGTAAAAGACAATGCACAGGAATTGCAAATCAAAACAATTGGAAAGATTAATTTCCCAAGCAGTTTGAATGAATGTTCATTGGGTGTGCTGGTTGTGCAAGTTTATTCTGCAGATAATCGTCTTTCATAGACAACATTTTTTTTTCAAAGAAAATGTCAACTCTGTTTTAAGCTAATTTCTGCCTTAGCAAAAAGGCCAATGTTTGAGTTAATTCTGTGTTTCCAGGACTGAAGTCATTTGACACAAATGGATCAGTGTTGATTTATCATTTTTCACATTTGGAGGCAGTTTTTTTATATACAGTATATTGCAATATTGGGATTGTTCTTCCACTTGCAAATTTTTGGCTTGTGTTGTATTCATGGTTATATTGTCAAATTTTATTCCACTGAATATTTTAAAACACTGAAACTGCACTTAATAGTACATGAACTCTTTTGGAGCAGGCTAATAATCTGGGTGCAACTCCAGTTTAGTACCAACTGAAGTTTATTAAGCAAGGGAGAATTCAGGCCAGCCTGATAGATTAAGAGCTGTTGTATACTTACATATATTTGCAGAGTACTATTGGTCATGGGAAAAATGAAATAACTATTGATATTGTAGCTACAAAATTTTAGAAGATGGAAAAAAATGAGTGATTATAATTCTGATTTATCTTCAGACCATTAATTCTAAACAATGGGTTGTTTCACATCTGCATTACTTTAACCACAATGATTAATGTGAAATTTCTGTCTGAGTTGCAGACAGAAATTTGCACAACCGTATTGCAGAAAAAGAGGAAACAAAATTTATCACTGTATTTCCAGTACAGTTTTTATTGTATGATAAAATTGTTGAATTTTCCACCAAACTTGTAGCATTACTAGATGGTTCCTGCATCCAAATATGCAATTAGTATATCAATTCCTATCCTCTTCCAGAAAAGCAGTTTTACAGTGCTGCATCCACGTACCTTATGCAAGGGTTTGGTTATGTACACTGGTGTTGTTACATTGATTATTCTGCTGCTTTGTGTACTTAACTATCTTAAAAGACATGCTACTATGTCTTGTAACATATATCTTTTGTTGGTGAAATAATGCCTTATGCTTTAGTCACAATAAAGAGCTACCTAAACAAACTTTTCAGTCTTGTCATGAAAGTGAATTTACCATTGAAACATTTGCCATGTTACATTGGTATAACTTGTGGACCTTAATCCCTCCACCAAAGTGCACAGCCTGACACTATCTTTTCTGTCTAGATCTCTTATCATTGTATATGCTCTTATAAAATCTATTAGTTTCTGCTTATTCTTGTACTATCTTACCAAGCACCATTCTGATAAAACTTTTCTGCACCATCTTTAAAGCCTTCACATCCTTACAATAATATATTAAAAAGAACTGAACATTATGCACCTTTCCTGAGGACAGGCAATTGTTTGAAAAGGTAAAACGTAATTGTCCTTTTTATAGAGTTTGCTGAAGTTCAGAATTCTGCATGCCTTATTAGTGATTTGTGCACATACTGTCAGGTCCTGCCTTTTTAGAAAAGTGCCTTTTATGTTGCAACTCATTTTTCCAGTTAAAATATATTGGTTTATTTCTGTGCGTTAAACTTCATCTGCCATGCAACTGAAAATTCAACCAGAGTATTTCCTATCCTACAGCATTCTATGCAGCTCACGGTGCCAAGTTTGTGTCATCCATTAACTTAAAACAAATTATGGCTTGCACTCGATTAATATGTCAAGAAGACAATGTCCTAAGTCCAATCCCTTGGGGAATATGACTGTTTACTTGCCTCCCGTTTGAAAAACAATCATTCACCATGCCCTACTGTTTTCTGTTTCTTATCCAACTTTATTTTGAAGTTATTGATGTCTCTTTTATGTAAGGTTTACTAATAGGCCTGTTTGGTGAAACTCTCAACAAAAGTCTTCTGGAAGCCTATGCACACCACATAAATTGCGTTACCTCTGACAACTTTCATCTGTTACCTCAACTGGAAAAAAGAACTGTCAAATTTGGTAAACCTAATTTTGCAATTGTTTATTATTGTCACATGCACCTAGATAGATTGAAAAGCTTGTCTTGCATATTTGATCAAATCATTACATAGTGCATTGAGCTACAATAAGGTAAAACAATAACAATGCAGAACATTGTGTAAAAGGTACCAAAAATGCAAGATTATAACAAGGTAAAATTGTGAGGCCAGGGATCCATCTTAACATTCAAGTGGTCCATTCAGGAGTCTGATAACAGTGGGATTGCAGTTGTCCTTGAGCCTTGTGATACGTGCTTCCAGGGTTTTGTATCTTCTTCCCAATGGAAGAGGGATGAATAGAGAATATCTGGGGTGAGTAATCAGGTCATTGATTATACTGGCTGCTTCACTGAGATAGCAAGAAGCATAGAGTCCATTGAGGGGAGACTGGACCCTGTGATGCGCTGAGCTGTGTCCACAGCTCTGCAGTTTCTTGTGGTCAAGTGCAGAGCAATTGCCACGCCAAGCTGATACTGATCTGCATGCCGACAGAAATCTTACTATAATGCTTTAAAAAGTTGATAAGAGTGGATGGGGATATGGCAGATTTCTTTAGTCACATGAGGAAGTAGACGCATTGGTGAGCTTTCTTGGCCGTGACATCAATATACTTGGACCAGGACAGACTACTGGTAATGTTCACACCAAGGAACTTGAAGCTCCCAACCTCAACACCATTATTGACAAACAACAGCATATGCACACCCCCCCACACACACTTCATTGACCAATTCTTTTGCTGACATTGAGAGAAAGGTGGTTGTCATAACCCTGTCATTAAACATTCTATGCCCTTCCTGTACTTATATTCATTGACTGTTATTTGAGATGCAGCTTACCACAGAACTTATCCTCAAGGTGGAGTTGGAGCAGAATCCGGCCATGCAGTTTGACTGTACAGGGAGTAGAGTAGGTGACTGAGAATGCAATTTTGTGAAGCACCAGGGTTTAGAATAATTGTGGCTAAGTTTGCCCTTTACTGATGTTGCCCTTAAAGCCATGCTGCCTTAATTCATCTGTCCTTCCCCTGATGATTATTGTTCGTGCCCCAGATCAATATTTCAAAATGCTTTCACACCACCAGGGATAAAACTGACCTGTAGTTGCTGGGCTTAACTTTATTCTGCCAATCCCACAGCACTGAACAATTATGATTGGTGACCTCATGATTTCCTCCAGTACTTTTCTCAATATCTCAGGCCAATATCTTTATTTATGTACACACAAAATTCAGCATTTTATGACACTGTCCTGCCAGTTTCAATGATCTGTGTACACATACTGCCAGATGGAGTAACATGCGTGAAGGAAGGATTCCAGACCAGTATGTAGGGAGACATCCTTCTATTATTAAGGATGACATTTTGGGGTACTTGGAGACATTTGACAAAACAGGCCAAAATCAGCATAGTTTTCTTAAGAGGAAATCTTGCCTGACAAATCTTTTGGAATTCTTTGAGGAAATAATAGTCAGAATAGACAAAGGAGTGTCAATGGATGCTGTTATTTGGATATTAAGAAGGTCTTTGACAAGGTGCCACCAATAAGACTGCTTAAGAAGATGAGCCCATGGTATTGCAGAATAGAAGATTGGCTGACTGGCAGGAGGCAAAGAGTTGGACTAAAGGATGCCTTTGCTGGTTGGGTGCCAGTGAGTCGTGGTGTGCTGCAGGCGTTGATGTTCTGATGACTTCATTTCACATATGTTAATGATATGAAAGAAGAAATTGATGGCTTTGTGGCAAAGTTTGTGGATGATATGAAGATAGGTGGAGGGACAGGTAGTGTTGAGGAAGCAGGGTGTCTGCAGAAGGACTTGGACAGATTGGGAACTAGGTAAAGTGCCAGATGAAATATAGTGTAGAGAAGTGCATGGTCATTGTACTGCCCTTGCTGAGGTGTTGTAATGTCAAGTAGACAGTCAGCCAAACTTCATTCAAAAATGATATGAGACAGGATGTTGCATCCTAGCTCCTTGGGTTTATTGCAGACTCAATGGCATGCCAATAGGAATGAAACTGAAAAACACCAAAATGGAGTACAACTACTGCATAGTCCATTCACATAAGTAAATATACAAAGGTAAGTAAGAACTTTGTTAAGTGTCCTGCAGGTAAATATTTTAAGATTCCAAGAAGTAAATACTACAAGTAAATAGTATGTGTAAAATGTTAGTGTCTAATAAACTCAATTATAACTTTCTATTTTAGCAAAATCATATTGATACCTTTAGATTAACTTCTAAACAATATAACATCAACTTACAAGTAATACATCTGCTGGGGAAACAACAGGATGGCTTTAGATAGAAACTTATTTTGCTTCTGACATAAGCCTCTGGACTTCTGCCAGCCAATGTACTTTCTTACTATGTCCTCACTGCACAGCAAGTGACCTGATCTGAAACTGCTCATTTTAACATAAAAGCTGAATATGCTTAATTACATAGTAAAAAACATAAGTCAATTGTCCAAAGGGCAGAACAGTCATGCACTTAGCTAGAAGGAATAAAGGCCTGGACTATTTTGTAAATGGGGGAAAAATTCAAAAATCAGAGATGCCAAGGGACTTGGGAGTCCTTGTGTAGGATTCCCTAAAAGTTAATTTGCAGGTTAGATCAGTGCTACAAAGGCAAATGCAATGTTAACATTCATTTCGAGTGGACTGGAGGATGTAGTGCTGCGGCTTTATAAGGCACTGGTCAGACTACACGCAGTATTGTGAATAGTTTTGAACCACTTATCTAAGGGTAATGCCTTGGTTAAGATTTCTACTGCTATTGCGTGGGGTATTTCATTTAGTAACTTTCTGTAAAACCAGTGCTGGTAGAATGTTTTGGTTTCAGCTAAAGAGAATGGGCTAAAATGTTCAACTTAGGAATGTTACATCAGCCAATCAGAATGAAGGAATTGGGAGAAGGTTCTGGAGAGAGCTGGGCAGACACTAGTGGGATTTGTGGCCTTTTGGTGGGAGATGCAGAGAAGAGAAGATCGGCGGAGATGGCAGGAAGATGCGACAGCAAGGAGTGCTTTGCAAAACAAAGATGAGAAGTTCTACTAGTGATTGTTGATGAGAATTCAGCACTGTGAGCAATGGTTATACCAGGCTTTTGGAAGATATGAGCGCCAATGGTTGCGTGCACATTTAGACGGGTCTAACTGTAATGGGCCCTTTAAATTTTTCTTTCTTTTCTTTCTCTTAAATGGTTGATAAAGCGAAATTAGCCAATAGACATTCTTTATAATTTCATGCGATGAACCATCTGTTACTTCTGGCTGACCGATAATTGTGTATGGGCAATATTTATATAGCGTTCACTCAAATCAAGGTTCCTTTAATTGGAACATAATGATGTTCCTGTTTGATTGAACCCCAAGTCATACCTACCCTAGGCATATATTGTTAGTGAAAGATGGTGTTCTCACCACTGATCATGTGGCTGTTAGCATAGCTGGCTAATGAGCCAAGTGCGTGTACAAGCCTGCTGAGGGATACATAAGAAAAGATGTGCTGACGTTGGAGAGGGTCTAGAGGAGGTTCACAAGAATAATTCTGGGAATGGATTAACATATGAGGACCGTTTGAAGGCTCTGGGCCTGTACTTCCTGGCGTTTAGAAGAATGAAGGGAATTCTTTTTGAAACCTGTTGAAAATTGAAAGGCCGAGATAGACTGGATATGGAGAGGCTGTTTCCTATAGTGGGGGAGTCCAGGACAGAGGGCACAGTCTCAAAGTAGAGAGACCTTCATCAGAACAGAGAAGAGGAAAAATTGCTTTCGCCAGAGGGTGATGAATCTGGAATTCATTGCCATAGACAGCTGTACAGGCCAAGTCATTGGGTATATTTAAGGTGGAGGATGATACGTTCTTGATTAATCAGGGCATCAAAGGTTACAGGGAGAAGACAGGAGAATGAGGTTGAGAGGGAGAATAAATCAGCCATGAAAGAATGGCAGAGCAAACTCAATTGGCCACATAGCCTAAATCTTCTCCTATGTCTTATGGATAAAGAACCCAGTCAGCTGACAGACCTCTCAGTGGGTGAACATTTCAGAGACGGTGACTACATCACCCTAGCCTTTACCATAGCTTTGTACAGGGATAGGAGAAAACAGTATTCAGCTGGGGGAGGGTGAATTATGAGGCTATTTGGCAAGCAATATGGAGTGTAATTTGGGAACCAATGTACCCAAGAAAATGCACAGTGGAAATGTAGAGGTTCTTTTTTTGAGCCTGATGGTTGTAGGGTAATAACTGTTCCTGAATCTGGTGGTTTGGGATTTAACGCTCCTGTACCTCCTGCCTGATGGTAGAAGTGAGAAGAGGCCATGAGCTGGAGGATGGGGGTCCTTGATGATGGGAGCTGCTTTCTTGTGGCAGGGCTCATTGTAGATACACTCGCTAATGGGATGGTTGTGCCTGTAATGGACTGCGCTCCGTCTACCATTTTCTGTAGACTTTTCCAATCCCAGGCATTGTTTGGAATGTATGAAAACACCATTCTCATATCTGGCCACATCACAAGTTCAGGTTGGATATATAAGTTCATAAAAAATCAAAGCAGGAGTGGCCTAACACATTCTGCCTGCTCTGCCATTTAGTAAGGTTGCGCCTGACCATTATAACACTAACTATATATCCCCTAACTCGCTCAGTTTTTTAAAAAATCTCTCAATTTGAATATTTCCAATTGTTGATTCTCCTCAGTCCTCTTGGGTAAAAAAAATTCCAAGTTTTCCATCCACTTGCGACTGCAACTCCTGGTTCTAGAGACAGCTAAGAAAAACATACTGTAATTCCTGTATTACCCTGTCACACCTCATCAGAATATTGTACACCTTACTAGGGTCACTTCTCATTCTTCTAAATGAGAGTCTAGCCCCGGTCTGTTTGATCTGTCCTCATATGACAAAGCCACCAACCCTGGAATCAATTTGGCTAATCTTTGTACTATTCCCTCTATTGCAAGTTTATCTTTCCTTAGTTTGGGAGAACGGATCTAAGCACAATATTTCAGATATAGTCCTGTCAGGACCCTATGTAATTGGAATAGTAATCTCTACTCTTGTACTCAAATTCTCTTGCAATAAAGGCCAGTGCATAAGTTGCTTTCCTAATTATTTGCTGTATCTGCGTATTAACTTTGGGGATTCGAGTACAACTGCATCCAGATTCCTTTAGACATAGATGACTTCGATCTCTCAACATTTAAAAATTATTCTATTTTTCTATCAAAATGGATGATCTTTCACTTTCCACATTATATTCCATCCATCATGTCCTTGCCTATTCTCTTATACTATTTTCTCAGATGTCTTTCTGCATTTTCCTCACAACTCTGACCCAGTCTTGTATAAGGAGCCACCTTGGATATCATCCAGATTATTGACTGACACCCTTGCAGTGGCCTACTGGTCATAGCCTCCCAACTATTCCCTTGTACTCTACTGTTTATGTAGAACAGCATAGTGCAGGAGCAGGCCTTTGGCCTACAATGTCTGTGCCAGACATGGTGCCAAATTAAAGTAAATCTCTTGCCTCTATGTAATCCAAATCCCTCAATTCCCTGCTACATGTGTCCATCTAACAACCTCTTAAACTACACTATTGTATCTGCTTCCACTGTTCCTGACAGCCCATTCCAGGCACCCACTATTCTCTGTGTAAAAGCATTCCATCTAGTAGGTGATATTTCTACAATGGGTAAGGTTTCTGACTGTCTATCCTGTGCCTTTTATAACGTTATAAACTTCTATCAGGTATCCCCTCGGACTCCTATACTCCAGAGTAAATAATATAAGTTTGTTTATCCTCTCCTTGTAGCCAATACTCTCCAATCCAGGTACCCTTGCCAGGGCCCCCATATCTTTCCTGTAATGGTATGACTAGGACTGCACACAGTATTCCAAGTACAGCCTAACCAAAGTTGTATATAATTATCTATACTTTTGTTTAATAATTTCTTGCACAGCACCCTGCAGATGACTTGCAGAAAATCAAAACCTACTACATCTATTCTGCCAGTTACAAAGAAAATATTACCAAATCTGTCAGAAGTAATTTCCCCTTCATTTATCTATTTAGCATTACAATGCTGTGTAGGGCTTCCAGCCCGTCAAGTCATGCTACCTCAGCAAGCCCTGACAAACCCGATTAACTCTAACCTAGTCATGGGACAATTTATGATGACCAATTAACCAACCCGGTATGCATTTGGACTGTGGGAGGAAACTGGAGCACCCGGAGAAACTCCACGCATTCCATGGGGAGGACGTATAGAGACTCCTTCCAGAACGTCACCAGAATTGAACTCCAGACTCCAGAATGCCCCAAGTTGTAATAGCATCGCGCCAACTGCCATGCCACCGTGGCGTCCTTGGTGACTCTGCCAAATCCTTTTACCATTTTCCAAACGGCCTATATACATTTGCTTAATAACCAGATTCCAACAGTTCCCCCACAATGCGTGTCAGGTTAACTAATGTACTGTTGCCTGTCTTAGATTTCCTCCTTCCCAAAGCAAGGTTTTACAACTGTCTTTCATCAACATTAGAAAGGAAGGGGACAGAGCCAGAATAAGAGGGTGAAGGGGTACAAACTGGCAGGTGAGACAAGGTGAGTGGGTAAGTGGGTGGGTGGGTGAGGGAGGGAGTATGAAATAAGAAGCTGAGAGGTGATAGGTGGAAGAAGTGAAGGGCTGAAGAGAAAGAAATCTACTAGGAGATGCCAGCAGACTATAGAAGAAAGGGAAGCTGTGGAACGAGAGGGAGGTGAGAGGCAGGTGAGGGGAAGAGAAGGGATGAGAGAGTAACCAGAATGGGGAATGGAAAAAGAAAGAAGGAGGGAGTGGGAACATTTACCAGAAGTTAGCAAAATCAGTGTTTATGGTGTCATGTTGGAGGCTGCCCAGATGGCATAAGAGGTGCTGCTCCGCCAACCGAGTGTGTCCTCTTCGTGACTGTGGACAGGCATGTCAGAATGAGCATGGCAATATCAGCTGTTCATTCCCCTCCACAGATGCTTGCAGAATTGCTGAGTTTCTCCAGCATTTTGTGCGTGTTGCTGAAGATCTCCAGCATCTGCAGAATCTCATGTGTTTATGTTTTATCATTGCTATTTATTTTGAACTCTAAATCCATTCTAGATACAGTATGCAGTTCCTTATGTTTCACGATTTTCTATGACTTCTTCTGTGAAAAAGATACAAAACATTTGTTTAATTTTATCTGCTGTTCCCTTGTATAAGATCTGCCAGATTGTAGTTTTAGTTTATTTTCAAAGGTTATAAACTAACTCAAGAGATTTGATCTTGACCACAACTACCCGCTATTGGTACAGGTATACTTATTAAATTGAGTCAATACGGAGCAGCAATACTTAATAATTAAAGTCATAATCTGTTCCTTGAAACCTCTGAGGTTTGACGTCTGAGTGTCTCTTTTACTACAGCCTTGTCCTCTCTCTGACATTAATATTTTATCTGAATTTTCCCTTTGATTTTATGTGATAGCAAAGTAGCTTCTTTCTCAGCATTTCAACAATATTTTACATCTCATTTTCTTCTTCTACAGGGTCATTCAGCACAGAAGCAGGCCATTCAGCCCATCAAGACTGCACTGACAATTAATAACCTATTTACACTCATCTGCTTTCATTCTCCCCACACATATCCATCCCCTACCCCGCCTCATGACTTAACTACATATTTGGGACAACTTGCCGTGACTAATGCACCAACCCACATGTCTCTGGCATGTGGTAGGAAGTCACAGCTTCTAGAAAAGTAAACCTCATGTCAAAAGGGGAACGTGCAAACTTCACAGACAGCATAAAGCCCAAAGGTTGATGGAAGCCCGATGCTGAAGCCTGGAGACTGGAGGCCCAGAGGCCAGTCCTGTTCTGGCGTTGGAGGGCTGTCCATATGTGTGGGTGGGAGGGAGTGGGGTAAGGGGCTTGTTTAGCTGTTGTTGTTTTGTTGTGCTCTATGTTGTTCCTGAGCACTGGGGGCATGCTATGTTAGCGCTGGAATGCATGGTGACACTTTGGGCTGTCCAAAGTACATCGTTAGGAGGTTTGGTTGTTAATGCAAACGACACATTTCAATGTATGTTTCAAAATACATGTGACAAATAAATGAATCTGAATCCAAAATGAATCTCAGACATTTGGAATGAATCAACCTGGGTCTCTGGAGCTGAGAAGGAGCAGCTCTAGCTGCTTCACTGTGTCATCCCCTATCACGCTTATTTCTCTCCTATTGTCACATTAATTATCTCACATTATGTTACAGGTACAGTCCCCTATGGTCAGAGAAACACTCCTTCAGTGTCCTCCCTTTCCTGTTGAGGGCAGGCTGCCAGAATGCCAGAAGCATGATGACACCGCTACTGGCCTACAGGCTGGCCCCCAGCACATCCTCACACTGACACAAATGATGCATTTCACTCTATGTTTCGATGTACAAATGACAAATAAATCTTTTATCTTCTCTTTTAATTAATGCTCTGCCCTTAGCTTAATTGTTCGAAGTACCATATGTCGTTAGCACATTATGACATATTCTTAGTAGGCTTAATTTGACCTATTCCATGGTCTTTCTGCTTCATCTTTTTTCTATTATTATGTATAGCATTCTACTGCTGCCGCAAAGACAACACATTTCATGACATATGCCAGTGATGTTAAACCTGCTTCTAATTCTGATCCGTGACATTGCTTTGACCTTTACAGTACACAAGATTCAAATACACTCCGAGGCCACGTCATTAGGTACCTCCTGTACCTATAAAGTGACCTCTGGGTGTATGTTTCGTGGTCTTCCACTGAAGCCCATCCACTTCAAGTATTGATGTGTTGTGAGTTCAGAGTTGCCCTTCCGCACACCACTGTTGTGACACATGATTACTTTAGCTTCTATTGCTTTCCCATCAGTTTGAACCAGTCTGTCCTTTCTCCTCTGACCTCTCTCATTAACAAGGTGTTTTCGCCCTCAGAACTGACACCCGTTGGATTTTTTATTCTATTTTTTGCACCATTCTCTGTAAGTTTTAGAGACTGTTGTGCGTGAAAATCCCAGGAAATCAGCAGTTTCTGAGATACTCAAACCACTCTGTCTGGCATCAACAATCAAAGTCACTTAGATTACTTTTCTTCCCCATTCTGATGTTTGGTCTGAACAGCAAGTGAATCTCTTCATCATGTCTATGTGCTTTTATGCATTCACTACCATGTGATTGGCTGATTAGATATTTGCATTAATGAGCAGGTGTACCGGTGTATCTAATAAATTGGACACTGAGTGTGTAATCAGCCTATTTACACTGTTTGCAGTTAGGGCCACTTTTGACAAGTGACAGAGTAGTGTGTTTCTCAACCTTACACCATAATAGCAGGTGTTGCACTTGTTTGAACAATTTTTGTACTGTTCCATTCCAGCCACAATACTAAAACAGCAGGACACATCACAAACATTTTTAAAATACATTTATACATTTCAAACTTTTTATAAATTGATTAAACTTTCTCTTATGCACATTTCCATGCAGTTTCTTCTGTGTTAGTTTACAAGGTACTCCGGTTATCTTAAGGTGTTTTCTACCTTTTTATATATTTATATAAGCTTTTAAAGTTCTATGTTTCCAGCATAACTGCTCTTGCAATTCTTTTTCTCCCTTGTCCCTCTGACTATACCCCTTGCCCATCCTCTGGGTTTTTCCCCCCCTCCCCCTTTTCTTTCTCCCTGGGCCTCCTGTCCCATGATCCTCTCATATCCCTTTTGCCAATCACCTGTCCAGCTCTTGGCTCCATCCCTCCCCCTCCTGTCTTCTCCTATCATTTTGGATCTACCCCTCCCCCCCCACCTTCAAATCTCTTACTAACTCTTCCTTCAGTTAGTCCTGACGAAGGGTCTCGGCCTGAAACGTTGACTGTACCTCTTCCTAGAGATGCTGCCTGGCCTGCTGCGTTCACCTGCAACTTTGATGTGTGTTGCTTGAATTTCCAGCATCTGCAGAATTCCTGTTGCTTGTCTTGCACTTCACTTGCTTTTTCCTTACTAATGCCTAGGACATCATTTACTGAATTCTGCAAGGCTCCCAACTCTCAGACTTTATGTTTTTGTTTGGCAACAAAATGTGGATCTAATAATCTTTAACTTCACTTGGTTGCCACAGCTGGACTTTTAATCTTTACACAATTGGGACATACATTATAGTATTTGTAAACAATGTATTAATTCCTTTAACAATTGCATTTTTCATATGATTTCTCAACTTATCATAGCCAGCTCATACCTTATATCTTTGTAGTTTGCTTTGTTTAGGATTCTTTGCCCCAGTTGCAGAGCAAGTTAAACTACAAATGTATTTTCAATCTTGATACAAAATGCTATCATATTATGTTCAACATTTCCTAGAATTCCCTTATCCACAAAATCAACAATTAACCATTTTAAAATGTACAATACTGGATATAGTGAAGCACGTTCCTTAATATATTGATTTGGAAAAGACTCTCTTATACATTCCACAAATTTTTCCTCCACAGTTTTATAGCTAAATTTCTTAGTCTATATATAGATTAAAACTGAATTGATTTATTTATTAGTCTTGTTACATGCATCTTTGATTTCCTGATTTGTACTATGCCCTGCTTTAACACTGTTCTTTGGAGCCCTATGTATAACTCATACTGATGACCTCTACCCAATGTTGCTACCTTGGCTCTAGCCAAACTGATTCAGCTTCTTAATTTTCTGAGCTTTGCTGCTGCCTTTATCTGATTCTTTAAATTCATACTTACCTCAACTCCTTTCCATTTTGCCTAGCACTTCAAAAATTTAAGTACAAAAGTTCAAGCTCCAAACTTTGTGTCCTGGAATATTTAATATTCCTTGCTCACTTTGCAACCATGTCACTGTCACAGTATAGGTCGAGTACCCCCTATCTGAAATGCTTATGGGCCAGAAGTGTTTCAGATTTTGGATTTTGGAGTTTGGAATAATAATGAGGTAGCTTGAGATTGCTGTCATTTCTGACTCTGAATTGATGTGCTGCTGGTAAACAGTCTTTGTCTCACACATACACAGTCTTTGTTCATCACACATATGTACTGATGCAGCTGTTCAGCATGTTAGATTTTCATCAGTGACTTTCTTGGCAAACTCATTCATGAATTTTTCTGCTCCTTTGTGACCAGAAGACATTAGCACCACACATCTTTAAAGACTTAATGCTGCGACTTTTCTCAAACTTCTGTAACCAGCCTGCTAAAAACTCTAATTACCTTCAATTTTCAATTTGTCGTGATGGATCTTTTCTCGTTTCATGATCAGCATACCGTTAAGCGGTACATGTTCACTCAGACACTGTTGAATCCACTCTTTCAATACATGATTGAGATTTCGATTTTTTACTTTATGCATTTTTAAAAAAAATGTTTTTATTAATTTCTTTTCATTCCCTACAGTGTGTGGGGTCACTTCCCAAAACTATCTGGTGCACAGAGACCCGCACATTGCCTGGGAAACTTCCCAGCAACTTGTAGAATTTTCCATTTATGGCGTGAATGAAGGTATGTGGGAACCATATAGCTAGGGTACAAGAGACAGCATTGTGTTGGTCAACTCCATGACCATTTTTACCATTAGCTCAATCCCCTAAAACAACCCTGCGTATATTCAGGTCAAGAACCTTCAGTTCTGTTGTTTCTTCATATTTCTCTACTCTGACTCTTGATCTGAGGTATACATTGCACATTCCTGACAAACTGCATCGTCTCCCATTTTGTAACACGGCATTTATCCTCCCAACTCAACCCTCCGTGCCCTGCCTCCCCATCAACTATTTAATTTGACGCTACGGTGATGTAGATTCATCAAAGCACACATCCTAGACTGAGTGAAGGGAAGCCTATGCCAATAGAACAATTCTGTCCTTTCCCAGTATAGGTGCCAGAGCCCTGCAAACTGAAATCCATTTCTCCCTACATCATGGAGGAATCCGTGTCTGCATGGGGGTCGGTGACCAGTGGTGTTCCGCAGGGATCTGTTCTGGGACCCCCTCCTCTTTGTGATTTTTGTAAGTGACCTGGATGAAGAAGTAGAAGGGTGGGTTTGTGAGTTTGCTGATGACATAAAGGTTAGGGGTGTTGTGGATAGTCTGGAGGGTTGTCAGAGATTACAGCAGGACATCGATAGGATGCAAAACTGGGCTGAGAAAGTGGCAGATGGAGTTCAACCCAGGTAAGTGTGAAATGGTTCATTTTGGTAGGTCAAATTTGATGACAGAATATTTGGCAGTGTGAAGGATCTGAGAGATCTTGGGGTCCATGTCCATCAGGACACTCAAAGCTGCTGTGCAGGATGACAGTGTTGCTAAGAATGTGTGTATGGTGTGTTGGTATTCAACAACCGTGGGATGGAATTCAAGAGCCGTGAGGTAATGTTACAGCTATATAAGACCTTGGTCAGACCCCACTTGGAGTACTGTGTTCAGTTCTGATCACCTCACAACAGGAAGGATGTTGATACTATATAGATAGTGTAGAGGAGATTTACAAGGATGTTGCCTAGATTGGAGGGCATACCTTAAGAGAATAGATTGAGTGAACTGGGCCTTTTCTCCTTGGAGCGGCACAGGATAAGAGGTGACCTTGACAGAGGCACATATGTTGATGAGGGGAATTGATTGTGTGGAGAGCCAGAGGCTTTTTCCCAGGGCTGAAATGGCTAACATGAGGGGGCGTAGTTTTAAGGTGCTTGGGAAATAGGTACTGAGGGGATGTCATTGGTAAGTTTTTCACATAGAGAGTGGTGGATGCGTAGAATGCACTGCCAGCGGCAGTGGAAGCGGATACAATAGGGTCTTTTAAGAGACTCTTAGATAGGCACATGGAGCTTAGAATAATAGGAGGCTAGAACAGGAAGGCAGATTACTATCTGAATGGTGTCAAGTTAGGAAAAGGGGAAGTACAATGAGATCTAGGTGTCCTTGTTCATCTGTCACTGAAAGTAAGCATGCAGGTACAGCAGGCAGTGAAGAAAGCTAATGGCATGTTGGCCTTCATAACAAGGGGAGTTGAGTATAGGAGCAAAGAGGTCCTTCTGCAGTTGTACAGGGCCCTGGTGAGACCACACCTGGAATATTGTGTACAGTTTTGGTCTCCAAATTTGAGGAAGGACATTCTAGCTAATGAGGGAGTGCGGCGTAGGCTCACGAGGTTAATTCCCAGGATGGCGGGACTGTCATATGTTGAAAGATTGGAGTGACTGGGGTTGTCTACACTGGAATTTAGAAGGATGAGAGGGGATCTGATTGAAACATATAAGATTATTAAGGGATCGGACATGCTAGAGGCAGGAAACATGTTCCTGACGTTGGGGGAGTCCAGAACCAGAGGCCACAGTTTAAGAGTAAGGGGTAGGCCATTTAGAATGGAGTTGAGGAAAAACTTTTTCACACAGAGGGTTGTGGTTCTGTGGAATGCTCTGCCTCAGAAGGCAGTGGAGGCCAATTCTCTGGATTCTTTCAAAAAAGAGTTAGATAGAGCTCTTAAAGATAGCAGAGTGAAGGGATATGGGGAGAAGGCAGGAAAAGGGTACCGATTGTGGATGATCAGCCATGATCACAGTGACTGGTGGTCCTGGCTTGAAGGGCTGAATGGTCTACTCCTGCACCTATTGTCTATTGTCTATGCGCTAGGAAAATTCTAGGCAGTTTCTAGAGTAGGATACATGGTCAGCACAACACTGTGGGCCAAAAGGCCTGTAATTACTGTAGATTTCTATGTTCTATGTTCAATCTTTTCACTATGTGATGTCATTTACTTCAAAGTAACTTAAGCATGGCTCAGATAGTACTCGAGAACCTTTGTCATACCTACAGCGGTGCTAGAAAGTTTGTGAACCCTGTAGAATTTTTTCTATTTCTGCGTAAGTATGACCTAAAATGTGATCAGATCTTCATGTAAGTCCCAAAACTAGATAAAAAGATGCCAATTAAATTAGTAACACAAAAAGCATTATACTTTTTAGGACAGAATGGACATGACACCGAGCTCCACAATGAGAACAATCCCAGTGTTAAAGTGCAGTCAAGGATTCTCACTCAGAATGCCCATTACCTCAGTGATGATGGCCTTGGAAAAGCTGAATCCAGACATACATATATACTGTTCATGCGAGGGTTTGGTAGAATGTGGGAACTTCAAAGATGCTGTGGGAATGGCTGCTTCTTTAGTGGCCATTTCATTGTCCCTTGCAGGTCCCTGACCCAACCTCTCCAAGACTGTAGTACTGCAGACTGTGCTATTGCTGAGTTAATATCTCAGCTGGAGAAAACATAGGGTTGCTTTTAGTGTACACTATGATCTTTGGTAAGTGTCTGATCAGCTTGCTGAGTGGGTGCAATGAAGTCTCCTGATGTCAGTAGAGTGTCTAATTAATAATAAAGATTAAAGGAGCAACAACAAGAGTGTGGCATGCTTTTCTCTCTTTGTGATCACAATGTGGAGTGTTAAAATCCATTTTTATTGGGGAAGGGAGAATAAGTATTATGAAAACAATGACACAATTTAGTGTATATTTGACACTGGAGAGAAGTCAGGTGTGTCGTTGGTACTATAAATTGAATAAATAAATTAATTACTGGTGATAATCTGACAGCTGCTTCACATTTCCACCCTAACCCTTCCCCTGTTTGTTGCTCCGGGGTCCAATTTTGCCCCTGGCAAGTCTTCCCCCAGAAGTATTCTCCAGCATGATCTACACTGGTCGAAATGGATATGGGACTGAGTACCAGGTTAAAAGGTGGGCTCTATCTATCCAACTAATCTAGGCCAAGCTATTTTGTTTCCTCCAGAGGAATCTAAGAATATGCAGCACAGTCTAAAAAATGTTTGAAGCAACCTTCTACAAACAACAACTGGAGCTGGATCAACACTGTTTTAAATGTAAGAGTGATGGTCAAACATGTCAAGGAATGTGAGGAGTTAGGCACAGTCAGCTCATGTATTACTAATGATCCCACTGAACAGGAACAAAGGGCTAAATGATCTACTCATTTTACAATGCCTCAAAACCAATGGATTTAAAAGTTTTTCATGATATAAAGTGCAAAAAGGAATATAGGACATGTATCTATCTCTGCAAAGAATGTAGCGAGACACATTGCCGTTTTATTAAATTTAAGAAAACAGATCAGAAAGGATAACTTAAAAATATTTACTTGTGATCTGAACCTCTATCCAGTAATTTTCAGGTTCTATTGCCAACAGCACTTCTAATAAGTGTGCCTGAAAATCCAAAAACTGGAGGTAATTTGTGAACAAAAGAAGAGGTTATGTTAAATTGTACTGGCAATAGATTTAATACATCAATCACAGGTGCAGAAATATCTTAGTGGAGAAGGAACATGAACATTAAAGATTAAACCTACCAGCCTTGGGTATATTAACATTTCTAAATCCCAGGGCATGAATGTTAATAATCTACTTCTTATTTTATGTGCATCAATTTATTTAATTTGAAATTGTAATATGGCATTTTCTAGGTACTGTAAATCAATTAAAACTGACTTCAAGAAGATGAAACTATCAGTCAGAATGGCAGTACATTTGAATGCAAGACATGTTTCACGTTCCTGACGCAGGAAATGGAGATGGTTCATACAAAATTTAGGTCTCATTTGCAATGTCTCAAGGTGATGTTCAAAAATGTTCACTGTTAGATTAACGTAGAGTTTGTATCACATTGTTTTCTATTGAAGGATTGGAATAAATAAATCCATTGTGTACAGCAATTATTATTTGTACTGTGACGGGGTCCTGAATTACCCCTTTGAACTGTGCTCGATTACCCCTATGAACTGTGCTTTTGAAAAGAGAGAGAGAGTTATTTAACACCAACGTCTTGTTTTTAAGACAGAGAGAGAGAGAGAGAGAGAAAGAAAGACTGCTCATAGTTTGTTTATACTTTCTACAAGGACATTGCCTGCTTGTACATTCTTACAGACAGAGAAGGGAGGAGCTGTTTGAATGACAGTTGGTACTCAGTATGGGGAGATAAATAGAAGGTCAGATGATAGACCTGAGACACATGATTTTGGACATTGAATGAGCTTTGTTGTGCCCACAGAAAAAGTGGGTTTTAGAGGATCGATTCGGCAGATCCATCAGTGGCTCTCGCAGTGTGAACAGGGTGTGAGCGGTGGGGAGTTGTTTGTGTGCCCAACCCTCACCTGGGTTGATAACTCCACTACAGAAGAACAGTCCCTTTTGTTGAAGTTATGATCAGTGACTTCTAAAGGATTTCAGAAGACAACGGGAAGATTGACGGGGTCAGCTCACCTGAAGACTAAAATCTCTCCCCCTCTCTCTCTCCATCACCACCCAACTCAATACCACAAACTGAACTGAACTTTACTCATCATTGTAAGACTATCTATTTACCCCTAGACTTGAAGAAGCTTGGTTTTCATATATTTCCACACTTACTGATATACTTACTTATCTATAATCATTACTAACCTGTTTGATTTATCTGCATTTATATTACTGTATTGAGTAGTTGCTAATAAATATCATTAGTTAATAGCAATACTGGACTCCAAAGTGTTTTCCATTTCTGCTGGTTCTTTAACCTGTCACGGGGTACGTGACAGTACAGCTATCATTATTTATTAATCCAGGTCGATTTGATGCAAAAGGAATAAAAATACAAATTAGAAGCAGCAATCTGTCAAGCCTGTTTTGTCCTTTAATAAAATCATGCCTAACAGATGGTAATCTCAGTTCTGCATTACTGGTCTAATTTTATGGCCTTTCACTCCCTTCCTTATCAAGAACCTATCTACCTTTTCCTTAAAATTATTAGAAGTTTTTGTGACCACCAGCCTTTGAGGAAGAGCATTCCAAAGACTCAATCCTCTGAGTGAAACAGTTTTGCCTCATCCCTTCCTTAAATGGGCAACCTTTTATTTTTAAACCAGTACCCCCAACCCTAGCTTGTTCCACAAGATGCAAGCAGGGAAAATGTCATGTCTTAGAAATGCAGGTGAATTTAAAGACAGAAGCTCAGTGAGCCAGAGACCCCAGGAAAATGGGCAAAGATGGATTTTATTCACATAAGTCAATACACTTTCATCATGCACTTTTTTTGCTGATACTTTTGTTATCTGTAGTGTAGTACTGTAGGAAAGTCAATAAGAACCAAACAGATAAAACTCTCTCAGCATCAAATGCTGCAGAACTGAAATCTTCTGATCAAGTAATCAGTTTGGGCATGGCCCAGAAACACCATGGTTCTTTGAATGCAACACGCCAATGCAACTGAGGTTCAGCAGCTGCAGAATAAATGTATTTTTAATCCTCAGGTTCTTATTTCGTGCACTAATGGTTACTCAAGTATTGAGAGAGAATAAATACAATGAAAAGGATTGTGAATTGTAGTTAATAAATGAAAGGATTTGCAATAACAGAAGGTTCAAATAATATGGCCATTTATTAACATTAGATGTTAACATTCTAAGCACCAGTACATCTGTTCAACAGTGGTCAGTGATAGGACTAGGTGTGATGGATTCGGTGATCCCTGTCTGAGGTGCCACATTCTATTTATCCGAGGAAAACAATTCTTCTGGTCCACTTTGACTGAAGGAGTACAACACAGAAATTCCTTTATTCCGGGATGAGTGTTGGTGCTTTTCCCTTTGATTCCCTGACTCACAACTTTTATTCAGCCTGGTTTTGCAAATTTCAAGTGACCCTGCCTTTTGTGCAGGAAGTTTCACTTCTAGGAGCCCTGCAACATCATAATCTTTTGCTCCAATTCCCCCAGCAGATAAAATAGTTTCCTTCTGTCTTCCTTGTTGTATTCCTTTATCATTTAAAAAAGAGCTTTAAATCACCATTGAACTGACAAAACTCGAAACATTACAGCCCAGCTTTTTCAGTGCCTCATGATGTTACCTTAACCCTCTATATATCGTATAGAACATTCCACAGTAAAATGAACAGGGGGTGCAATAGGTAGCTCGTTTCTTGACCAGACCGAAGTTGGGAGGTCTTTACCTTAGATATGGTAGATTCATCATTTTCTGGCTAATTCCTTTGCATTGCTTGTATTTTGCCCATTTCCACCATCCACTATTAGACAGTTTCTGCCTCTAAAAGGCCACACTCCCTTCCATGACCATCAATTCCAATAAAAGTCCTGTTAGCTTTCCTACTTGCTTGCCCCTTTTCGGATTATTGGTTAATTCCTTTATACCCTTTTGCAGCTATCCCAACCCACTGGATTTTCACATGCATTTTTATTTGCATAAACCCGGATTTAAACACAAGATATGTCTTCTCTCTTATTGATCCTGCAGACTACCAAAGTGGCACTAACCAGCAAATGCAACACAGGATGAACATAAGGCAGCAGTGTTCTATCATGGGTTTTCTCTTTCCTGCAGCCCTCGACCTGAAATATTAGTGCAGTTTCTCTCTGGAAAATGAAGCTAAAGAGCTAGTAATGGGGGAACCTAGCAAGTATATTGTCTATATACAAAAAAGAGGAACTTATTAAGTATATTATGTCAGCCTTCACTGAGGAAGACACCAGCAGAATGTCAGAAATTACAGAGTGTCAGGGGGCAGAAGTGAGTGTCGTTGACTTTACTGAAGAGAAGGTAGTTGGGAATCTGAAAAGTCTGACAGTGGATGAGTCACCCGGACCAGATGAGTTACACCCCAGTGTTCTGAAAGAGGTAGCTGAAGCGATTGTGGATGCATTAGTTGTGATCTTTCAAGAATCACTAGATTCTGGAATGGTTCCTGAAAACTGGAAACTGACAAATGTCAGTCCACTCTTTAAGAAGGGAGGGAGGCAGAAGAAAGGAAATTATAGACAAGTTAGCCTGACTTCAGTGATTGGAAAGATGAGGTTTCAGGGTATTTGGAGGCACATGATAGAATAGGCCCAAGTCAGCATGGATTCCTCAAGGGGAAATCGTGACTGACAATTCTGTTGGAATTCTTTTTGGATAGACAAAGGAAAGTCAATGGATGTTGTTTATCTGGATTTTCTGAAGGCCTTTGTCAAGGTGCCGCACACGAGGCTGCTATGGTATTATGGAAAAGTACTAGAATGGATAGAAGATTGGCTGACTGGCAGGAGGCAAAGAGTGGGAAAAAAGGAGGCCTCTTCTGGTTGGCTGCTGATGACTAGGGATATTCTGCAGGAGTTAGTGCTGCGACTGCTTCTTTTCATGTTGTATGCCAGTGATTTGGAGGAAGGAAGTGATTACATTGTGGTCAAGTTTGCGGACAATACGAAGATAGGTGGAATGGCAGGTAGTGTTGAGGAAGCAGGGTACCTACAGAAGGACTTAGACAGAATGGGGGAATGGGCAAAGAAGTGGCAGGTTGAATATAATGTAGTGAAGTGCAAGGTCATGCGCATTGGCAGAAGGAATAAAGGCATGGAATATTTTGTAAATGGGGGAAAAAATTCACAAAGCAGAGGTGCAGAGGGACTTGGAAATCCTCACGCAGGATTCCCTAAAAGTTAACTTGCAGGTTGGGTCCATGGTAAGGAAGGCAAATGCAATGTTCGTATTCATTTCGAGAGCACTAGAATACAAAAGCAAAGATGTAATGCTGAGGCCTTATGAGGTATTGGTCAGAGCTGCTCTTGGAGTATTGTGGACAGCCTGGCCCTCTTATTTAAGATGTGCTGCCACTGGACAGTGCCCGGAGGAGGTTCACAGGAATGACCCCAGGAATGAAAGGCTTCCTGTATGAGGAGCATTTGATGGCTCTGGGTCTGTATTTGCGGGAGTTTAGATGAATGAGGGAGGTGAGGGATCTCATTGAAACCTATCGAATATTGAAAGGTCTGGATAGAGTGGAGTGGATGTTTCCTGCAGTGGAAAAGTCTTGGACCAGAGGACACAGGCTCAGAAATGAGGGAAATCCATTTTGAACAAAAATGAGGAAAAATTTCTTTAGCCAGAGGGTGGTGAATTTGTAGAATTCTTTGCCCCAGACAGCTGTGCAGGCCAAGTCAATGGGTATATTTAAAGCGGAAGTTCAAAGGTTCTTGATTAATCAGGGTATCAAAGGTTACGGGGAGAAGGCAGGAGAATAGGGTTGAGAGGGATAATAAATCAGCCATGATGGAATGGTGGAGCAGACTTGATGGTCTGAATAGCCTAATTCTATTCCTTAGTCTTATGGTTTGAATGAACGCTGCCTGACCTCTTGAGTATCCCCATTATTTACCCTTTTTAAACTTTAATTAGGTTAACTGGGAAAACATGTCCAATGAAGATGTATGGCAAAGATATGGTTCAGAACGCCAAGAGTCATAGGCTATCACTCCCACATGTTTGGCTCTGTTTGTTCTTCCATTCAACAACAGAATTATTATGAGAAAATAAATCAAACAGTAATAGATTTGAGCCTTTCACCTGAGGTTGTGCTGCCACTTTAGGGGAGTAAACTGTGAATGTGACAGCTCACAACATATATGTAATGGGGTTGATGCAAAATAGTGATGAATACTCAGCAGGTTAGGCAGCATCAATGCAGAGAGAAGCAAAATTTATAGGAGGATCTTTTTGGATTTCCAGACTTACTACCTATCCACTTACTTGATCTGGAGGCAGATGGCCAAACACACCTAAAAGGTGGACAATGTGTTCTATGAATCACTTGGTCTGGAGCACTGAAATCCAGACTTTCCCCTCAGATACACTGGTTAAGCTTTGTCACAAGCCAAAGTTGCCTTCTGTCACCACTGTGAATCTTGGATTAGTATTATTCAGAAAATATTTTAAAAAGCATTCAAAGTTCAAAAACTACTAAAACTGATGTCAATGATAAAATATTAACATATTCACAACTAAATTTCATTAAAAGATAAATTAAAACCATTAAAGTAAACCAATTTTTAAAAATCTTACCTTACTCATACCACAAGCCTAAAAGAAAGTCGAAAGAGATGGAGAGGGAGATGGAGATGGGGGTGGGGGGCAGGTGAGAGAGAGAGCGAGAGAGCAAGAGGCAATAGAAGAGAGAATGAGAGGGACAGAGGGAAAAATAAGAGAAAGTGTGAAACAGAGAGGGGCTATGGGTGGTGGTGGGGGGACAACAGGGAAAGAAAAGAAAGAAAGAAAGAGAGAGAGAGAGAGAGAGAGAAAGAAAGAAGTCAGGAAGGAACAGGAGAAGGATCTGAGGTGGAGGTAAGGGGATTTTTGGAAAGGGCCAGCGAACATTCGGGACCAGATATTTAAGTAGGCCAGAGACCAGTGGAGTGGAAAGGTATCAGACTGTAATGAGATACCTGTGAAACATGAGAAGTAATGAAGGTCAGGGGTGAAGCAGGGGACAGGAGACTGGGCGAAGTAAAGACCAGTGAACTCCTTGGAGAATTTGCCTTACTGAATTTAATGATTTGGGCTTCTGCACTGCAGATCCCAGGCAAGCCGGGTTCCCCAACACTGCAGCACATTCAGCTGTCCAGTTGAGGCCTGTTTGACTGTGAGAGGTCTGCATCAAACAGCCTTGAATGTGTATAAGATTTTTGCACTAGTCAAGAGGAGTTTGAAGCTTATCCTTATAGCCTGGCATTAATAGATAGTTATCCCACTTTTTGTACATTGTTTGAACTGAAACCTGGTATCATAATGACCTACTGTGCCTATATTAATGCCATTCAAGGTGAGAATATCCCTGCTTGCTGCAAAACTCACTACAATGTTACCACGTGTTAATAAATCAAGCACATATTTTTCCAGAGTAAGTATTGTCTACAGCACATAGAATTAAGATCTCCGTGTATTTTCTGAGCAAGGAATTATAACTGAAGATGTTCTTGCATTTAGGTACTGAAAATTATATCAGTGCCAATGTGAGAAAATGTTTCTTCTTCCGGTAGACTGCACTGATTTAGAACATCCACAAGGAGACAGAAGATTCACAATCCAGTATTTTGTGGGCAAAAAGGATTTGTTATCTGCAGAGAAATTAGATTTCTGGAAAGTTTCTACAACTGAAGCGGGAATGACAAATCATTCAAAACAAGTCATAGGGTCATACAACACAGAAATAGGCCCTTTGTCTCACCTGATCCATCTAACGTTCATGTACACTTATCTCATCTTGTTACAGATCATCCTGTTACTAAATCCACTTGATTGACTCTCTCAAGACTACCTCAGGATTTATGGTGATCCCCTCCTTCGAATTAATGATGTCACAGTCTCACTGTGCAAGTTGATATCTCTTCTTCTAGATGTGCAAAACACGTGAGGCAACTAACACTGGTGAGATTCCTTCAGCATGCAAAGTCAGGAGTTAAATTCACTCCAAACTTAATTCTGATGTGACACGCTTTTTCAGAAACATAATAGACTGAACAGGTGGGCAAAGGATTTTAACTCTTGAACTTATCAACCTTCATATCATACCCTTATATAAAATTCTCTTTGTGGAAAGGCACTGCACTGATAAGAAAGGCAAATGAGATGTTCAGTTAAGCATGGGTCTCATTAAACTCATGCAATGGCAGAAGAATGAAGCTTGCAATAAATTTAACACAGATTAGCGTTTAGAGGGGATACAAGGTTGCACACCTCTCGACATTGCTGAAGCATATGAAGTTAGAAAGTTATCAGAATAAGGCTTATTATCACTGTCTTTTTTGATGTAAATTAGGTTATTATGTGGCAGCAGTACAGTGCAAATATATAAAATTACCATAAATTGCAAAGTAAGTAGAGTAAGGAAAAAGGAATAATGTAGCAGCGTTCAGGAATTTGCGGAGAATTCAGGAATCTGATAATGGAGGGGAAGAAGCTGTTCCTGAATCACTCAGTGTGGGACTTCAGACTCTTGCACTTTCTCCTTGACGACAGTGGTGAGAAGTCCTTAATGATGGAGGCTTGCCTTCTTGAAGACACCCTCAATGGTGAAGGGGGTTGTGCCCATGATGGTGCTGGCTGAGACTACAAACCTCTGCAGCCTCATGTAATTCTGTGCATTGGAGACTCCACACCAGGCTGTGAGGCAAACAGTCAGATTGCTCTCCACTGTAAATCCGGTAAAAAATTGCACGAATTCTGTAAATTTTGATCGGAAGAGTTGAAGTGATCCACATTGGAAGGTTGAAATTGAAGGCAGGATACAGGGTTAATGGCAGAGGAATAGAGGGGTCTTGCAATTCACATCTATTACTGATTCCAGTAAGACCTGTGTGGATGGGTGTGTGTCTTCAAAAACATACTGAACTTCCTGAATCGGAAGACCTAGATGAACCAGGAGGGCTGCTGAGGGCTACATCTGTGGTGTTCAAGACTAGTGATTCAGAATCCGACAAGAAGTCCAGATGCAAACTGTGTTAGGGCATTGTGAGAGCAAAAGGGCAATCCCATGCAAAGTTATAGACACAACTGGATCTTGATAGCTATGGCAGTATTCACATGCCATTACTTACTAATCAGAATCAGGTTTATTATCACTGGCACATGACGAAACCTAACAGCATAAATGCTAGGTGATACCTCACTCCCTGATGAACTCAAGGCCTTTTATGCACACTTTGGTAGGAAGAATAACATGACACCTATGCAATTCTTCACAGCATCCGGCAATTTATGATCTCTGTCTCAGAAGCCAATGCCCCAGCATTTTTTGAGAGGGTGAACCTTCAACAAGGCATCGAGCCCTTTCAGCATACCTGCCCATTAAACCATTTCTGAATGGTGACTGCAGCCTTAGTGTAGGACTGACAAGTGTGAATATTGAGGAGACTTGAAATCAACATTTTGCATGTACATCCAGTATTTTATCATTTGCTTTTTCCCATAAAAAAATAAGATAGTTCTCCGAGACCCTTTCCATATCCCTACCATTTCTGCTTCTATCTTTACCAGTACTAATAGGAAATTATTGGTCACATTATAGCGTACTGCAATAGTTAGTGTTTGCTGATGAGAAACCAGGGATCAGGGATCAAATGGCCAAATAAATTCCGTGAAATTTCCCCTTCCCACTAAATCTGCACCAATGCAACTTCGACTTGGTTCTCAACAATTCAATGGTCAAAACCGTGAAAAGAAACAGATGCATTTCAAAATTTTCATTTAGCAAAACATCTGATGGGGGAAAAATCAACTTATTTTCCTCTGGTTAACTCAATGGGAAAGTCAGTTTGAACAAAATATAACGTTTTTAATGAACTTATATTTTATATTAAAAGATATGAAGGGGGTGCTCTCACAGCACAGATTGAGCCCACTTTTTGTTTGAAAGGCCTTAACTAATAGCTCTACGCCTTTCGAGAAGCTTTGCAAACTTTACTCTTTCAAGTGTTAATCAAATTTCATTTAGTAGTGGGCCAGTAACAATACTGATTTTAAAATCACCTTAAAATTGATGGCGACTCTCACTCCGAAACTAAAAACATGACAGGCAAAAGGTTTAATGCTGTCTCTTCTGAACTCGTCAAAAATATGAGATAAATTGAATTGTTAATGCAATTTGCCTCATCACAACAATACATGTACTATGAAATTAAACAAAATTGTGGATGATTAATTTTCTAGTTCCCTCTTCCTCAGCTGTAGATTGCCTAATTATACAATAATACCGCACGTGTGAGTGAATTATAAAGTAAGGGTGATACCTGAAACGTTACAAATTACAATGGCAATCTAATTAAGGCTAGCACCGATAAATCATTCAAAGCGATTCAGAGAGAGACTATGCCCAACACAATTAAAATCGCAAAGAAAACCACAATTTTTTAAAAAGATTTCAATTTATAAAATAAAGCAAATAAACACTACAGGTTTTAAGTGTTAACATTTGTGTTTGAATGAAACCACTAAATTTGAAATACCAATCACATTTTCAGATCCATTCTACAGAAATCAGTAGCTCACAGGTTTCCAAAAGATTGACACTGATTGGGAAAGCTTCCTCCCAAAGGCAATTCCCGACCCTCGCACACCACTTTAAAGAATGTAACTCTCATTAAAACAAGACTCCCAATGCAATACTCCACACACTGTGTGTCTTAAGTGGAGAGTTTGGGCAGTGATATGCTGAAACCCATATTGAATACACACTTCCCTCTTCAGACTTCCCAAAGCAAAAACTGTGAAGAGGGCCATGAGGTAGATGTGAGGATTGGGGTGAACGAGAGGATTCATTGTATTTTCACGAAACTAATCGAAATAATTAAAATTAGTAAACTAGAAAATAAGAACAAAATTAAATAAAACTATTCACCAAAATACCTTTGGAAATAGCTCCTGTCTAGACTGGGATTCAGGAGAGCAGCACAACATGAGTTAGTCTAAATGTGTAGGTTCCATTTATACAGGAAGTAGCTAATTAATAGATGCTTAACTGGCATGTTAGCAAATTATGGTGCACTTAAATGATCCAGTTTTTGAAAGAGAATAAAAGCTTTTTGAAATACATAATTAAGCCGGTACGACATCTGGACTTTTTTTTAATAAAATGATATGTTTTATAAAGTTTTGATTTCATAATCAATGTAATAATATTAACCTAAAATAAATTCTTATTTCCTAAAACAACAACTACATTAAGTTTCATTCACTTGCAGAGAGTTTCCCTTGTACTGTTCGTTTTTAGGTTTCACCATTCTTCCCACCACATACCCCTAACAGAACATGATATTTACTTCACTTTTCTGATGGCTTGCAGGAAGTAAATTGTAAGGAAAAATATTTAGTGAGGTGCTCACCAAACCAAATTTACTGTGGCAAGGTTTCTGCGCACAAGGCGAAATTGAGGCACTTAGTGTTAGATTATTGCTTACAGGCTTTGCAAGCGGTTAAAGATTAATTAGCAACTTTGTTGAACAGTTGGAAGAGAGGCCAGATTTGTTGACTTCTCTAGCTTTACCTTTAGAATCGAGCCCACAAGCTAACATTGTAGACTGGGAAGTCTGACAGATGGTGTGCTGATCTGAAATGAGAATCTCTGCTGCTTTACCAGAGGTGCTCTGTTGTTTAAAATAAATAGGCTAACTGTATTGTTAAAAATAGGAGAGAGTTAGATCAATTACCCAAGCAACTTGACCTCCAGTGTAATTTCAATGCCCCAATTTAAAAAAAAATTGCATTCTCCATTAGTTTTCTATCATCTTCCAAGTGACCATTGGAAAGACGTATCCTTTTAAAGCAGCACTAGTGATTGTGATCTTTCAAATGGTGATACAACATCAAATCTCCGCTGGGCTTAAAGGTCAGCTCGGAGCCAAACTACTCTCCACAAAAAGAAGGTTGCACAGAATATTCTGCAACTAACCTTGTGTTTAAACCTTGACATGAATCTCCCCAGATCAAAAACACAACGGTTAGAATAATGGTCATGAAATTTGGTGTGAAACTTTGCAAATGATTAAAGCACATTGCAGAGAATTTGATATCATCCAACAAAGGTAAGATCCAACAGTCCCAGTGTTAACGAGTGAAAATTCCCACAAGAGCCTAATCGAATGACAGCAAGTCTGGATGATGTTCTTCATTTTCAACACTTGAACATCTTTGCCTCAGCACTCCAGAGCTTTCACAGTCGCCCCCTAAAAGATCATCTTCACTGATGCTGATCCGCAAGCAAGCCTTATCGGGGCATGGGGAGGAGGCCATCCTTTTCTCCGGGCCAGCTGGCTTCAGCTTGACATCCACAGGCTCTTTATTCAATAGATCAGGTACGGAAAGGGCAGGCTTGGCAAGGTCCTCGGTACCCTCCGGCATGCCGCAGTGTTTGTTCTCCAATTTGGCTTCAGCGATGAGGTTAGGAGTCAGGTTCTCCGCAGTGCTGAAGGGGGAGGTTTCCCCATTGCCGGCCTTGCTTTCCAGTGCTTGGTTATTTCGCTGTGCTGCTCCATCGGAGATGGAGTTGATGGACAGGTCAGAGATGTCTCCACAATGAACCACTGGCACTGATGAGATCATCATGTCCTGAGTGGTCTTCAGGGCCCGGGAAGTCCTCTTTTTGGCTGTCGGTGGAGGTGGCTCCAGCCGAGGGAATGACTCTGAGAGGCTCTGACTAGAAGTAAAGGAGGTACAGGTTAGTAAGGTTGGCAACTTTAATGTGACTCAGAAAAAAGCAAGATACATGGAAGCTGAATACATTTCTCTCAATCCCATTTGTGTCTGATTTAAGAACCTTGACGCAATTTACAAGCGACAAGTTTCATTTTTGGCTTTGATTCAAACATTGGGAATGACTCAAACTCATAAATGATCCTGACCACCTGCAGCTCCAGTGATGTTTCCTTATCACAGTTTGGGAGTCAATAGGCCAAAACTTTCCGCTGGAAGCAGGCTGCCCATTCACACTGTTACCTTCTGCAGATCTCCTGGTGAGAATATGCCAACGACAATGCAATGGCAAAGAAAAGTCATGACACAGAACACCAGAAGAAAGATCTTTGATGACTAGCTAAGTAAGCTACAACCCAACCTTAGGTGGCAAATCATGGATTTTAAATGTACTTTTTGATACAACATGGAATAGGCCCTCATGTCGCTCAGCAATCCCTCGATTTAATCATAACCTAATCATGGGACAACTTACAATGTCCAATTAACCTTCCAACCAGTACACCTTGAGCCATGGGTGGAAACAGGAGGAGCACCCAGAGGAAACCCACGCAGTCATAGGGAGAATGTACAAGCTTCTTACAGGCAGTGGGGGGAAGTGAACCTGGGTCGCTGGTGCTGTGAAGCGCTGCGCTAACCACTACGCTACCGTGCCACCCCACTTTGTTTCTCATCAGTCCTTCAGAAGCACTAAGAAAAATTAACAATCAGTAATTCAAATACAGATTACAACTAAAAATATTGATAATAAAAATGCTTAGCACACTTGAAGACAATGAACTCAATTCAAAATTTAAAATAAAATTAACTATCATTTCTTGATAGCAGGAATTCCTCTCAACTGAGTCATGGATTCATACAGTCACATAGCACAGAAGCAGGGCATTTGGTCTATCACACCCATGCTGACTCATCTATTTTAATCCCATTTACCAGCACTTGGCTTGTAGCCCTCCATGTTTTGGCAATTTAAATGCTAGTTACGACACTTCTTAAACGCTGTCAGCTGCCCCTCTTTCAGGCAATACGTCTAAGATCTTTACCACTCTCTGGGTGAAATAGCTTCCCTAAAATCTCTTACCCTTTTCCCTTTCCTTCAGCAGCAAGTAAAATCTGTTGCAGATTTGGAGGGCAGATTTCCCAACATACATCCTGAGAAGCTCACATTCGACACTAGATTTCTTGAGAGTGTATTCTTAAAGTGCAGTTAGAAAAATAGTCAGTGAGTTGGGAGTCTCCAGAATTGACCACCATGTCCAGCCTATCTGAGATAGGACTAAGAATAATTTTCTACCGAGGAGGCTTTAAACTAGATTTGCAGGGGGATGGGAACCAGAGTGCCAGAGCTGACAGTGTGGCTGGGGTGAAAATAAATGATGTTGAAAGTTTAAGCAAATCCGCTGATAGAAAGGATGTGAGTGGTGGTAAAAATCTTCTGATGTGTATATATTTCAATGCTAGGAGTATTGCGGGGAAGGCGGATGAGGGCGTGGATTGACACGTGGAATTATGATGTTGTAGCAATTAGTGAAACTTGGCTACAGGAGGGGCAGGACTGGCAGCTTAATATTCCAGGGTTCCGATGTTTCAGATGTGATCGAGGCAGAGGAATGAAAGGTGGGGGAGTAGCATTGCTTGTTAGGGAAAATATTACAGCAGTGCTCAGGCAGGACAGATTAGAGGGCTTGTCTACTGAGTCCTTATGGGTGGAGCTGAGAAACAGGAAAGGTATGGCCACATTAGTGGGATTGTATTACAGACCACCCAATAGTCAACGAGACTTGGAAGAGCAAATCTGCAGAGAGATAGCAGGCAACTGCAGGAAACATAAAGTTGTGGTGGTAGGGGATTTTAATTTTCCATACATTGATTGGGACTCCCATACTGTTAGGGGTCTAGATGGTTTAGAGTTTGTAAATTGTGTTCAGGAAAGTTTTCTAAATCAATATATAGAGGGACCAACTAGAGGGGATGCAATATTGGATCTCCTGTTAGGAAACGAATTAGGGCAAGTGACAGAAGTCTGTGTAGGGGAGCACTTTGGTTCCAGTGATCATAACACCATTAGTTTCAATTTGATCATGGACAAGGATAGATCTGGTCCTGGGGTTGAGGTTCTGAACTGGAAGAAGGCCAAATTTGAAGAAATGAGAAAGGATCTAAAAAGCGTGGATTGGGATTGTTCTCTGGCAAAGATGTGATTGGTAGGTGGGAAACCTTCAAAGGGGAAATTTTGAGAGTGCAGAGTTTGTATGTTCCTGTCAGGATTAAAGACAAATTGAATAGGAATAAGGAACCTTGGTTCTCAAGGGATATTGCAACTCTAATAAAGAAGAAGAGGGAGTTGTATGAAATGTATAGGAAACAGGGGTAAATCAGGTGCTTGAGGAGTATAAGAAGTGCAAGAAAATACTTAAGAAAGAAATCAGGAGGGCTAAAAGAAGACATGAGGTTGCCTTGGCAGTCAAAGTGAAGGATAATCCAAAGAGCTTTTACAAGTATATTAAGAGCAAAAAGATTGTAAGGGATAAAATTGGTCCTCTTGAAGATCAGAGTGGTCGGCTTTGTGCGGAACCAAAGGAAATGGGGGAGATCTTAAATAGGTTTTTTGCGTCTGTATTTACTAAGGAAGCTGGCATGAAATCTATGGAATTGAGGGAATCAAGTAGTGAGACCATGGAAACTGTACAGATTGAAAAGGAGGAGGTGCTTGCTGTCTTGAGGAAAATTAAAGTGGATAAATCCCCGGGACCTGACAGAGTGTTCCCTCGAACCTTGAAGGAGACTAGTGTTGAAATTGCGGGGGCCCTGGCAGAAATATTTAAAATGTCACTGTCTACGTGTGAAGTGCCGGAGGATTGGAGAGTGGCTCATGTTGTTCCGTTGTTTAAAAAAGGATCGAAAAGTAATCCGGGAAATTATAGGCCGGTGAGTTTAACGTCAGTAGTAGGTAAGTTATTGGAGGGAGTACTAAAAGACAGAATCTACAAGCATTTGGATAGACAGGGGCTTATTAGGGAGAGACAACACGGCTTTGTGCGTGGTAGGTCATGTTTGGCCAATCTGTTGGAGTTTTTCGAGGAGGTTACCAGGAAAGTGGATGAAGGGAAGGCAGTGGATATTGTCTACATGGACTTCAGTAACGCCTTTGACAAGGTCCCGCATGGGAGGTTAGTTAGGAAAATTCAGTCGCTAGGTATACATGGAGAGGTGGTAAATTGGATTAGACATTGGCTCGATGGAAGAAGCCAGAGAGTGGTGGTAGAGAATTGCTTCTCTGAGTGGAGGCCTGTGACTAGTGGTGTGCCACAGGGATCAGTGCTGGGTCCATTGTCATTTGTCATCTATATCAATGATCTGGATGATAATGTGGTAAATTGGATCAGCAAGTTTGCTGATGATACAAAGATTGGAGGTGTAGTAGGCAGTGAGGAAGGTTTTCAGAGCCTGCAGAGGGACTTGGACCAGCTGGAAAAATGGACTGAAAAATGGCAGATGGAGTTTAATACTGACAAGTGTGAGGTATTGCACGTTGGAAGGACAAACCAACGTAGAACATACAGGGTTAATGGCAAGGCACTGAGGAGTGCAGTGGAACAGAGGGATCTGGGAATACAGATACAAAATTCCCTAAAAGTGTCGTCACAGGTAGATAGGGTTGTAAGGAGAGCTTCTGGTACATTGGCCTTTATTAATCGAAGTATTGAGTATAAGAGCTGGAATGTTATGATGAGGTTGTATAAGGCATTGGTGAGGCCGAATCTGGAGTATTGTGTTCAGTTTTGGTCACCAAATTACAGAAAGGATACAAATAAGGTTGAAAGAGTGCAGAGAAGGTTTACAAGGATGTTGCCAGGACTTGAGAAACTCAGTTACAGAGAAAGGTTGAATAGGTTAGGACTTTATTCCCTGGAGCATAGAAGAATGAGGGGAGATTTGATAGAGGTATATAAAATTATGATGGGTATAGATAGAGTGAATGCAAGCAGGCTTTTTCCACTGAGGCAAGGGGAAAAAAAAACCAGAGGACATGGGTTAAGGGTGAGGGGGGAAAAGTTTAAAGGGAACATTGGGGGGGGCTTCTTCAAACAGAGTGGTGGGAGTATGGAATGAGCTGCCAGACGAGGTGGTAAATGCGGGTTCTTTTTTAACATTTAAGAATAAATTGGACAGATACATGGATGGGAGGTGTATGGAGGGATATGGTCCGTGTGCAGGTCAGTGGGACTAGGCAGAAAATGGTTCGGCACAGCCAAGAAGGGCCAAAGGGCCTGTTTCTGTGCTGTTGTTTCTATGATTCTATGGTTCTATGATGCACTAAATGCTTTACTAACCAATAGTGCTCAGGTTGGCAATGAATGTTCAGTTTCATTTAAATTCCATCAACATGAAAACCAATTGAAAAGATAGGCCCAGAGGATACCCAGCACAAAAATTCACACTTCAGTATTGTTGAAGCCAAATATTATGGGAAGCATCCCATGCAATCAGTGCTGTTAATCATGGAGAGATAAGGCAGAATATTTTCCAATAGAATTGTTGTCTTGGGGAAAAAATAATGAAAACCCTTGTCATTTCTTGGGGTGTCTTTTGGATATATATATTATTACTTTTGAAGCAGAATCACTGTTATCCAGGCAAATATGCCAGTCAATGCAATATTAATAATCTTCACTTCTAGTGAAATGTCCAATTCTAAGAGGATGTTGCTGTTCATCTGTCACACTGTGACACTGGGCTATAAGCTCAAAACGCTGGTTGCTCTCTTGACTTCAGTCCGAAGATTTTAGGTTCAGGTGTCACTGCAGGACTTGAGCACAAAACCTATACAGGACAGTCAGTGTGCTGTCCATGTGCTCCATCTTCCTCTTGTAGTTGATGTAAAAGATCCCAAAGCATTATTCTGAAATATACTGTCAGAGTTCTTCCTAATGTTCTGGCCCACATTTGTCACTCAGACAATGCCACTAAAACTAGATTACCTGATCATTGATTCATTCCATTATTATGATGGTGACTAAATTTCAAAATACTTAATTGGCTGTAAGGAATTTTGGACTGTTCTCAGGTGAACTTAATGGTTGAGGTCTTCTTGTGCTTCCATGCTCCAACCACTGGGTGACACTGCTGAGCATTAGCCACGCAGACTGAAGGTGAGTAACTGGACCCATCTTGTACACATTTTTAAAATGGGTAAATATATATATTTGCACATGTTTTAATGCCATTTCCTGTTCCCAGGACACTTGTGTAGAATACTTTTCCTTGAGATCACTTAGGACTCAAAAGGTCTTTCCTCTCTTACAGCTGCTTTGTAATCTATAGAGTTCCACGCATAGAGACACTTGGAACAGTTGCATCTTTAGAGGATTTCAAATATATTCCAATTTCAACCTGGCTGCTTAATATAGGATTATTTACAGCCAGGTTACAGTTGCAATTCTTATCAAAGACATTCTATAAGTATGTTTAAGGGGAAATCACTTAATTACATGTGGAAGAAAGGAATAAAGGCTGGTAAATGGGATTAGTATTGATGGGTATTCATAGAAAGGGCCAGGATGAACTGTACAGTCTGTTTCTCAAGTATTTTACATTCATATGCCTGGGTGAAGCATAAACATTGTCATAAACCAGCTGGGTTAAATGACCTAATCCTGTCCTATAAATTCTATGTTATTTACATGAGCAAGTATCTGCAATAGTCAACATACTCTATGAACACCCAGAACATCTGCTCAATGTTAGTTGCTAAAAGAGATATTTTGCTCACATGGTTGGCAAAGTAACTGAGAACCTACTCACATCCCACTGTTGGTCACTGGCCCGTTCTCATCCTTTCCCGCCACTGAAAGGGCCCCCTCCGCATTCTTGTTGACCTCAGTCACACCGACATCTGTCACCGTGCTCTGCTCTTTTCTTCGCAGCAAGTCATTGACCTTTGCCCCCATGGCCTTCCCCAGGTTGAAAGCACTCTTAAGGGGCTGGTGGTTGTTGCTGCCACTGGCCAATCTCCCGGCTGACTCGGCAGCAATGGCCATTGATGACCCGGCCAAGGCACTTCTTGTGGAGGTGGCGGTTTTGCCGTGGTGAAGTTTTGGCATCGGTGTGGTATTGGAGTTCTCAAACATGCTTTGGTCAACTACCAAGGAAAAACAGATGGAAAGATTCCTAATTAGCTGGGATCTAAAAACCAGTTACATGACATAGATCATTACAAGGAACAACAACACAAGCTGTTACTTTACTGATGAAAACCAATCAAATTACACTGGCCTACAGCTTCCTCATTAGGCATAATCAGAGGTCAAGCAGAAAATCACTCCAAAATCTCTCATTTTCTCAGTTTAGAATTTTTTTTGTCCCAGATTTCAACCATGCATTTTGTAAAAAAGATTTCCTCAAGTCACTCTTAATTCTCTTCCCGTTGTTTTGTTTTATACCTGTGACCCCTGGACCTCAACCACTCCACAAAAAGGTACATTATCTTAATGTCCATGATGTCCAAAGCCTTCATTATTTGATATACTGTACTTCTATCAAATCTTCACTCAGCCTCTTCTCTGAAGAACGCAGTTTCATTCTCTCCACTCTATCCTTGTACCTGTAGTCCCTTGTTCATTAAGTCCTTCTGGCAAATCTTTAACGCCTTCAAGTCCTTCCTATGATGTGGTGATCAATGAAAATCATACTCCATTCGAGGATGGACTTATTTTACAGTTTACCATAACTTCCCTGGATTTAAACTACATAGATCCATCGATAAAGCCCTGAATTATTTACAAATGTATTACCTTTCTCAACCTGCGCTGTCACTTTCAATAATCACACACCTCCATTCTCTCTCCTCTGCACCGCTTTTAGAATAGTATACTTCATTCTACACAGCCTCTCTTCATTCTTCCTGCCAAGAAGTTTCACCTCACATTTCTCCAAAATGAATTGAATTAATTCAACAGGGATCTGATCAAATTTGAGAGTTAGGCTGGTATCTGCAAAAATAACGCGGCAACTTTATTTTGACCCAAGCTTTTTGTATTGGTTTGGTAAGCTTGTGGTTATGAGCTAAAAGCAATACAATCCAGCATTAGTTGTGAGCTAATATTTGGGAAGAGGGAAGTGGAAAGAACAAAAAGACTTTCTCCAACTATTTACTAGATATGATTATATAGCTGAAGGATCTTACCTTATGAAATAAGAGCTCAGACAGCATTAAAGCAACAGGGAAAGTACAGTAAAATAAAACGTAGTAAGGAACAAGTGATTATTCAACAATCATCGATTCATACACACTCAGTAATAACAATGGCTAAGATTACACAGATCCTATTCACTGACATCTCACTCAGCAGACTATGAAGAAAAGGACCGACATTTTAATCAATAATGCCTATACTTAATCTGTTCATCAGCACCAAGAGATTGATGTTTTAATATTCACCTTTTCAAGGTTTATCACCACATTCAAAGTTTGCAAAAATGTATCTGAAATGGGATCAGAATTACAAAAACAAGAATTTGTGTAGGCATGTTAAAAGAATTAAGTAAAAACAATTTGGAAAACTCTATCGTTAACAAGTAACTTCCCCATTCTTTAAGTGTAAATTCAGAACTAGTTTAGTTATTTCTATTCCCCTCGTTACTCATCTTTAAAAACCCTTCAGCCAGATCAAGTGTGTCATAATTAGTTTAGAAGAAAAATGCTTTCTCTTAAACTGCATTATATCTTCTAATAGTATATAAGGAGTCCGATGTGAGTCTATGCCGGGTAAAACCATTCTTCCACCTACATCATTGTAACCTCTCCCTCCCAAACGCCCACCAACACAACCTTGATTCTCTTACCACCCAGATATAATGGGAGTAAGTTACAGTGGCTACATTATCAAGCAACCAGCAAATCCTTGGGATGTGGGAGGAAATCAGAGCACCATGAGTAAGCCCACATGGTCACAGGGAGAAGTTTCAAAGTCTACATAGTGAGCACTGGAGATCAGGGTCCAACCTGGGTCACCAGAATAATATGACTTGCTATGTCACTTATGTAACAATATAACCAGACCATTGTTCTATTCCCTCTTGAGGTTGCAAGTGAGGTCAATGACTTCTCTGATGTGAAACACTAACTCTGTTTTTCTCTCTCCACAGATGCTGCCTGACCCGCTGAGTGTTGCCAGCAATTTTTCTTTAACCCTCCATCCCCTCCATAATGAAAGAGTGACATGCTGAGGGCAGGCGATGATGACACTGAAGGACATCAAGTCTGCTCCATGAGCAATTCAACCCACAACAACCTGACGCTGAAGCAAAGCATTTCTGCTCCCAGAAACAATGGTGAGAAACCAGTAAAAGTTTGCCCCAAATTTTCAATTCTTTTGGGGGCTGGAAAGGCCTGTGGGGAAATAATAAAATACTTCTTGAGGGGTGAGAAAGATTCGTGACACAATGGACCATATCAAAATGCATCCAATATTCTCGGCACAACCACATGTATAATTTAGCTTAAATAGTTTGATCATTCTCCACTTACAGCAACAGTAGTCTGAAGAACGAAATCACTTGTAATGTACTTTTACATGAGTAAACCAGTTTATTTTCTTGGGAAGAGACTGGAATTCTATTGCTTAACTTTGCCTTTCAGTCCACACTGTTGTAGCCAGTTGTTTCAACCAATGGTAGGCATTTCACATCCAAATCCAATAAACACTGGCTGGAATACTACAAATGACAATTTAATTAAACGGATCTGATTTTGGAAATTGCCCTGGGATATTGGATGCTTGGTCAAACTGAAATCAATATTGCGTCATATCATTTCCAGTATCATAGTCCCTGCAGGAGAAAATCCCAGCCTGCTCGTCTACAAAATTATATGCTACTTTCAAATAAGGAACATAATTCCTTCCTGCAAAGGCACCTTCCCCCTTCCTTTCCAGTACTGAAGAAGAGTCTCGGCCTGAAACATCAACTGTTTAGATGCTGCCTGACCTGCTGAGTTCCTTCAGCACTTTGTATATGTTGCTTTGGACTTGCAGCATCTGCCGAATTTCTCATATTTAAATTACAGAGGCTTGCTTAAGCTTTTTCTTTGATTACCCTTTGTCAGCAGTTTCCAGGTTCCTACTGCTGATCTGTAATCTCAGTAAACTGCTTTCAGAAATAACCGCATTGGTAAATAAGCCAATTTACCTTTGTTACAGGGACTGCCTGGTTCACTGATAACATCTATCTGTTGAAGCTGCAAGGGAATAGATGGACTGCTTCATTCTCTCGCAGCAAACTTACAGTAGTAATAAGGGAAAGATCTGGGTGAGGAACTTGCTCCCCAGTTGCTACATTTCAGATTTGTGAAGAGTGTATTCATACATCAACAAATCGTGGATATCAATAGAAACCAGTCAACTTTTAAGCAAGTTTAATAAATTTCTCCGTCCATCTATGCTGGTGGATCCACCACTATCTTTATAACTAACTACAATTTGTAATATCACATTTACTGGTTTGTTACATTAAAGAAATGTTGCTGTGGATATTAATAGTCCAATCTTTCTTAAAATCAAAAACAGGAAACAGAAATGCTGGAAGAACTCAGCCAGTCATTGGCATCTATCCAGAGATGTCAACCTTAAGGAACCTCACCATCCAGACATGCCTTCTTTTCATTACTACTTTCAGGAAGGAGATACAGGAGCCTAAAGACACACACTCATCATTTTAGGAACCTTGTCTTCCCTCCGTCATCAGATGTCTGAACAGTCCAAGAACCTACAACCTATTCCTCTTTTGTACTATTTACATATTTTCTCTTGTAACTGATTTTTTTTTATGTATTGCATTGTTTTGTGGCAGCAAAACAACACATTTCATGACATATATCAGTGCTAATACACCTGAATCTGATTCTGGACTTACCTGTGAATATCTTATATTTGTGTCTCACTGGCTTTGGACCCTCGTAGATTTCTTGGGGTCTATCCTGTTCCTTTCTTTCTCTTAAGGTAGTATAGGTACTACTAAATCTTGTCTCTTTCCCACTCCTAATTTTTGGTGATTCATGATGCTAAGGTGACTTGTTGGGACACTTGCCTTCTCACACTGCACTGATGAGATTCCGCAATGGCATTAATCCCACTCATTCCCTATTCCTTCCAAGATTCTGGTATCTCATTCCTGTAGAATTCGCCAATCAAAATCCCAGATAAAGAAGTGTCTGTAATGATCTGTCTGGGACTCCTCCTGCTTGTGTTCTGGGACATTAAATGCCACTCTTCGTGGGGTTTTCTGCTGAGTAATAGGAATCACAGCCACGACATAGTCCTTAGGATGTATTTAGGCTGCCAGTTATTTTAAATTCTCTGAGCAGTGACTGTGACTGATAAAAAGCTTGTTCAAATATCTTCCATCCATTAGCCACCTACCCCATATTAATTTGGTCATGTTGCCGAACATCTGCAAACAGCTACATTGCCTCGTGTTATCTTCCCTATGCATTTAGTGTCATCTCCCACTTGACTAACCTCCCTCAACCCTGCCCCACTCCATCAGGATACCACTTTGTTCACAAATTCTCTATTCTGTAATTCCAAGCAGGAAGAAGAACATGCATGTCTTAAACTGAGTTCAAGCATGGAAGCTGGTCCTTCATCGGAAATGGTTCATGCCAATTAGGATGCCCCATCCAAGCCGGTGCCAGTTGCCAGTGTGGTGTTTATAACCTGTGAAACATTTCCAATAAATGTGTCTGTCTAAGAACCTTTAAAAGTTTTAATGAAACTGCCTCAACTACCTTCTCTGGCAGCTTATTCTACATACACACCACACATGGTAAAAATGCTGCCTCTCAAGTTTCTACTTCATCTTTCCCTTCTCACCGTAAACTTATACCCTCTGGATCTCAAGTGCTCAAACCCTGGGAAAAAGACTGACCATGCCCCTCATGATCTTGGACACATCTAATAAGATCATCTCTCAGTCTCCTACATTCCAAGAAATAAAGTCCTACCCTATCTGACCTCTACTATAACCTGGGTAGTTGTGTGCATAGAGAGATTCTAAATGTTTCTGATTTTCTAAACTTACCCTTTCAATGCCTCTCTCACTAAATCGACCCAAGAACAAGGGTCATCTCTGGAACTTTAAAAACAACACCAGTTCATTAATCTAACAAAACATTGCTCTCCTACCATTGGATAGGATGCAGCAATATACAAGACTCCTAATTCTATATGGCATTTCAGACCTTCCTCTTAGCAAAGGCCTTCGAGAACAATTGCTCTCACACAGTCCCCCAACACCCCTAGTGACACAAACCCAGCACTTCCATTTCCACAAAACCAAAGCAGTCTGGCAAAAAGTTTGGGCAGATATATGAGGGGTGATTGATAGGATCATGGTCTAAGGTCGAAGGAGTCAATTTTAGAAAACCTAGCGCATTTATTTTTAAACGTAGTCCCCTCCCTCCTACATTTACACACTTAGTCCAGTGGTCGTGGGGCATTCGGATCTTGGACCTCCAGAAAGTGTCCACAGCAGGGGTGATTGATAAGTTTGTGGCCTAAGGTAGGAGGAGATGAGTTATACAGCTCTTGTTACATGCACATGCATCTCAACTCTTTCAGTGATCATGCAGAAAGTTTGAAGTTAATAATTCATCTTCTACCTTAGGCCACGAACTTATCAATCACCCCTGCTGTGGACACTTTCTGGAGGTCCAAGATCCGTATGCTCCACGACCGCTGGACTAAGTGTGTAAATGTAGGAGGGGACTATGTTGAAAAATAAATGTGCTAGGTTTTCTAAAATTGACTCCTTCTACCTTAGGCCACAAACTTATCAATCACCCCTCATACTATGAATGTGGTTACAAGGGAGACGGTACATGGGAAAATTACCAGGATGTTATGTAGGATGGAATGTTTTGCTGAAAAGAGACTGGATAGACTGTGGAGCAGAGGGTAGTGAGGGGCAATGTGATAGGGTAAATCATAGGATATCTTTTCCCAATGCTGTGGTGTTTAAAACCATAGGATATACATTTGGGGCAAGGGATAAAAATGTAAAGGGTAAGGTGTAGGAGGATTAGAAGAGATTGGAGAAGGAATTATTTTCACCCAGATGGTGAATGAAATGTGTAACACAATGCCTGACAGGTTGATAGAGGCAGAGACTCTCACAATCTTTAAGAAATGTCTCGATAAGAACTTCAATTGCCAAAATGGCTCTGGAGCAATTGTGACAAATGGGATGAGTGTAGATGGGTACTTGATGGTTGGCTTGGACATAGAACATAGAAATCTACAGCACATTACAGGCCCTTTGGCCCAGAATCTTGTACCGACCATGTAACCTACTCTAGAAACTGCCTAGAATTTCCCCACTGCACAGTCCTCTATTTTTCTAATCCATGTACCTGTCTAAGAGTCTCTTAAAATACCCTATTATATCTACCTCCAACACCGTTGCCAGCAGTGCATTCCACCACTCTGTGAAAAACTTACCCCTGATATCCCCTCTGTACTTACTTCCAAAGCACCTTAAAATTATGCCCCCTCAGACATAGTGGGCTTTAGTACTTATTTCTGTGCTGTAAGACCCTGTCTCTCTGTAACCTTGACTAACATCTTGTAGCCAACTAAACTACTTAGGCTTAAGCTGCCACGACAAACCCAGACTGGGTAAGGACTGGTTTTGGCTAAAATGGCCACCTGATGCTCAAAGAGCTCCTTAAAACTTGCCAGACTGCCATTATGCAAATCCTAAACAAGCACATAATAACACCCAACCCTGATTCAAGTTTCAGGACAATATATAGGAATTATATTCACTTGGGGGCAGGGGTGGTGGTGTTGGTCTGATTGGGACTGGATTATGGGACTTGAAATTAAAGTTGTATGGCAGGTTCTGCACTTTAAATTTATACAAAGCCAGACTGTCTCTCTCACTGAGCATTCACAGCTGACAAAAACCTTTCTTATTCACCAGCTTCCTGGTTCACCCATTCAAACCTCTCCTCATTCACCCATTCAAACCTCTGCATTATGAATGCGGTCATTCTTTACACGTTGTCACTCTCCTTTGCACGATGCACAACAATCCTGACGGACCACATCATCATGAGGTAAACATGATATTCTACAGTCTGTCCAGAGGGAAGATTTTGATGTTCTGCTGTTAGCAAGGACAAAGCCATAAGGGTCCCTGTAACTGCTGGAAAATTCAAGGTCAGCCATGACCTCAACCTGAATGGAGCACAGGTTCAATGGATTTGAATTGTTCACCTCTTCCTACTTCTATACTGTACCTCCAAGGGCAGTTTGGTGCTGGAACTGTAAAGAGCAGATTATTCTTTTGATGTCATTCAATTCCAAAGCAGTCAGTGCTGCACATTTTGACCCTTTTCTTTAAGTGTGGATTTAGCTACTATGTCAAGAAGTCATGAATCTCCAGCTCCTGTAATTTTGATGTGGGTTTGAACTGAGGTTATTGCTTACTGCATTTCCAACAACTATGTTTCCAGGACATAAATGTTGTGTTTCTCCTGTCATTCACACATAAATTGAAGGTACTTTTATAATCAATGATATTAGAATGATAATAATAGACTTGAATGCTTAAGAAAACCAGGAAAACAGTCTATAAAACAACTTAGAAATTCAATTGCACAGTTGTTTATTACAGCACTTTATGGTTGAAAAAATCTACAATGGGTAAACCTGTTCGGATGGTTTCACATATTTCTGGAAACTTAAACAGCCACTTTCAACTGTATTCAATTGTATTTGCGTATCTGATGTGATTACTGTGACAGGTGTGCATCAGCCTACATTCTCAGAGTCTCCAGAAACATGAGACAGCAAATCTCAGTGCAGAGGTCCCAGTGATTCCCAGACTTATAATTCTCCTTCATCGTGAATGATACTACTCCTCACCGCTCAGCACCACACCCCCACAGACACACACATACACACAAAGGAGCCACACTACATTCCCCCATACCTGTCCAGAATACTGTTCAAGGCTTGAACCTGCAAAATCACGACATATTACTGTGCTTTTTAATTTGAAGCTTGACATAGGGCACCACTTTTTTTTAATTTAAAGAAAGAGTCAAGAATACAGAAAGAACGCCAGTTACAAAAGGAGATTTATTAAGCAAAAAGCAGATTGGAGACAGCAACAGAGTAAGTGCACTTACAAATACCAAGAAGACATTGTCAGAGGGAGCTGAGTGTACAGAGTCAGGGCTAGAAGACACCAATGTGCTTCTTACTGGGTTAGTAAGAAAGAGCCTAAAGCATGTATCACAGCGATAATTGGTGAAGGGCTTGACGTCACTCAGTTCAGTGGAACCAGCCTTTCACTCACCATAGACTTGCACTGATAGAGCACGCTCTCAATCCAAGGAACATAATCATCAGCATTCACAGGCACTTTCAGAAACAAAGGAACAATACCAACTCAATGGGATTAACAGAACTAAAAGACAAAGGCCGGAGGGGTGGCTGTGGTTCGGGATTTGAAGATAGAAGACTGATTGTCATACAATGAACTCAACTTTACTGGAATATGATTCTCTGAATAAACAATACTTTTTTAGTGGTGGAGTACTAATCAATATCAACTTATAACTAGTCTATTTGGGAGACAAATAAGAAAACCCACAGAGAGGTGCCAGTTTAGAAACTGTTCTGTAAATTGTGGATGCAAAGTGAATTGATAATTTCAAGGGAGAGAGTATTGTGCGAAAGTCTTAGGCACATATATATAGCTGGGGTGCCTAAGACTTTTGCACAGTACTGTATTTGTCAACGTGGAGCAGAGAGTGCGTTTGTAAACCTGGCAGGAGCAAAGGATATTGGGACTGGTGAGAAAGTGAAGTGCTACAGCAGGGGTGTGGGACAGGTGGCAGAGAAGGCAGAGGTTTGTGCAGGTACAGACGCACCCAGCCCTGAGTCACCAGGCAAGGTCATTTGATTCCAGACTATTGGCTTATTGGTCATTACAGAATATCTCTCTGGTGCTTCCCACTCTTTCCCCTCTCCCTTCCCCTTTCCCTAACCATGATTCCCTTCTCCCTGCCTCCTTCCCACTCTCAGTCCACAATAGAGACCCATATCAGAATCCGGTTTATCGTTACTCACACGTCATGAATTTCAGGGTTTTTTTTGTGGCAGCAGTACAACGCAATACATAAAATTACTGCAGTACTGTGCAAAAATATTAGGCACCCTAGCTATATATCTATGTGTCTGAGACTTTTGCACAGTGCTGTATGTTTTTGTAAGGTGGGAAAACTAAGGGTGGCGGATTGCAGATTGAAGTCACAATTCAACACATTGACAGAGAACCTTGAGTCATCATCATCAGGAAGCAAATGTGAGCAGGTGAGATCACCTTCAGAAACTGGGTTACGTGCAGATTGTTGGAGGAGTTAAATGGTGAATAGACTGGGACAGCCTGAATCTGGCTCTCTGGGTCTCAACTCATTGACAAGCTAAAAGTTTGAAAGATAAAAATTATAATCAAGGGGTGGGTTATTGCGTGCAGATGCAACTACGGAAGTAGGTTCAAGTGGCACTGCTTAAACATGACAATATTGAGGGATAATTGTAGTTTAATAATTGAGTTAATACTTGCAGAATTTTAATAATTACTATCAGAATATAATAACACGATGCTTTGTCCGGTTTGTCACATATTCATTGAACAAAATACAGTACTGTGCAAAAGTCTTAGGCATGCTAGTTTTTTTTAATATATGATTTCAGATGTTATGGCCTCCGCAGAGCTCTGATTTCAAGATTATTGAGGCTGTCTGGGATTACCTGGACAGGGAAGCGAGACAGCCAAAGTCAGAAGAAGAACTGTGGCAAGTTCTCCGAGATGCTTAGAACACCTACCAGCCGATTTCCTTATAAAACTGCATAACAGTGCACCCAAGAGAATTGATGCAGTTTAAAAGTCAAAGGGTGGTCACACCAAATATTGATTTGATTTAGTTTTTTACTGTTTACTGCTCTTTATAGTATAATTAGAAACTTTTCATTTCATTATTTTTGAAAACATCTTTGCTTTACAGAACTTGTTTTTACGTGTCTAAGACTTCTGCCGAATGCTGTACACTTCTTCAAAAATCTCTAAATTTATTTAATGCAAACTAATAGTCTTGTTCAAACACTTCCAGAACTTACTGTTACTCACTCCCTCACTCCCATTTTGAAGTTGTTTAAGTTTTCCCATCAGTAAATTGGAACTTGAGACCCATAATGCAGGAGGCTGCATCATGTAACTGTTCGGAGTGGACATTTGGCAAAGAGAGTATTGTGGTTGCCTGGAAACTCAGGTCTGAAAAATTTGCTAATACGCTGCACCTAGACTCCTACTGTGGGGCTATAATAACAAAAATGTAATTAAATGCAGTTATGCATTGGAACTGTAACTAAGCTTCAGATAGAGCCCAAGCAGAGTTGGAGCTTTGATGATGAAGGGAATCCATATATTTCTTTCTGTTTCCTGGGCCACAGAATAGCCAGCAGGCACAGCCTCCTGGGACTCAACAGGCCAGACAAGGAAGGATTGTAACCCCTTGTCCCAGGGTATATTCATGTGGCTGGGGATGCCTCTGGTGCTTTGTGATAGGTTTGGAAAAGACAGTAAAATAAAGGAATGATATCTGCTGTTGTAGACTTTATGGTAGCAGACTTCATGAAAACCTATAGCAGAGGGGGTGCCATTCGGTCATTGAGCCTTTGCTGTCTCTAAGTTTCCAATTTACAATTTCTTCATTCAGATTGTACTGTGCTTTGAATCAAGTTCTTTCTTGTTGTTAAAATACATTTTGTCCCATGACTCCAATTTGTCTCCTTCTCCTACCCAATGACTAATTCCTTCCTTGTCTTCAATCTGTACCCCTCAGGCAACTGCAAGATATGTTTCCAAAGTTTAAATGCAAAATGCCAAAAGAATAGCCAACCACTGATGATTGAATTCCTTCTCTTGAGCACAAAGATCAGAAAAATCAGTTTAGGTCATACCATGTCAGATCTCTTTATGTTAAACCAAAATATTTTCTGCTTTCCTTAGGCTCTGTCACTGAATCTCCCTGCCATTCTATTGCATTGTTTCCTGCTACAGACCAGATTCGTAAACAAGGCAGTATTCACAAAAGCTTAAGTATGCTGGTGTAATCAAAACTTGGGCTCACATAGCAATGCCACGCTTAAAAAGGGAGAACCATGGAAAAAAAATGAATCATCGGGTAGCTTCTATTCAAACTGCAAATGATTTTAAGACAAAGCCACAAAACAGATGGCAGTATTGAGTCTACATTTTCTTTAGTCATTGACAGTGGCTTCTTCATTACCATTCCAGCGAGAGTCCATTAAAGAACTGCAACTAAATTATCTTCATTAGTTTTATCAGGTGCTTCATTTTATAACCGGCGCACTTGGTTGAACCTTACTTACAAATAATGGACTGAAATATTTTATAGCTATTCGATATTACGCAGGTTCAAGGGAATGCAGCAGGGACATCCAATAGGAAACAGAGGTGGTGCCCTGCTGCTGATGGTCCAATAAGGGTCCACATTCAGCAACAGGCTGGAAAGCAGAAGATAACTTGGAGAACTACACTTAAGTTTCAATTCTCTGCCAGTACAAAAAATACAACTTCTTTTCATCACAAAATACTTTCTTATTTATATGTACGAAACAGAGAGCTTGGTGCAGACATGCAAAGCCCCTGGATATCTCTACAGCTTCTGCAAAGAATGAGTGGGTAATATTAAATATACTCTCCACACTACACAGTTTCATTTATAGAATAAACACGTATTACTATGAAACAGAGCTTGCTTGTATGTACAGGACAGGGAGCAGAATACAGTCTTTTGTGGTCAGTGTTATATTGCCTCCCAATAACAGTGCTGCTTAGTGCTTTCAAAGTCATGTTACACAAGAACATCTGCAGCCATATTTTTTTTTACTTAATAAACTTAATCAGTCACAGATTCCACCTCATTTTCTCAGAGGCCACTTGAGAAACTTCATGTTGATTAGTTGTCTTTTATTGTTTTAAGTGCTTCACTACAATGTCACTTCTGTGAGCCAAAGCATAACCTTTCACAAACAACACTCACCTCCCTCAGACTCAACGTGGGTGACTGGGATAAGAACAAACACCCAAGCAAAATGCTGCTCTAAATTTGTTAGAAACTGCAGATAGCTGGTGGCCTTGAAAGAAACTGATCTGAAACTCTTTTTGTACAAGATAGCACCTCTACGAATTAATGATTCTGATGTTACACAGCCAACCCTCATTTAATGTCCTTTTCGGCACTAGGCCCAGTGAGGCTGATAAACCTTTCCTTGTACTCAGTGTTTGTTTGTGACGCATTACCAAACCTGCGCAGATATGGCTGTATTAAAGTGCTGTGTTTGCATTGGGAAACACTTAATTTAAAAAAAAAGCACAGTGCACAGTTTATACAGTTAATCTTTTTTTTTAAGAAAATCATTGCTGTGAAATTAAAATAACAATAGATTAAGCATGGGTTCAGATAAGACATCAGCTTTATGTAAAATATCAATCAACTTACACTATTAAGCGTTTTATTAAAGGAATTGTCCCCAGTCATATGATGCTCATAATATGAAGGAAATGACCACACTTTAATTACTGAAACATCAAGCGCACTGATTTGTGGATTCTCAAATTGCCACCATTAATTGTAGGACAGAACCAAACTGAGAGGGGTGAATAATACAGGAATGGACTGGATGAGCAAGAACTGAGCCACAGTAGTGAGGTCAGATTTAAGAGGTTGGTGTACACCACAAACTGCAATCAACTCATTAACATGCTAACGTGCACCATGACAGCTAACTGCATTTGTAGTATTGCTCTAGCAACATTCGGTTGCATAACACTTGTTTTGGTGTTATGCAACCGAACTTATGCAACCGAACAATCAGTTGTTCCACCAATGAATGCAGTAATAACTGCTTCTGGTTCGTTTTGCACCTGGGCTCATGGGGTATTATCTTTCCCCCGAAACACTGAAGGGGAGGTTAGAGCATTGTGAGAGAACTTGGAGGACACAAGGGACTGTGAACCATGAATGCCAAACTTTGCGCACTTTGAAGTCCTAGCAAGGAGTGTAAATTGTGGATTTTTCCAGCTTTGGGGTCCCATTCAAGCAGCCCCCCCCCACTTACTGTGCCACTCATACTCCTGGCTCTGCAACTAACCAATTTCTACTCCTGATCTTCCACCAACCAACCCACAATCCTCCCAACTACATGCAAACACCCCATCCCCAATCCCCATCATACCCCTTCATCCACCTCAGTCTGTTCCACTTCCCAAACATCAGCTCTGCTGATCCCAAACCTCCCAACTCCCAAACTGCAGGAGCCTGACTGTGGGAGCAGCAAACATTCCAGTTCCACAGAGGGGCACTTCTAAAGACTACAGATCTGGGGACTGCAGTGCTAACCAAATGCTGGCACTCGTCACATCAGAGTAGAGGCGGTCTGCGGCGTGACCCAGTGCTTCCCCACCTTGGGTTCCAAATTCCATCTGCTCATTCATGAGAAAAAACTCTCTCTCTAAAGTTGTCCCTGCTTTTTTTTTGTAAGTTACCTTAAATTTATGCTCTGGCTCCACTATAAATAATTTGTCTTTATTTACCCATAGGATTACATAATGGAAAGCAGCATAGAATTAGGCTAGCTGGCTCTTTGTAAACACGCCAATTTTATGAAAGTGCAAAAGCAATGCAGCCCATCCCACAACTTTCTTTCAGCTTTTGATCCAACTCCTTTTTAAACCCCCAATTAAATCTACCTCCATTGTCTCGTGGTCTTGCTGATTAAACAAAGCCCGTGTTCATTTTACTTTTAAAAGTCTCCACAAACCCATGCAATAACTGTCACATTCAATTCTCTTCTTCGCCTTCTTGAGTCTACAGAGAACATCTCCAAATTCACCAGCTCATTCACATAATTCTGATCCCTGTGCCATTGTAGTGAACCACTTCTTCACCCTTCTAGATCCATTCTCAGCTGTACTGTCCAGAATCTAACATAATATTCAAGCTGACAAGAACTGATGGCTTGTATAGGTTTTCCCTAAATTCTCACTTCTGCATTCTGTGTTGCTGTTTTTAAGCTCATGGAACCCGTATGTTTTATTAACTGCTTTGTAAATCTATTCTGTCACCTTCAAAGATTTAAAGGGAAGGACGCCCACTTTTCTAGCACACTCTTTAAAATTATACCACTTAACACTTATTGCCTTTCCCTGTTCTTATTTTTAAAAATATATTATTTACTGCCTGAAATTACATTCCTACATGTCTGCCTATTCCACCACACATCCTTTTAAACTTTTCCCACTTCCAAGTGGGATCGGAAGATCTTAAGATTGCATCCAGTTTCTTCATGTGCATCAGATTAGCATTTTTTTCCCGTACTAATCATGGGGATCACTGCATAACTATTCCAGTCTGAAAAATAGCCTTACAATCAAACTCTGTTTTGTCTTGTGGTGTTATCCTTCCCCTTGAGCAGTCTCAAGCATCCACCTGACCAAATTTGCCTCTCAATCTATGTTGTATCTATCGTGGGCCAAGTGACCTTATTCTATGCCATTTTCTGCTCAGTGATTATTTGCTGTAATTAATGGGGCCCATATTCCTCATTGACTCTCCAAACATCTCCTGTGTTTATCTCTGGTATCTCAAGTCCTTTGGTCCTCCTTCACAACCGTGACACCTTACAGCATTCTCCTTTCAGGAACTTTACTCTCACAAAACTCCAGTTCTTACCCACCCATCGCCATTCTTCAAACCTTACCCTCTGCTATAATTTAGAACTCGAATCACCCCTCTATTCTCCCCTCAGGATTACTTGAGGGAATCCCATTGGCCTCATTGGATCCTCGAGTGACTCTTCTATTCAATTCTAGGGGAAGCCTTACCTCCTACCATTGATTTCAACATCAGACGTTCTATTCTCACTCCAAAGCTAACCATATACACTCTGTGTACCACCAAAACTGGGCTTGAGCTAAGACTCAAGTGGTCAGCAATGATATTCTTCATGGAGAGGACACTATCTTAAATGGGATGCCCTGACATGCAACCACAGCAGACTGAAAATAGTGGGCTTGTGTTTTCCTTCCTTATAAAAGTCTGCAGGGATGATGTCTCCAAATCTGCTTCTCATTTTGTTTTTGAAATATGTTATCACACTCGACTATGAGCTCAGACTCCAAATTACAAAAAAAGAGCAATGAAGTAGAATGCAATAGATGAAGTGATTATGAATCAGATAGTAGTGGAAACCATAAAGATAGAGTTAAACCATGGGCTCCCAACCATTTTTATGCCATGGACCAACACCACTAATCAAAGGGGTCCACGGACACCAGGTTGGGAACCCCTGAGTTAAACTGATAACTATAACCAAAAAAATACACACACTATGCTGGAGGAACTCTGCAGGCCAGGCAGCATCTATAGAAAAAAAAGTACAGTTGACGTTTCGGGCTGAAACCCTTCAGCAGGACTGGAAAAAAGAGACGAGAAATAGACTTAAAAGTGGGGAGGGGAGAGGGAAACACAAGGTGATAGATGAATCCTGAAGGGGGAAGGATGAAGCAAAGAGCTAGGAAATTGATTGGTGAAAGAGACAGAAGGCCATGGAAGAAAGAAAAGGTGTGGGGGGGGGGGTGTGGAGGAGCACAAGAGGGAGGCGATGGGTGGGCAAGAAGATAATGTTAGAGAGGGAATCAAAACTATAGCCAAAAACTAGTTCTTGGAATTAACTCATGTTCTCACGGAATATGTACATTTTCACTTTGAGAGGAAGTTTATTTCTGTTGTTTCATGATGCTGTTCATTGATTTAATCCATATCATACAAGCATATCATGCTTGAAATTAAAAACAATATGGTGGCAGAAATGCTTGAACTCACGAGTCAACTCTGCAGTAGCAATACATCCAAGAAATCCTGAACACTTTATGCCAACCTTTAACAAGAAGCATTTTGGTTTACACAGACTAATTACGAAAATCCCCAATATTCTATTTGTAGAGGTTTTACAGTATTAAAATAGTCAATTGCTGCCATAAAATATTCTATTATATAAAATTCTATCTTTTCTCTCCCTCCTATAATTATCTTTTATAATCTATATATTGAACTATTTTCTATTTCACTCTGTCTTTTATCTGCTTTGTTTTTATCTGAAATCATTTCATGATTCAAACTTGTTTTATTTACCCAGACGGTTGCAGAAAGAATAATGAAGGCCAACACAATTACGTCAGCTGAATGACAAGTCAAAATCCATATCTGCTTTGAGCTGACTCCAAACATGTGTGAAGCATCCAGCGAGGTAACCTGTCACTACCTATAGAGAGATAGCAGCATGATCTATGTGGGGTCACGAGTTCAACTGACAGCGTCTGATGATCACAAAATTTTTATCTGTCTGTTACGAAGCCACAGTTGTTACAGCTTCAGATTAAAGGGGAACTTTGCTCAATAAAACCTTTGTGTGTTAAAAGCACAATTTTTCAATGTGCAACACAGTAGTGATCTTGTATCAGAGGACATTCATTGCAGTACGTGTGATGTCAGCACAACAGAAAGGGTATTCTGTTCCTCTGGGTCTCAAAAAGCTGTAAATCCTAACCAATAGACAAAGAGCAGTGCTCTCTAGATAGCTCTGACCATCAATAGGGCAAATGACAAGGGTTTAAGTGATGGTCATAGCAAAATCAATTTGTTACACATCCCTGCCCCCAAAGGCATAGCCCTAACGTAATAATTAATCTGCAATGATCTAGAAAGGATTCTGTCTGAGATTTTGGAGTATGCAAGACCTTTCTGTGTTGCACAATGCTTTGAAATCTTTTCTTTTATTTCTTGCAAGTATTTTATGGATATAATCTCTCTGTGAATTGTAAATTGCTTCTTGCATTATTATGGGCACAAGCTTTGTGGTAATTTGCTCTCACAGACATCTACAATCTGGGACTAAAGCTTTTTTTCAAATGTCTGCTTTTGCTGAACCAACAACTCCTGAGATTACTCTGAAGGTGACGACAACAACTGAATACTCTTACAGACTCTCTATCTCTGTCTGTCGCTAACTAGTAAGGTATAACATCAAGAAGCAATGGTGTGGGAGCAGATGTATGGAATGACTTTCATTCAGGTCTTTCAGTGATTGTGGCTTCAATGCACAACTAACCTCTTTAGTACCCATTCAAAGACTTCAGTGTGAAGAGACCTTATAATCATATCCCTGAAGTATCCTGCCTCATGTATTTCTAAGCTTCTACCATTTCTCAAAGTTTAAAGCATGTGCTGAAGCCTCACTTATATTTTTTTAAACTTGGGAAACTTGATATTTAAAGAAGCAAAGTACACATTGATTTTAAACAGATTGCACAGTGAGTCATGTCAAATGATTACTGTCACTTAATCAACAGGATAATGTCAGGAATGAACATTTCTAGCCATTATTTACACGAGACAGCCCAGCTGACTGACCATAAGGATGGGTCGGTCTGTCACATTGAAAATTCTTTCCTAAGTATTCACAAACTTTCACACTGCAATTTCATCATCAAGACAATCTCCCAAATCCTGCCTTTTCATCACATTCATTATCCGAACTGACTCTTCATTTACCCAGCAGTCCCTCTCCTCGCTCTCATCTGTGTTAGACTCATACTCAGACACTATCCCTGACTCTCGGAATTTGATCAGCTCCAGGCTTCCCATGAATTCATCATGGGAACTCTTTTCATTGCGCAGAAAGTGGAAGCACTCCAGTTTTACCAGGCAGTCGTCCATACCTAATGGGCTTCCCAGAGGCAGGGGGAGATCCGATCCATCGCACAACTGGGGCACACAGACGTCTTCTGGCTTGGGAGTGGTTGGGTCACAGAGCACTGGAGGCACCGTTGATCGATAAGTGATCTCCAACAAGCTGTCTTGTGAACCCACTGGAAGAAAGAGGAGAACAGACCTTGTCACTGTGGCTAGATAACAGGGTTCTTCTTGACCATTCCCTGCCCTGGCTCTTTGACACTGGCTTGGAGAAAGTGTGAGAGACAATGGATAAGAGAACAATTCAAGAAACTACAGAAAATGAGAGCTTTGAGTTGGAACTAGAAAGCTCCTTTTCTTCACGGCCAAGGTATTTTAAAAATTGGGTGGAATGTTTTACCTCTAATAATGAGCTTGAGACAAAAAACACATTGAAAATACACAAATGTGAAGCAATATTTAAGTAAGTGTCTGAAAGAAGCGTCTCACTATCAGTGCATCACTAAATCAGTTATACCTAGTGATTGCAATGGGAGGCCTTGAACCCGAAAGGTAACTCCACTTGTCTTCTTATATTTGCCCAACTTGTTAAGGTATTCTAATACATTTTGCTGTCGTTGCACAGAATTATAGATTCATTTAAACAACTGTGCTGATAACTTAGTGAGAAGTGGTTGTGTTGAGGCACTGGTACACAGTGGAGCACTAAAGAACTACAATCAGATGAGGCGATTTGGCCCATCTATGTACTCCTTCATTTAGTGAAATTACCTCAGTGCAACTTTCCTACACCAGTCTCTCATCTTCTGATTCCTTAAACATCTAACAAAAAAAATCTATTGATCTACATCTTACAAATATTCAATGTCTGAGCTGCCACTGCAGAGAATTTCAGTGATTCACAGACTCTCTTGCAAGGACTCCACAACTCATGTTCTCAATGTTATTGATTTTTTTCACTTGTGCAAGTTGTCTTCTTCTGCACATTGGTAATTTGTCAATCTTTATTTATGTGGCATTTTTCATAAATTCTATTTTTTAACTTTATGTCCTACAAATGCCTGCAAGTAGGTGAATCTTGAGGTAGTATATAGTGACATTTACATACTTTGATAATAGATGACAATGAAATAACTTTGACTTTGACTTTGTTGTCTGGATGAAGAAATTTCTTTTTATCTCTGTCCTTAATGCCCAAGCACTTATTTTGAGGCAGTGAGAATGGACTCTAAACACCCCAACCCAAGGGAAACACTAACTCTACAGGGGAACAGGATGACATTTTGTACAATGTAAAGTGCCTATGTGATAACTGAGACACTTGGTAATTGAAAACTTCAGGCATTTCTATCGTAATAATAGTATTCCTCTGCAAAACAAAAAAAAATGTCCCAGTGCAGATGAATAATAAATCTCAACAGTCACAGCCTTAGTTAAAAAGTAAACATTTTCCAAGTTCCAAAATGTTCATGTCCCCACAGATTTTCACTGTATTATCAATATATAAAACATTGGATGTACATGGCTGGAGATATTAGACATCTGCAGAGGACCTCAGTTACTCAAAGGACTAATTATAAGCTCATCCTCCACTAAATAAGCAAGCATATAAAAATTACAAGCACAACCAGCACTGTAAGATCTGCTAAAATTCATAATAAGTTAAGAAATGCACCACAAGGCTTCATCATCATGATTATGACGCTTATCTATATTTGAATGATGAAAGGACTCAGCCCTGACAATGTACGAGTATAAGAATCAGTGTACTCAATGCATTACAAATTTCCTAAGATTTCCCAAACATTAAACCTTTCATTTATATTCACAGATTAAAAATCTTTACCAGGGGCATTTTGAAAAATAAACGGGGGTGTTCCACTGGCTGTTCACAACTCCCTAGCAGCTGCCAGTTTGTTAAAGAGCAGGTAAATAGTGACCGGTCATTGCTTACTTGAACCGTGGCCAGAAAGTTTGAACTCCAGTTCCTGCACTTGCTTCACGAGCAGCGAGATGTGTTTGAGCAGATCCTTGTTCTGCAGCAGCAGCTGATGCACCCGAGCCTGGGCCTCGATTCGAGCCGCTGCTTCAGCTGCCAACTGGTCCTTCAGCAAGTGGACCTGGACCAACGAAGAAAGGGGAGAATTAGACGACAGGTACATCTGTCACATCGCTCATTGTCACAACTGCCGTGAAGCTTGCATCCACGATGGTGGAGATCTGAAATAAATGCCGAGAACCCGGGAAGGACACAGCAAGTCATACAACTCTGTTTGGGAATGTGTCAATCCGTCTACAAAGACAGAAACTGTATTAACATATCTAATTAATGACCCTTAACCAGAATAGGAAAGGTGAGAAAACTCGTGTGTTTTAAACTTGAGTGGTGATGGGAGGAGAGAACAGAAGGAATGCCCAATGTTGGGTCACAACTGTCCAGATGACACATTGCTTTCATAGCTGTTAAGAGTTGAATGAAGGCAGCTGGAGAAAGGAAAAATAATCAAAAGACGTGTTACATATTGGGTGCAGGAAAGCTGAAATAAAAGTGATCAACGATTGTTTCACAATCAGTGACCTGTGTTCAGACCAGACCCCCACAGCTCTCTGTGCTAGTGCTGAACGTTCTCACTGTGACTGCATGTGCCTCCCCCACGTGCTCTGTTTCCACCCATATTCCAAGCATATGCAGGTTATTAGGTTGACTGGCCTCTGTAAATTGCCCCTGGCATTCAGGTGGGTAGTAGTAGAATCAAGTCAGGGAGGTGTGGCTGTGGGAGAAATTTAACTAAATAGATTAATGTAGAATTAGTATAATTAGGTGGTTGATTTTCCAGCATGGACTCAATAGTGGGTTTCCTTGCTGCATGCATATTCAACACCAAATGATGACTTCCGTTGTAACCTGGAATTTTCTTTCTTTTCACTTATGCTAAACTAACTAATTCTGGAAATTTTAAAACTGTGGAATGATGTGGTATTTAGGAGGAGTTGCTTTTTACTTGGCATTGACAGCTCTATTGCTGTGACAGTCTAATATTCCATATATTATCTGTAAATCTCATTTCACATTAATTTTGATGATCCACATTAACTTTGGTAGTCACAATTGGAATGTGCCCCTTCCCTATGGGATCTTTTTAACCAAGCAATCACTCAGACATCTATCGTGTTCAGTGAGTTAATAGATCACATAAAACCTAGCCCTCAGCCCACAAATGCCCCTGCAGATACATTTACCTGTTGGATTGTGATGGATTAATTTGTAATTCTGGATTCCATGGGCATCTTGTGAGCTGAGACTCACCATGGGAACCCTCTTAGGCTTTTTGACAGGAGGGGGTGATGGGGTTATACATCACAGTAATCAATTTGGTGAATTTCACAATACTCTCTCCACTGCAATCATATCCATATGAGACCAAACCTTACACACTTACAGTAAAACAGAAGGGCACAGACCATTGATTTCATGTTGGCATCTGGGGAACAACAACAATAAATCCAACTTCACTCCCATCCACATTCTTCCGATCCTTTGCACCATTTACCTGTACCAGTCATTTGCAGCAGCCAATTAACCGATCAGCAAGTGCTTGGAATGTGGGAAGAAACCCATAATGTGACAAAGTGAATGTGCAAACACAGCACAGACAGCAGTGGGTCGGGACAGAACTGGGTCCCTGGAGTTGTTGCGCAGCAGCACCCTGTTGTGTTTGGCAACTTCAAAATATTAAACTAATTGGAGTCGAGAGATGCATCTTTTTACTTTAAGTGAGGCGCACACATATCACGTGGTAGCATCATGATGCACACAATTTACATATTTTGTGCAAATAACCATCATGATTTAAATAACAAAATGCTTAAACAATTTATTTACAATATTACTCAAATATTACTGAAATATTAAATATACAATACTCCTCCCTGCTTAGCTATAAATCCAACTCATAGAATGCATCTCAACTACATACACAATATACTATATGATACGACTACTATACAGACATCCACAGCATAGTCAATTTTAAATTGAGCCATTCAGGCATAAAGAATTAATCACTGTGGAGGACTTGTTGCTCTTGTGGGATATGCCTTTCCTGACAAGGGAAGCTGTTCTGCTTGGCAGGTGAGACTTGTGGCTGTGAAAACAATCTCAGGTTCTGGGGCTTCCTCCATGCGTGAGCTGACTCTGAGACTGCAGGAAGCAGTTCTGACAGCTCTGGACATCTTCCTTCCCCTTACTTTGTCTTCTTCTAGCTTCTGCTTCTTGAATTTGGGAAAGTCCATTTAGTTTACTGGAATGTTCTCTTATTAATCCTTCTATTGCTCCCTTTACAATCTGAGTTCTCCTTTTTTGTTTCCTCATCTACAACATCATCTGATGTTTTCATATCTCCAATGACTTCTTTCTTTTTGACCTTCAGTTTACCCAGCTGGCTTTGGTCTTTGTATCTACTTTTATAAGCAGTTTTGTGTCTCCCTTTGAAGTTCATGCAATGACCTTAACGTATGCAAAGCAGATTCTCGTTCTTTATATTCACAAAAGCCAAATGCTTGCAACTTTCCTGAAGCTCTTCAAATCTCTTCCAGCTTAAAACCAAGTCACATTTTGCAAGTAATTGCCTAATTAACATATCAGAAGTTTTTCAGATATGTTGCCTACAAAATCTGTTGTAGTTAGACCAATGCTTTCGTCAGTTTCATGCTTCTCTGAGCAGCATGGTCCTTCCTTGGCCAATATACCTTCCAAATAGAGGCACACATGTTGGCACCAACACTTGTTTGTCCTGTTGGGCAATGGTTCAAGGTGTACAACAGTTGTGGCATCATCCAGTACTTCTCTTAATTCACTAGTAGTTGACTCTGTTGCAGAGGATGTGGCATGAAAATGGAGGATGGATCTCCACTCAAATTGTAGTCGTCTCAGCCAATCACACCCCTATAATACTAGCCCCCCTGTTTTTACCACATGCAAGCCCAATGTGCCATGTTAGTTGTTGTATTTCACTGTTACAAATGTCATTCCCACAGGAGTTACCGTTTTTCTGGCATAAATTCTAAGCTGGGTATCTGCAGACCTTTGAAAAGCCGTTGAAACTCATCTAGTAGAATGACTGAAACAGCTTAGCCAGTGTCCAAATCTATTTATTTAATTTGCCATTCACTTCTGGTATAAGCTGTGTTGTTTGTCTATTGTTATTTTTCACAATGTAAATCACAAGGCTACGCAGTCCTGTGTCACTCTCATCATTATCAGAGTTTTCATCAACAGCATGCAGAATAATGCTCTTTTTGAAACTGCAACTTGACTTTTTATTTTTTTTCCCTTCCCTGTGCAGTCCATTTGTTTTTGTCTGTCAGACATGTGCTTTGGATCTGTCTTACTTTGTTGTATTTTCTGTAATTTTCAGCTTTAAATCTGCATTGATCTGGTGTATGTGAGGCGTCACCACCACAGTAACACAATTTGTTAGGCCAGGCCAGTGTCTGTTTAGATATTACAATTTTATTCACATTCTCTTTCATTCCTGACTGCAATGCAATTGCATTTCAGTCTACTGTTTCCATTGATACAGCTATTTCAACTGCTCTTTTAAATGTAAGTTGTGCTCAGTTAGGAGCCATTTTTGAATGGATTCTGTTAAGATTCCACACATTAAATATACTTCTTAGTGTATCATGAAGTCCATTACTGAACTGACAATGCTCAGACAATCTCTTCAGTTCAGCCACGTGTGCAGAAATGGACTCCACTTTCTCTTGATTCCACTTATTAAATCTAGAGTATTCTGCAAGCAAAAGTGGTTTTGGTCTAAATGTTCCTGCATTACTTTTATGATATCAGCAAAGCTCACTTCCACTGGTTTGGTTGGAGCAGTCAAATTTGAAGCAAACTGTATGCCTTTAAACACAATACACTCAGCAAAGTCTGTACTAATTTCTCTTTGTCTATTTTACTTGCTTCAAAATACTGTTCAATCACACAATTCAGTTAGCTGTTGAGCAATTGAATACATCATTCTTCTCGATGTAGCCAGCTAGTTCTGCTCTTCTTCTAAAAGGATTATTGCCGCCCGATACTCACTGTTTATGAACCAGTGAAATCTGTTTTATATTTAACTCAATCGTGTCTTCCCTTCTGAAGAACATATGCTATGCTGCTTTTCTTAAAACTCAAATGTCTCATTGTGCTTCAATGGGTAGGTAGTTGTCTCGGGTTCATTTTAAAAATAACTCATTAGCAATGTAACTTCAAAACATTAAATCTAATGGAAAGCAAAACAAGAGAGTGGGGAGATAAGTCATGCACCGTTTTTTACTTTAAGTAAGGCCCACACATATCACGTGGTAGCATCATGATGCATGCAATTCACATATTTCATACAGATAACCATAATGAATTACTGAAACAACAAAGAATGCTTAATCTAACAATAACACCATATAAGGTGTTCAAGGCTGTTCTTTTTATTTCTTCCATGTATAAGTTGGCTACAGTGGGAGACACTGGTAAGCCCACGGTGCAACCATGTTCCTGCCTGTAGAAGACATCTTTGTATTTGAAAGAAGGGTAAAGAAGCCATCTCTGTCAAACTGAAGAACCCATTCCTGATCAGAGGGGGTGGGGTATGACACCACCTGTCAGCTACTTGCAATATAGTCCTAACATCTTTACCTGGCATCTCCACAACAGTTCACACCTTCATTCGTGCAAACAGAAGACTAATGACTCGTTACCTCTACAACTCTTGACAACCCTCATGTGATTGCTGTACCTTAAAACAACTCACAGAGTTTATAAGCCGGAAGACTACGCACCATGGTTTAGAACAGAAGAAGCCTCTTGGATGTGCAGTGAAATGTCTTGTAGACAACACGGTAAGTCCAGTTGCCTTGATTTACTATTTGCTTGATATACAATGACTGGGATGACTGAGAACCTTCATAGGCATCTGAGTAAAATGTGATTAAATTACTTTGATAATTTATCATAGGTCACAAACTTAATCTGTCAATATTACTTCAAAAAGTTTTTTTTGCTGCTGGACAGAAAACTGATCAAATATACTAGATTAACCTACTAATTGCTTGCTCAGTCAATTATAACTAAATAGTTAATACATCAATGCATCATTGAACTAATGCTACAAACTTTGCTGCTTAATGAGTCATACTTCATTTAGCAAGGGACTGTCAGTGGAAATAAATATGCAGTGACTGCACAATTTTGGCCTTCTGGTAGAAGGAAGGTCATTGATGAGATAACTGAAGATGGTTGAGGCCAGAACACTATCCCAAGGAACTTCTGCAGTGATATCTTGGTGCTGGGATGATTGACCTCCAACAACCATAACCATCATCCTTCATAGTACAACTCCAATCATCGGAGTATTTTTCCCATGACACCCATTGGCTTCAGTCTAACAGCACTCCTTGTTTCTACGTAAACACGAGGAATTCTGCAGATGCTGGAAATTCAAGCAACACACATCAATGTTGCTGGTGAATGCAGCAGGCCTGGCAGCATCTCTAGGAAGAGGTACAGTCGACGTTTTGGGCCGAGACCCTTCGTCCGGACTAACTGAAGGAAGAGTAGTAAGAGATTTGAAAGTGGGAGGGGGAGGGGGAGATCCAAAATGATAGGAGAAGACAGGAGGGGGAGGGATGTAGCCAAGAGCTGGACAGGTGATTGGCAAAAGGGATATGAGAGGATCATGGGACAGAAGGACCAGGGAGAAGGAAAGGGGGGAGGGGGAGAAAAAAAACCCAGAGGATGGGCAAGGGGTATAGTGAGAGGGACAGAGGGAGAAAAAGGAGAGAGAGAGAAAGAATGTGTGTATATAAATAAATAACGGATGGGGTACGAGGGAGACTTGGGGCATTAGTGGAAGTTAGAGAAGTCAATGTTCATGCCATCAGGTTGGAGGCTACCCAGACGGAATATAAGGTGTTGTTCCTCCAACCTGAGTGTGGCTTCATCTTTACAGTAGAGGAAGCCGTGGATAGACATATCAGAATGGGAATGGGATGTGGAGCCACACATTTTAATTCCACATCCCATTCCCATTCTGATATGTCCATATCATGTCTATGTCTATATCAGGCGTTGGGTCTCAACACCTCTCTCTGCAACAGGATCTCGGACTCTGTGACAGAAAGGCCACATCAGTCCGTGCTGGCAGCAACATCTCTAGCTCATCACACTGAGCACCAGGACTATGTGCTGAACCCGCAGCCATTCACACGGATGATGCATGACTGCACTACTAGAGCTGGTTCAAACCAAATCATCTAGTTCGCTAATGTCACAACAGTGGCTGGCCTCATCAACAACAACGGTGAGACGGAGCACAGAGGAGGTAGAACTCTTCGTAGAGTAGTATGAGCACAACAACTTGTGACTTAACGTAGACAAGACTAAAGAGATGATTGTGGACTTTAGAAAGGTTCAGCTGACCAATCCTCAATGCACAAAAAATGGCTCCTTCATGGAGAGAGTTAGGAGCACCAAGTTTCTGGAATGCACATAATGGATGATCTCAGCTGATCCCTCATCGCCACCACTTTAGTCAAGAAAGCAGCGTTTCCACTTCCTGAGGAGATTGAGATGAGAGAGACTCCGCCCACCCCCCTCCACCACGCTAACCAAGTTTTACAGGAGCACTGTAGAGAGTGTCCTGATCAGCCACATCTCCGTTTGGTATGGGAATCGCAAGGCATCTGACTGCAAGTCCCTAAAAGGATTGCATGGACTGCTGACAGCACCATTGGAATCTCTCTTTCACCCATCGGAATAATTTATCAGGAGCGCTGCGTAGGCAGGGTCCTTAGTATTGTCAATGATCTCTCCGATCCGGCCCCTACCATCAGGCAGGAGGTACTGTGGCATTGCTCAAGGACTGTAAGGATGGGAAGCTGCTTCTTCCCCCAGGCTGTGAGACCGCTGAGCTCCCTGCCACCTCCCAGTTCCCACCTGGTATGACGTGCCGGTAGTGTTAGACTGTTTACAGGAGATTGAGAGCCTGGATGAACAGACTTCAGAAGAGCTCATTCCCCACTGCTATCTGACTTCTGAACCAAGCACCCCTGAATGAAGGGTCTGCAACAGAAATGGTGACCATCGATTTTCCCCCATAGGTGTGGTCTGACCCACTGAGTTCCTCCAGCACCTTTGCAGGTTGGTTCGGATTTTCACACCTGCAGCTTCTTGTATCAAATTCTCTGCTCAGTGATGGTGCACAGTCTCAAACTTTTCATTCAGCTTCTTCCATTCTGTCACTTCTGCATTTCTTTTTGCACTTCTCTACTTTGCACTCTGCGTTCTCTTTTGCGCTTATCGCTGTACTTATTGTTGTATTTGTACTATCATATATGTTCTGTACTCCGTGAGTTACAAGTGATCAACAAATGTCATTGCCCCCTGGCGTATATGACAATAGAGTAAACAAGCCAACTCAGTGCCCAGTTAAGTGTCGCTGAAACATGGCAATTGTATCTGATTGCACCAGCTCCTCTGGCATCGTGTTCTATCAGTCATCTCAGACCCACAGAGCTGAAATGGGAAAAAGCTTATCCCTGACATAGAAGATAAGTTATAACAGCAGTTCAAGAGCTACCTAACATACAATCAGAATTTCATACACGACATAAAAGTGTCTTGGCGATTGGATTAAAATATCAATGTCAGGAGCATTGCAGACATGCGGAGTGTGAATACAGAACACAGGCACAGCAGAAGCGCGTTTGGACCACGAAGTTGTGCTGTCTTTTTAACCTACTATATCATCAACCTAACCCTATCCTCCCACATAGCCCACAGCTTTCCCTTTTTCTTTCATCCATGTGCCTATCTAAGAGAATCCTAAATGTCCCAGATGGATCAGACTCTACCACCACCCCTGACAGTTTACTCCAGGCATTAGCACTTTCTGTATAAAAACCCTACCTCTGAAATCACCCCTAAACTTTCTTCCACTCACCTAAGAAAGATATCCTCTGGTATTAGCAATTGCTGTACTGGGAAATAAAAGTGCTGGCTGCCCGCTCTACAAATCCCTCTGATAATCGTTTGCAGCTCTATGAAGTTGCTTTTCATCCTCCTTTGCTCCAAAGAGCCTTAGTCTGCTCAACCTTTCCTCATAAAACATGTTCTCTAATCCAGCAGCACACATCAAAGTTGCTGGTGAACGCAGCAGGCCAAGCAGCATCTCTAGGAAGAGGTGCAGTCAACGTTTCAGGCCGAGACCCTTCGTCAGGACTAACTGAAGGAAGAGTGAGTAAGGGATTTGAAAGTTGGAGGGGGAGGGGGAGATGCAAAATGATAGGAGAAGACAGGAGGAGGAGGGATAGAGCCGAGAGCTGGACAGGTGATAGGCAGAAGGGGATACGAGAGGATCATGGGACAGGAGGTCCGGGAAGAAAGACAAGGAGGGGCGGGGGGAACCCAGAGGATGGGCAAGAGGTATATTCAGAGGGACAGAGGGAGAAAAAGGAGAGTGAGAGAAACAATGTGTGTATAAAAATAAGTAACAGATGGGGTACGAAGGGGAGGTGGGGCATCAGTGGAAGTTAGAGAAGTCGATGTTCATGCCATCAGGTTGGAGGCTACCCAGATGGAATATAAGGTGTCATTCCTCCAACCTGAGTGTGGCTTCATCTTTACAGTAGAGGAGGCCGTGGATAGACATGTCAGAATGGGAATGGGATGTGGAATTAAAATGTGTGGCCACTGGGAGATCCTGCTTTCTCTGGCAGACAGAGCGTAGGTGTTCAGCAAAGCGGTCTCCCAGTCTGCGTCGGGTCTCGCCAATATATAAAAGGCCACATCGGGAGCACCGGACGCAGTATATCACCCCAGTCGACTCTAAAGCTTCTTCACTCAAGTCCATGGGTTTATTCAAAGTTGATTGGTCGGAGCATCATGGGATATGGTGAAAGGACAGGTGTATGGGGTCGAATGGGATCCGGGATCAGCCATGATGAAATGGCGGAGCAGACTTGATGGGCTGAATGGCCTAATTCTGCTCCTATGTCTTATCGTCCTATCCTTCCCACAGCGAGGCAACTAGAAATAAACACAATACTCCAAGTGAGCTTGAAGCAGAGTTCTACAGAGCTCTAACTCACGGGACGAAGTGAGAAAGGGAATGAGTAACAATATTTCCCCCCATGTGGGCTGGCGTGCTCCACTTGGGTTTACTGAGGTGATAGACTGGAGTGCTGCGAATGCACCGGAGAGCACCAGCGTCCAAGTGATCAAAGTGTCCTTGGGATCAGCAACGGCATGGAAGAAGAAATGCTCTAAGTAGCAGTGAGAAAATGAAAGCAGCCATGAATAAAAGGTCAGCCACACAAAATATTCAAATGCAAATGCAATGTTTGATGTGCTTTTCCATGGTAACTGTCACTTATTTCCTTCACTTTAAATTTAAGCATCAATTAGATCAAAACCCCAAGACCCAACTGCATGCAATAATACCATAGACAGAATAGATCATTGCTGGACTATTTGGATAAATAGCAGCAGGGAGTTATTGCAGATATTTTTGCCGCACTGTAGCTATTTTGGCAGGACTCCTAACACTGTGGTGAGCCAAGTCAATCTTTAAACAAATAAAAAAAATCATTAATCCTTCAGAATTGAACACAGTTAATCCAATTAGAAATTTGAGCTAATTCTTTGCTTATTACTTTGTTCCAAATTGAGTGTGTCCCAGAAGTCAGATGAAGCTTGCCTGAGTCAGATGCAGCTGCAGAGCCAAGCCTTCATGTTGTAGCTGCAACCTAATTCACATTTAATTCTACAGCAGAGGTTTCTTTCTTTCTTTTTAAATCTTTTTATTAAATAAGTATACAAAAAAGTAAGCCATATAGACACTAATACATTGTTAGAATATAATAAAATTACAGAAGATATTAATACAAAAAAAATACTACAAACAATGTAATTTAAACATAACATACCAAGGTAACATAATAGTATACTCATTTTATATATATATCAATGGAGAAAAAGAAAAAAAAAACCCAAAAAAACCCACCGTGCAACTAACTAAAAGCAAAGCAAAGCAATGGGCTAACTTGAAACCAAACAGAGTTAAACTTAAAATCACGTCCTCAATCCCGACCTCCATTAAAAACAGTGAAAAAAACAAGAAGGGTATATATTACATTAAATGAAAATATTGAATAAAAGATCTCCAAGTCTGTTCAAATTTAAATGAGGAGTCATAAAGATTGCTTCTAATTTTCTCCAAGTTCAAGCATAACATCGTCTGAGAAAACCAAAAAAAGGTGGTTGGAGCATTAAGCTCTTTCCAATGTTGTAAGATACATCTTTTCACCATTAAAGTAAGAAATGCAATCATTCTACGGGCTGAAGGGGAGAGATTACTGGAAATTTTAGGTAGTCCAAAGATAGCAGTACTAGGGTGAGGAGAGATATCTATATTCAATACCTTGGAGATAATATTAAAAATGTCTCTCCAAAAAGTTTCCAAAGTAGGGCAAGACCAAAACATATGAGTTAAAGAGGCTATCTGCCCCGGACATCTATCACAAAAAGGATTAATATGAGAATAAAAGCGCGCTAACTTATCTTTGGACATATGTGCTCTATGAACAACTTTAAATTGAATTAGGGAATGTTTAGCACAAATAGAGGAAGTATTGACTAATTGTAAAATCTGCCCCCAGTCATCCACAGAAATGGTAAACCCCAATTCCTGTTCCCAATCTACCCTAATCTTATCAAATGGAGCTTTCCTAAGTTTCATAATAATATTATAAATCATAGCCGATGCACCTTTCTGACATGGATTAAGGTTGATTATAGTATCTAAAATGTATGTAGGAGGGAGCATTGGAAAGGAAGAAAGTATAGTACTTAGGAAATTTCTAACTTGTAAATATCTAAAAAAATGTATTCTTGATAAATTATATTCATTAGATAATTGTTCAAAAGACATAAGGGAACCATCTAAAAACAAATCCAAAAACCGTGAAATATCCTTAGTCTTCCAAATTTGAAAAGCACGATCCGTAAAAGAGGGAGGAAAAAATATGTTACCTAAAATAGGAATCGCTAACCCAAATTGATTAAGATCAAAAAATTTTCTGAATTGAAACCAAATACGCAAGGTATATTTAACTATCGGGTTAGACACCTGTTTAAGGCGTTTCCAATCAAAAGGAAGAGAGGAACCTAAAATAGAGCCAAGTGTAAAACCCTGAACAGATTGTAATTCCAATGCTACCCATTTAGGAATGGATAGTATATCCTGGTCCAGTAACCAGAATTTCATATGTCGAATATTAATTGCCCAATAATAAAATCTAAAGTTAGGTAATGCTAAGCCTCCACCTCTCTTAGCTTTCTGTAAATGTATTTTACCCAGTCTCGGTTTTTTATTCTGCCAAATAAATGAAGAAATTTTAGAGTCAACTTTGTCAAAAAAAGATTTTGGAACAAAGATTGGTAACGCCTGAAATATATATAAAAATTTTGGCAAAAAAAACATCTTAACTGCATTAATACGACCAATCAAAGTTAAATATAAAGGAAGCCATTTAGATGAAAGTTGAGTAATATGGTCTATTAATGGTAAAAAGTTAGTCTTAAATAAATCTTTGTATTTACAAGTAATTTTAATCCCAAGATATGAAAAATAATTATTAATCAATTTAAATGGAAATTTATAATATAAGGGAAGTTGTTTATTAATCGGAAAGAGTTCACTCTTACTAAGATTTAATTTATAACCTGAAAAAAGACCAAATTGTGCTAATAACTCTAAAACAGCCGGGATGGATTTTTGAGGATTAGAAATATATAAAAGTAAATCATCAGCATAGAGTGATAATTTATGGGACTTTAAGCCCCGAGTTATCCCAGTAATATTTGGAGATTCCCGAATGGCAATTGCAAGAGGTTCTAATGCAATATCAAATAATAAGGGACTAAGAGGACAGCCTTGTCGAGTACCTCGAAAAAGAGAGAAAAAAGGTGAACTTAAAGAGTTAGTACGGACCGAGGCCACAGGAGAATAATATAAGAGTTTAATCCAGGATATAAATTTCAAACTGAAATTAAACCTTTCAAGCACCTTAAATAAATAAGGCCATTCTACTCTATCAAAAGCTTTCTCGGCATCTAAAGAGATAACACACTCAGGAACATTTTGTGAGGGAGTATAAACGATATTTAACAGTGTACGAATATTATAAAAAGAGTAACGACCTTTAATAAAACCCATTTGGTCTTCCGAAATAATAGAGGGAAGTACTTTTTCTAATCTATTTGCTAATAACTTAGAAAAAACTTTAGAATCAACATTTAATAAAGATATTGGTCTATAAGATGTACATTGAGCAGGATCTTTATCCTTCTTTAATATTAAAGAAATTGACGCTCTATTAAAAGATTCAGGAAGTTTACCAAGTTTCGATGAAGCCTCAAAAACCCTACAAAGCCAAGGGATTAATGAAGGAGCAAAACATTTATAAAATTCTACAGTAAACCCATCAGGGCCAGGAGCTTTCCCTAAATTCATAGAGAAAATAACATTCTTAATCTCATCCATGGTAATAGGAGTATCTAACATAGAAGCCATATCCTGTGAAATCTCAGGGAAATCTAAATTATCTAAAAAATCATTCATATATTTAGAATCTCGAGGAGACTCTGATTGATATAAGGAAGAGTAAAAATCACAGAAGGTTTGATTAATCCCCACATGATCAAATATTAGTCGATCATTTTGGTTATAAATCTGATTAATTTGAGATTTAGCATAATTAGACTTCAATTGATTAGCCAACAGTTTACCAATTTTGTCACTGTGTACATAAAATTCACTTCTTGTTTTCTTTAATTGGTTTACAATCGAGGACGAGAGTAATAAACTGTATTCCATTTGAAGTTCAGTTCTTTGTTTATATAACTCCTCAGAAGGAGCTATAACATATTTCTTATCAATTTCCTTAATCTTGTCCACAATTACCAACTCCTGCTGCTTCTGCTTCTTCCTTAAAGCAGCAGAATACGAGATAATCTGACCACGAATATAAGCTTTAAAAGTATCCCAAAGAATGTTAACAGAAATATCCTCTGTATAGTTAATTGTAAAAAAAAGATCAATCTGTTCATTCATAAAGTTAACAAAGTCCGAGTCCTGAAGCAACAGCGAATTAAAACGCCATTGTCTATTATTTTGTATATTGGCCAGAATTTTAATAGAAAGCTTAAGTGGAGCATGATCCGAAATGGTTATAGAACCATAATCACATTTAATCACTAAGGGAATAAGACGAGAATCAATAAAGGAATAATCAATTCTTGAATAGGAATGATGAACATGTGAAAAAAAAGAAAAATCTTTTTCCTGAGGATGCAAAAAGCACCAAATGTCCGTCGACCCAGAATCAGAAAGAAATGAGTTAATCAAAGTTGCAGATTTATTAGGTAAGGTCCGTAAAGGAGCCGAACGGTCCAAAGCTGGAGACAAACAGGTATTAAGATCTCCGCCCCAGATCAATGAAAACTCATTCAAATTCGGAAACTGATTAAATAATGATTTATAAAATTCCGGACAATCCATATTAGGAGCATAAACTTTAACCAAAACTACTTTTTTATTAAATAGTAAACCACTAACCAATAGAAATCTACCATTCGGATCAGAAATAATATCATGTTGTATAAAAGTAACCGAGGAGTCTATAAAAATAGAGACGCCTCGAATCTTAGCATTGGAGTTCGAATGAAACTGTTGGCCCTTCCAGAATTTAAAAAAACGTAGTCTGTCCCCCCTCCGCACATGGGTCTCTTGTAAAAATAAAATTTGTGCTTTAAGTCTCCGGAACACTTTAAAAACTTTTTTCCTTTTAATAGGATGATTAAGACCATTAGTATTCCAGGAGACAAAATTAATAATAGACTCCATAAACCCTAAGGTCAACCCACAACAAGGAGGATTGACGATAGGCTCGACCCACGAACCCGGAAAGGGAACAGAACATACAAGAGATACCGGGAAGAAGAACGCAACCCATACTTCAATAATGTATATAGCCCAAGAAGAAAGAAACTAAAAAGTGAAGCCCCTCCCACCACCCCCCACCCCATGTCCCGAAAGCTAAGTCTAACGCAGACCAGCCCGAAAGAAGCAAGCACTAAAACTACCCCAATGACTTCCGGTATACGCTCCCTAAAAAAGTGTAAATATAAAAAAGATCAGCTGATTATAAAACAGTAAAAGAATAAAAAAAGATAACTCAATTAAAATAAACACATACCAAAATAAAAGCCAGAAAATATATGAAAAAAAAACGCAATAAACATCAGACCCATGAATAAACAGAACAACAAAAAAGAAATAAGATTATTAACCTAGTTATAAAAACCTACAAAACAAAATAGATTTTAAAAAAACTACAAAATTTAAGGCCACAAAGGAAATACGTAAGATGACAATAAGGAAGTAACCACCCAGAATCCCCTGGGAAAAAGAAAGAAATGACGCAGTTAAAAAGAAAGTTTAGCAACCACATTAAGTAATCAAAAATAAACTTTTCTGCCCATATAAGGCAAAAAAAAATTAAGACCAACAAATACACAGCCTCCGATCAGCGGAAATAGTTAAAAAATTACAATTAAAATGTCGATGGTGAAAATTGATCCAAATAACTCTGGGCATCCGATGGAGAGTCAAAAAAACGGAGGGCTCCATCCGGCGTACGAATCCTTAGACGTGCAGGGTAAAGAAGCGCTGGTCTTAAATCTGTTGATCCCGGATTGGTTTACTGAAATCTTCCACGAATCGGAATTTAAGATCCAGAAAATCAATGAAACCCTTAGATCGAACGAATCGAAACAGTTTCTCCTTGTCTTGAAAGTAATGAAAACGTAAAATGACATGTCGAGGTTTATCTGACCTAGGCGAGTATGATGGAACTCTGTGAACACGATCCAATAATGGTGGTTGGTCAGGAAATACAGTAGGAAATGCATCTTTTAAAAGTTGAGAAAAATACTTCATAGGGTTATCGGATTCAACAGCTTCACGCACCCCAATCATTCGAAGATTCTGCCGTCGCATTCTAGATTCTAAGTCAGAGTTTTTAAAGGTCAGAAAGTCGAGTTTCTTCTTCATTACATTAATTGTTTCTTCAATTTTCTCCATCTTGAGCTCACTTTGTTGCGTGGATTTTTGAAGATCAGATATAGCCGACCGATGTTCCGTAATAGATATTTGTATCTTCTCAATTGAATCGGCAATTTTCTGGAAACTAGTTGAAATTTCCTCCCGAATTAGCTCCGATATAGCTTTCAAAGTCACTGGTGGTTCAGTCGGAGGGAAATCGGTACCTTTCGGTTTAACCGGAGGTTTGCCATCCTTCCCGTTTTTCCCATTCTTAGACATAGCAGATCTTAAACGCATCCAGTTATCGAAGAGCCCAACTTAATTCAAAGTATTGTAAAAGTTGATGCCTTAATGGTTACTTAAAATATAGCTGATCAGAAGAAAAAAAACTCAGAGGTAATGGAGCGAGTCAAGAACGCGACTTCACTCCATGAGCGCTACCGGAAGTCCCCCAGCAGAGGTCTCAATCCAGAATTTTAAGATGATTAAGTAGGATCGGTTTTCCTGCACACTTCATTGTCGTTCAACAAATACACCCAGTGTGCAAATGATGGTGGTGAGAAGGTATGTAACATCACCAGTGATCATCATACCAGGAACCAACTCCAATACAGTTATACAGGAGCCACCCTGACTGAGTCCAATCACAGATGCGGGGATTACAAGGTTTGCAGATATTAACTAACCCTGAATTTTGAATTTTACATACTTACTTCTCATAATTGTGCCCAATAACTGTGATCCAGCGTGAGTTTCCCTCGTACACTCAGTTCAGACTTCACCCTATTCTTCCTCAGGAACTGAAGTTCACCAGTCCTTATACGACCCTACCAAAGTATCAGTCTTGGTTAGTCTGTAGCTCACTTACCCAGTCAAAGGCTACGAATGACCACCTTGAAAGCTTGAACATAGCCACCATTCAGCTTTTGCTGGGGAAGTCTATTACGGCTTGAGTGACATCTCTACTTCTTTTCTAATCAGCCTAGCTCTAATCCTAAGATGCTGCTCCTCATGGAAATAGCCTCTCTGTGTCAATCCTATTTGAATGTCTGTGGGATACTGTTGTGCCCTTGCCAGCATTGGTAATCAGAGAGTGGGACTATCAGCAAAACATCCTTTATTGAAGGCAGTATCATTGCTAGACTGTGGAATCTGGTTAAAGCAATGTATCAAGAACCAAAGCATGATTAAAAACTGCTTCACAATGTTGTTCTGTGCCCATTCACCAGAAAGGGATTATATTACTGAGCTCTTTCAAAGCTTTAAATAATTCAGTCAGATTATTTCTAAAACCATTCAGATTTTCTCACTTCAATTTCTAGTACTGTAAAGACTGATCAGAGCTTTCTTGGTGCCTCTATCAGTAACATAGTTTGTGGTATGAACACGTCAATCCTTCTTAGAGTGCACTAATAATGATTGAGAAGTCGTCAGTGATATTATGTTTTGTATCCCTGAAGAATAGAAGTATTTTCAGATAGAAACTGAAAGATCAGAAAACAGAATACTTCATTTAGAGGATTAAAAGTAAAGCGCAGTTTTCCAATAATGAACATATAACTAAGACAGAAAGCATGCTTTTTAAAAATTTGTTAAAACCTCTGAGAGATGTGTTATAAAATTAAAGTCTCAATGTAAATGAAAGCTGATGTTACTTATGGCTACTGCTGTGTATTCTATAATCCTGGCTTCAGTACAATTAGACCTCTCAAAAGGTACAGTGCATTGAAATATTGATCCACTCACCAGTGGCAGATTAACGTTAATGCCAAAAAACAATAAAGTCGCTACTTGATCTGCAAAAAATACTTCGTTAATTTACCAATGCTGACTGCCATTTCATTAACCTCTGGATGCTCACTTCTCAGACTGTGGAGGATTTTGGCTAGCCAGGTTGGATAAATACCTTTCTGAGACTAGACTTTGTGTCTGTATTGTTTAATGCCTGGATCAACAGAAAATCCACGTGTAGACATAAGATTAAATGGTGTTGCCCTCTAGCCTACAGTTGTACACCACGAGGCGATGTGATTTAAGTGTTTTACCTTCTAGCTTGCTCAGATCAATACCAAATATGGAAATGTTGAACAAACCATTCCTGTTAGAATTACCCATAAAGGGAGCGTGTGTACTGATCTTAAGCAGAGACATTGCTCTCTGGAGGGACAACTCCCCATGTCACATAAATAAAGAGTCTCCTGATGAATACCTGGGTCTGAGTCTTGCATGGATAAGGAAACTCCCTCACACAGTGCCCTTAAATTTACGACCATTTATTGAGAAGGTCACAACAGATTCTGGGGTAAAATTCCAACAATGCACCCACAGTCCACAACCTTTGTCTTCATTTAGAATGTTTCTGGAATATGGCCATCACAGGCAAGGGTAGTATTTATTGCCCTTCGTTAATGACCCTAGAAATTGGTGGTGAGACACTTTTGAACCACTGCTGTACCTCTGGTGAAGGCACTCCATCGGTCCTGTTGGGTAAAGCATTCCAGGATTTGGACTCACTGAGGATGAAGGAAAAGCTGATCCTCTTCCAGGTCAGGATCAGACGGCGACGTGCAGGTTGTGGAGTCCCTTCACCTGCTGCCCATGTATTTCTTGAAGGTAGATGTCGCGTGCTTGGAAAGTTTAATGGAGAAACTGTGCTGGGTTTTGTGGACAGTACAACTTGCAGCCACTGTGTGCTGTGGGTGGGGGAGTGCCTGCGTAGGATGGTGCAACATGCAGGAGCATTTGTACTTGATGGTTCATGGATGTTGGAGCTGTGCTCACCTGCAGATGTGGACAGCATTGCTTTTGACTAGTGCCCTGTGGATGGTGGAAATGCCGTGGGATGTCGCCCTTTCTGTAGGAAATTTCAGCCTCTGACCTTCTCTTGGTTCCACAGAGGAGGCTATTCCACCTGCATATTTCTCTGTATGGGCAATGCAGCCACTTCCACTCATTCACTCTCTCTTCCTTGCTCTGCAATTTCTTCCCTTTCAGATATTTATTGGTATTCCTTGTTAATTTCTGCCTCTGACACTGCCTATGTCAGTGTATTCCAGCCCTAAACTCTCCACCCCACTGAGTGAAAATATTTTGTCACATCATTTTTTTTAACCTTTTGCTAATCACCTTCATTCTAAATCCCCTCAATCTCAGTCTTTTCAATAGAACCATAAAACAGGAAAACAGGCCATTCGGCCCAACTGGTCCGTGCTGACAAAGATGCCCATCTAGGCTAGTCCCATTTGGTAGCATTTGGCATGACCCAAAACTTTCAAAACTTTTCCATTCCATGTACCTGTCAACTGTGTACTAGAAATTGTTATTTAAAACCTCACTTTAAACCTATACCCTCTTGTTCTGACTCTCTAACCACAGGAAAAGGTCTAAGTGCACTCATGCTGGCTAAGTCCCACATGATTTTATAAACCTCTACAGGATCACCTCTCAGAGTCCCAAAGTCCAAGGAACAGTGTTCTTGCCTGTCCAAGCTCTCTCTATAACTCAGTCCCTCAAGTCCTGGCAGCATCCTTCTAAATCTCTTCTGCACCTTTTCCAGTTTAATAACACCTTTCCTATAGTAGAGCAACTAAAGCTGAAGACAATACTTCAAGTGCACCTTCACCAGCGTCCTGTTAACCACACTATGAACTCCTAACTTCTATAATGGGAATAGCTTCACTTTATCCACCACCATGATTTTAAACAGTTTTTCACAAGCTCAGAACTCTATATACTCTAAAAAATTTGTTTCTCAACTTGTCCTGCTGCTTTACATATTCTATGCACATTGACCCCCAGATTTTTCTTGTATCATTTTTGAATTATACCCCCGGTTTATATCGCATTTTCTCATTTTTCTTATGAAAACTACCAACAGTTCTGGAGAGACTCAGTGATAGAAAAAATGAACTAAACATAAGTAGGAATAGGCCATAGTTCCCTGAATCTGCTTTGACTTCCAGTAATTTAGAGCTGATTTGACACCTGGCCTCCCACTTTCCTACCATTGACACCGTAATTGATTTCCCTGTAGTCCAAAACTCTGTCCATCTCAGGCATTAATAAGTTCTGTGACTTTGTCTCCTCAACTCAGGAGTACAGACTTCCAATGGTACATGACACTCTGAAATAATGTTTTTGTCATCTTAAGTGATTGATCCCTGATCCTGGACCATGGTCCATTGTTTAATCCAACACCCTTCTATCATCTACCTTGTGAAACTGCTCAAATCCTTAAACATCTCAATCAGATCTCTTTGTCCTGTTTGGAACTCCAGATCTTATGGGCCTGATCTGCTTAACATTTGTTCATAATGTACCCCCCTCCACCAATGGAATATACCTTCACTGCATGGCATCCACGGCAAGAATTCCCTTCCTACAATAAAGAGACTAAAACCACATGTGATACTCCAGCTGTGGTCCCAGCAAAGTATTCTCCAACTTTTGTACTTCTCGCCCTTTGAAGTTTTTCCCCTTTACTGTACCTACATGTGAAATACCTGTGTTAAACAAGGGCACTCTGATCTTTCAGCCCTCCAGCCATAATCAGTCTCACTTTACTTCACCAACAGCCTTTTACACCCACTCTTCTTGCCAAAGTAGACAGCCTCACACTTAACCTCTATCTACCATAATTTTGCCCACTCTCTTAACTTGTTTAATTCCCTTTGCATACTTTTTATGTCTAGATTACAACTTATTGCAATCTGTGTAGGTATCGGCAGCAAACTCCGATACAATGTCACTATTACAACGCACCGCTGCCACAAAACAACAAATTTCACAATGTGCAGCAAGTCAGTGATATTAAACCTGATTCTGAATGTCTTCCCAACGTTTCTCCGTTTATCTTGGAATGCATGCGATGTTGCAGTGGGGTGCTACCCTCTCAGGTATACAGATATTGGAAGTGTGCAAGAGGTCCTTTGCACATAATTAATAAAGTTGATTGGCTGTGAAGACAAAGGAGCAGAAGTGAAATAAATCAAAATTAACCTTGGTCCATTGGGACTATTTGCAATGCCGTGCCATGGATCACTACAAAGTAAGAATCTATCTACTTGAATCATAGCAAAGGTAAAGTCAGCAGTATTGCAGGGCTATATCCCTCTAGAAATTAGAAATCTCATCAATATGAACCGCATGATTTATGTTGTCTCATCAGTATGCTGAAGACTGCTAAGCTGAGTGTTTTTTAATTCACTTTGGATTGTCCATAAGGCCAGCATCTATTACTGCTCTTGAGAAGGGGTTGGTGAGCCTTGATCTTGAAATGTAGCAGTCCTTCTGGTAAAATAACTCCTACAGAACTGTTAGATTTATAGTTTACGGATTTAGATTCAATGACATTGCAGGACTGGAACATATGTGTTTAAGTTGAGTTGGTGTAAATCTTGGAAGGGAATCTGCAGGTGGTGGTATCCCATTTGTTCATTTTGATGATAGAAGTCATGGGTTTGTAAGGTGCCGGCTAGCACCCTGGGGGATTAGCCACTGTGTATTTTGCATTGCATTGAGAAGCTATAATAGTTCAATTGGAAATTGGCAACGTTTATAAGTATTCAGTTCATTACTGCATGGAAAAAGGAAAAATCTACACTTTTGTTCCTCAGGTTGTGATGGATACTATGTGATCAGGAAACTATAAGACTCCTGTCCATGGAAATATCTAGGGCCTTCAGCAACTCACACCCAGCTGCCTATCATCCTCTCTCTCTCAGTTCCCCCCTTCATTTACCACTATGTGAACTCTCTCCTCACTCACGGCCTCCTGTTCAGTCAGTTTCTCTAACCCTCTCCTTGGTCACCTGCTCCTCTCAGCTCCCTGCCCTCCATTTCCCTCAGTCTACACCTTTCATGATCTTAAATCGGTCTACCAGATCTTCTTGCATCCTTCTCTGCTTCATAGACAGCAACATGAGCTTCTCCAGCCTATCGTATATGAACTTCCCCATCCCCAGAACCATTTTAGAAAATCCCTTCTAGGGGGATGTCACGTGATGACATGGGATTGAGACGTGTAAATCCAGCTGTCCCGCAACAAGTCCGTAAAGTACCGTTTAAACAAAACAAAGTTAGTAAATATTTTCTGAAAACTATTTATAAACTTTGTAAGACTACTTTACGATATGCCTCCTAAACCGCAACAAAAGAAGTCTGCTGTTGCGAAGCAGTCGCGAGATGGGAAGAAAAAAGGGCCTACTGCAACGATGGAGCCTTGGACTCAGGTTGGATCTCCTTCGGTAGAACAGGGAGCAACGGCGGTGGCAACGGTTTCTTCGAAGAAGACGCCGGTAATGCGCAAGCGCAAAGAAGAGCGCATGCGCAAACCGACACAACACAAACTACAAGAACCGACAACCACTGCAATTGAAAATGACTCAGAGTCAGAATCGGATTCCGCAGAGAACATAGATGAAGAAGAGGAGGAAGAACTGGAAGCGATTGGAAGTAAAAGAGATGATAGTGATATCATCTCCTTTACTTCCAGAAGCTATATTGCAATTAACGGCTGAATTAAGAAAAGTAAGAGAAGAACTTAGAGATACGAAGATGTGCTATGATAAAGTTATGGCAAGACAGGACAAAATGGATAAGAAGATGGAAAGAGCAATGGGGCATATGAATGACAGAGTGGAAAAAACAGAAAATGATTTGCTTGTCTGGAATTCGGAAAGAAACCGACTCTTGGAGAAAGTGGACATGTTGGAAAATTTTAGTAGACGTAATAATATTAAAATTGTTGGTCTTAAAGAAGGTATGGAGGGAGATAAACCAATAGAATTTTTTCAAAGATGGATCCTGGATGTTTTGCAAATGGAAGAGGGGTTCGATCAATTGAAATTGAGCGGGCACATAGAGCTTTAAGACCAAAACCAAACGATGACCAATATCCACGATCAATTTTAATAAAATTCTTAAGATTTCAAGACAAGGAAAGGATTCTACAGGCAGCTACTCGAGCTGCCAAAGATAGAAAAGGGCCATTGATAATTGGAGAGAACAAAGTTTTTTTCTATCCTGATATAAGTTACGAACTTTTGAAGAGAAGGAAGAAATTTAATCCAGTGAAAAATACCCTATGAGAGCATGGTTATCAATTTACACTGCATTATCCTGCAACTTTGAAGATTTTTTTGTCTGGTGGAGAAAAAAGATTTTTTGATGATTATCAGAAAGCAGAGCAGTTTGTGTGAGATTCTCTGAAAACTCACCAGACACAAGAACAAACCCAGGAGAGCGAGATAGATTGAAGATGAGGATTGGGTTAGAGAATGGACTTGATAGATTTTTGAAGCTGGATGAATGTATAAATATATTATTAATTATACGAGGGGGGGTAAGAAAGGTTAAAACTGGAGGAATATTAGTTGGGAATAGTAATACTAATTTTGTCTATATATATATAATGTTTTTTTTGTTGCGGGGGAGCTGGAAGAAGCACTGATCGATTGCTACGCTAGTCATGTGTGCAAGCGTGGCTTTTGCCATGACCCGCAAAATGGAGGGGGGTAGTGTTGTATATCCTTTCGTTCACAACATTAGTGGGGGGGTATTTTGTTTTTTCTTTTTTTGTTCTTTTTCTTTCTTCTTTTTTCTTTCTGCCTGGAAGGTTGGGAGGGAGACACATAGCAACATGGTGAAGTTTAAAGAGATTCCCCAAGGAACTATGAAAGTTGAGAAGATAAATAATGTTTTAGATTGGAGTAACTTTGTGAAGAATAATGACTAATTTATTGAATTTTTTGAGTTTTAATGTTAATGGGCTTAATGGACCAGTGAAAAGAAAAAGAATCTTCACACATATTAAAAAAATGAAGATAGATTTAGCTTTTTTACAGGAAACGCACCTAACGGAAACAGAACATCAGAAACTAAAGAGAGATTGGGTGGGTAGTGTTGTTGCGGCTTCATTTAATTCAAAAGCGAGGGGAGTAGCAATTTTGATCAATAAAACGTTACCAATTAGAATACAAAATGTAATAATTGATTCTGCGGGGAGATATGTGATTATACATTGTCAACTTTTCTCTGAATTATGGACTTTTATGAACATTTATGCACCAAATGAAAATGATGCAAAATTCATACAAGAAGCTTTTCTGAATTTGGCGGATGCGCATGAAAAAATATTAATTGGAGGAGACTTTAATTTTTGCTTAGACCCAGTCTTAGATAGATCAACCAAGGCTGTTATAAAATCGAAGGTAGTAAATTTAACTTTATCATTGATGAAGGATTTAAATCTGATTGATATATGGAGAAGAATCAATCCTAAAGAAAGAGACTATTCGTTTTACTCCCGTAGACATAACACTTTCTCAAGGATAGATTTGTTTCTATTATCAATGCATATTCAACACAGAGTGAAAAATATGGAATATAAAGCAAGAATATTATCAGATCATTCCCCTTTATTAATGACAATAATAATGGCTGATAAGGAAGAAGTGGCTTATAGATGGAGATTTAATTCAATATTATTAAAACGTCAAGATTTTTGTGATTTTATGAAAAAGCAGATTCAATTTTTTTTGGATACAAATTTTCATTCAGTGGATGATAAATTTATATTATGGGATGCGATGAAAGCATATCTTAGGGGCCAGATAATAAGTTATACGTCTAAAATTAAGAAAGAATATATGGCAGAACTAGATCAATTGGAAAAAGAGATTACAAAAATAGAAAAAGAATCTCAAAGATATATGTCAGAAGAAAAACGAAAACAGCTTGTCAATAAGAAGTTACAATACAATACGCTTCAGACATATAGAACGGAAAAAGCAATTATAAGAACTAAACAAAGGTATTATGAGTTAGGTGAGAGAGCACATAAAATTCTTGCCTGGCAGTTGAAAACAGAACAAGCTTCCAAAACAATAAATGCAATTAGAACAAGGGCAAATAAAATATCTTATAAACCTCTTGAAATAAATGAAACTTTTAAAAATTTCTATTCTGAATTATATCAATCAGAATCCCAAAATGATGTTAATGAGATAGAAAGGTTTTTATCACAAGTTTCTCTTCCAAAATTGAATTTGGAAGAACAGAAGGGTTTAGATATGCCTTTTACATTAAAAGAAGTTGAAGAAGCTTTAGGATCACTCCAAAGTAATAAATCTCCAGGAGAAGATGGTTTTCCACCTGAATTTTATAAAAAATTTAAAGATTTATTATTTCCTCTTTTTATGGAACTAATACGTCAAGCAGAAAAAATACATAAACTTCCAGAATCTTTTTCAACAGCGATTGTAATAGTACTGCCAAAAAAAGACAGAGATCCTATGAAACCAGCATCATACAGGCCTATTTCTTTATTGAATACGGATTATAAAATAATAGCAAAAATTTTATCGAATAGATTATCTAAATATTTACCAAAATTAATACATATGGATCAAACAGGATTTATTAAAAATAGACAATTGGCAGATAATGTAACTCGGCTACTCAGTATAATTCATTTGGCACAAAAAAGGGATGAGAAGAGTATAGTAGTAGCTTTGGATGCAGAAAAAGCATTTGATAGATTAGAATGGGATTTTTTATTTGAAGTACTAGAAAAATATGGGTTAGGAACATCTTTTATAAATTGGATTAAAACTTTAAATTCTAACCCTAAAGCTAAAGTGGTGACAAACTCTCAAATTTCAACACCATTCCAGTTAAAAAGGTCAACGAGACAAGGTTGTCCACTATCACCTGCTTTATTTGTATTGGCGATAGAGCCATTAGCAGAACTAATTAGAATTGATCCAGATATTATGGGTTTTAGAGTTAATCAGGAGGAATATAAAATTAATCTTTTTGCCGATTATGTTTTGATCTATTTAACAAATCCACAATGTTCGTTACATAAATTATCTTCTAGATTGGATGAATATGGGAAGGTATCAGGTTACAAAATAAATTGGGATAAAAGTGAAATTTTACCTCTTACTAAAGGAGACTATAGTCAATGTCGATTAGTAACCCAATTTAGATGGCTGGTGAATGGTATAAAATATTTAGGTATAAGACTTGATAATGATCTAAAGAATTTATATAAATTTAATTATTTACCACTATTGAAAAAAATTCAAGAAGATCTTGACAAATGGATGATATTACCAATAACATTAGTAGGTAGAGTCAATGTTGTAAAAATGAATATATTTCCTAGATTACAGTATCTGTTTCAAACATTACCAATACAATTGCCACAGAAATTTTTTCAAGAGTTAAATAAATGTGTGAGAAAATTTCTTTGGAAAGGTAAAATGTCAAGAATATCACTGGAAAAATTGACATGTAAATTTGGGTTAGGAGGGTTACAACTTCCAAACTTTAAAAACTATTATAAAGCAAATCAACGTAGATTTATTGCATCTTTCTTCGATGACCGAAAACCAGCATGGATTCAAATAGAACTAGACAAGATAGGAGAAAATAGACCTGAAGAGTTTATATATAAATGGGAATCTAAATTGATACGGGAAAAGAAAGAATCTCCTATATTAACACATTTGATTGATCTATGGAATAAGATAAATGTTGATAATGAAACACAGAAATCTCTATTAGCAAAGAGACCTTTGTTCCAAAACAGACTTATTCCTTTTACAATGGACAATCAACTTTTATATAATTGGTACCAAAAAGGGATTAAATTTATAGGAGACTGTTTTGAACGAGGTATATTGATGTCATTTGAACAATTAAAGGATAAATATAAAATATCTAATAATACTTTCTTCTGTTACTTTCAATTAAGGGCTTACTTAAAAGGTAAGCTGGGTCAAACAATGTTTTTGCCAAAACCTAATGACATTGAAATTTTAATTCAAAAAGGGAAAATTAAAAAATTTATTTCTTGTATGTATAATTTGATTCAAGAACAGACAATTAAACAAGGAACCCATAAGTCAAAGCAAAAATGGGAAACAGATTTGAATATTAATATTGATGAAACAAATTGGTCAAGATTCTGTCTTGACAGTATGACAAATACAATAAATGTTTGACTTAGATTAGTACAATATAATTTTTTACATCAATTATATATTACACCGCAAAAAATAAATAGATTAAATACAAATTTTTCTGATAAATGTTTTCGGTGTAATCAAGAAATTGGTACTTTTTTACATTCTACTTGGTCTTGTTTTAAAATTCAACCTTTTTGGATAAATTTAAGAATCTTATTGGAACAAATTACTGCAACTCAACTTCCACATAACCCTGTATTATTTTTATTAGGTGATATTGAAGGGATAAAACCGAAACTTAAATTGAATAAATATCAGAAAGAATTTATAAAAATTGCATTGGCAGTAGCTAAGAAGACTATAGCAGTTACTTGGAAATCTGATTCATATTTAAGTATGGATCGTTGGAATAATGAAATGGCTAGTTCTATTCCACTTGAAAAAATTACTTATAATTTAAGAGATAAATATGTAACATTTTTGAATATTTGGTGCCCTTATTTACAAAAGATAGGATAGGGCTCCGATAAAGACTTTGGTCACTTGGGGAAAGTAACGAATAATTATACCAAATTTATTTTGAATCCGATGGAGCATGTGGAAACCTTCCAAAAACCAGGCGTTTTTTTTTTTCTTTCTGTTTTTCTTTTTCTTCTTTTTTAGGTAGGACTATATATGGGGGGGGGAGGGTTAAGGGGAGGGGGGAGGGTAGATTCTTTTTTTTCATGTATTCTTTTTGAAAATTCAATAAAAATTATATAACAAAAAAGAAAATTCCTTCTACATTTCCTCTAAATGAAACAGATTTAAAAGAGTGATAAGACAATGAAGAAGGTGGTGTAAATATATGTGTATGTATACATATATGGATGTGTATACATGTGTAAATATATGTGTGTACTCAAAAATGCACAATGGTGCATATATATTTATATGTATGTGTGTCATATGTGTGACAGTACATGTGCACAGATGTGTTGTCTCTAAGACAGACTAAACACAAGTCATATAAGTTTGTGCAGAGCCTAGTTTTCACTCATCTTGGGACGTTGGACTGAGTCCTCAATATGTCAAGCATGCTGGTTTGCAATAGCCACCCTACATTAAAAGAAATCATACCCAAGTAACACCCACTACTCTGAACCAAACGACTGCCTAAGAAGAAGGGTACAGAGCTCCAAAGTGTGATTGATGCCCTTGGCGATACTAGTGGGGCATATTCTGGATACAGCACATTTTAATTTCAGCAGCAACCAATCTTCAGACATGAATGTGGATTGTAGATTGATTTTAAAATGCAGCCCTGAACAATGGTTTTCCTGGAGTTGATTTCAAACCAGACAATGCCGATTAACACTCATTTTGGGTGTCTGGTGTGTGGGTGTGAAGAAGGAGGTGTATGAAAACTCTATGTAATTCAAAGGAAGTGTTGAAAATACATTGTAACTATAGAATTGTCCTGCTGTTAAAATGTCATGTAATATTGAGTTAGAAGACCTTTCTCCAAGAGAGTCTCAAGATAATGCCTGATACTAGATCTTGTTGAATAAAGCACTTCTATATTCACTTGCTTCAGTGTCTCTCTGGTGACTTTATTCATGTCACAACAGACACCATCACTGGTTGGAGTGCTTCCAGCTGTTGACTGGCAGACGTCAGGGTAACAGTGTGGTCTGGACTCACACCAGCCGCCCAATGAGACAACGCTCAGACCTCAAGGTAAAAAGACCAGTTTTACTGGTGGATATAAACTGAGCTGGCCTAAAGTTCTAGAAGTACTACAGCAGCAAGCTGAACATAAAGGATGCCCAAAAGCTGAATTGTGCTTCAAAAAACAGATACAATGTCAGTATTTACAACTCCTGTGCCACACAAGCATATACTTCATGGAATAAATAGTGGAAGATTGGCAATACATTTTAAAAGCAATCCAATCTGCAGGTTTCAACAAAAGCAGAGTATACATTAAAATATTTTATCGCCCCAGGAATTCCCCAGAGTGTTCCTCAGTGAAGCGTTGATATATAATGACCGCCACGTTATCACAAACACAGCTAGCATTTGCACACAGAGAGATCCCAAACATGCACTGAGTTAGTTTTGACAATCTGTTTTTATTGGGCCATTTGCACATATAAAAGAGCCCAAAATTCTGCTTTTAATGGTGTTAGTTAGGGATAAGTATGTTGTGGCAAGGTCATGGGATAGAATTCAACTGTTCTCCTTGAAAACTGTGCCACGGGTGCTTTATAAGTACCTGGGATGGGAGACAGGGTTAACAGCTAATCTGAGGCTACGTCCACACTAGACCGGATAATTTTGAAAACGCCGGTTTAGTGTAAAAACGATAGGTGTCCACACCAGGCGTTTTTGAAAACTCCTCCGTCCACATTAAAACGGATATTTGGGTGAATCTCCTCCTACTGGGCACGCGCAGGTCACACAGAAAACAAGTCATGAGGAAACGGTATACTCAGTGCATATTTGTCCAGTTACAGACTAGAAAAACTTAAAAGGAAATTGCCAAATGAAAGTCTTGGTGTGCGTTTGTCCAGAAACATTTCCTACAGCCATAGTCTCTTCACCGATGAAAGGGACGACAGCTACAACTAAATGTAATAAGGCTTGTTACTGGGCAGAAGTGAAATTTGCTGTTACCTCATTTGTTTGCCTTTACTTTTGCCATGTCTTTGTGCATTACTTTGCTGTATTTAACATGTGCAATAAAACAAATTACTGGGCAAAAGTGGCAATTGCATCTATTGAATGTTTGCACAAGCAATACATTAATAAAGCACATTGTTAAATGTATAAAACATGTCTGCATCAGTGTTATCTTGTATTTCCATACAATGTTACATTAGGCTGTTACACATCTATTGTCAGATATTGTTGTGGTGTTGGAGGTTGTGTTCAGGAAAACAATGAAATGCCGCACAGCCACCATTTGTTCCGGCACGTCATGACAGCGGTTTTAAATTAGCCGGTTACCTCGTACACACTGCAACGGCCAACCGGCGTTTTCAGATTTAAACACTCTGGAGGCTGTTTTAGAAAAGCTTCGTTTTCAGGGGAGGAAAACGCCATTTCAGTGTGGACAGAGGGTCAAAACGAAGAGATGAAGCTTCAGTTACGGACTTATCTGGTCTAGTGTGGACGTAACCTGAAAGACAACATCTCTGACAGTGCTGCATTCCCACGGCACTGGATCTAAATGCCATCCATTGGAATGGAAAAAAATAAATCTGACAACTTACATCCAATTCCAGTCATGCTATTGTAGACATGCAGATATCACATTAAATGGTATTATAAATGATGTAAGGAAAAATCATTGTGTCAAAATGTATTAAATGATATAAATTAATGAATATTCAGAGTGTTTTCCAGGTTTTTATAGTGGGACATCTGGTGGATGATAAAAATATTGAGGCAAAAGAAGGAAATGTCAAAGACAGTAGAGATGTAATGATTAGTGAGAGAGTCAGCTCAAAGAACTGGAAGGGTAAATTCAGGTATCTCCAAAAGCCTGGCTCAATCCAGTACTATGGACATTAATATCTGAAGCACATCTAGGAGGAGATGTGCTTCAGATCTAGGAGGACTAAAGGGACACAGGGGTGACATTTTTCCAACCAAACGAGAAACTCCACTTCTGTTGCACAGTTCCAGATCGGGGTTAAATTAGCATTTCTGTCTCGTTTACAATGAAATAAATTTAATATCAGTCAACCATATATATGTTCCTTCAGGCCAGCGTGTACAACACAGTACAAGTAACTCACACACAACAGGTAAGGTTATACTACCACAACTAACTTAACAAATAATAAGGAGCATCTATGACACAAGTTAAACAATGAACAGTGAACAGTGCTGGCACTTCATATGTGATGAGACCTGGGTGGTGGCAGGGAGTTGAGTAGTCTTACAGCCTGGGGAAGAAGCTGTTTCCCATCCTAACAGTTTCTGTTCTAATGCTACAATACCTCCTGCCTGATGGTAGGGGGTCACAGAGATTATCGGATGGATGTGAGGGATCGTTGACAATGCTAAAGGCCCTGCATACGCAGTGTTCCTGATAAATATTTAATTTTTGAGATACAGCACGGAATTTACCCTTCCAGCCCTTCAGCTGTGCTGCCCAGCAATCCCCCCGTTTAATCCTAGCCTAAATCACAATCCCTTGTAAGGACTTGCGGTCAGCTGCCTTATAATTCCCATACAAGATGGTGATGCAGCTGGTCAGGACCCTCTCAATAATGCTGCTGTAAAAATTGGTTAAAATTGTGGGAATTTGTGGCTCAGTTACCTCAGGAAGTGGAAACACTGCTTTGCTTTCTGAGCCAAAGAGGTGGTGTTGAGGGACCAGGTAGATCGTACCCTCCCCCAAGGAATCTGATGCTCTTAACTCTCTCCATGGAGAAGCCGTTTTTGTGCAGCGAGGAATCGTCAGCCTGCATGTTCCTAAAGTCCAGAAACATCTCCTTGGTCTTGTCCATGTTGAGACTCAAGTTGTTGTGCTGGCAGCATTCTACCAGCTGCTTCATCTCCTCTCTATCCACCGTCTCGACATCATTGTTGATGAGGCCAGCCACTGTTGTGACATCAGCAAACCTGACGATTCGGTTTGAACTGGCTCTAGTAGTGCAGTCACGAATCAGCAGTGTGAACAGCTGTGGGCTGAGCACGGAGCCCTGGGAAGTGCTGGTGCTTGGCGTAATGGAGCTGGAGATGTTGCTACCAACATTGACCGTTTGTGGTCTTTCTGTCAAGACGTCCAAGAGCCTGCTGCAGAGAAGCATTGAGATCCAGTGAGGGCAGTTTACCCACCAACTTCTAAGGGATGATTGTATTAAACGCTGAGCTGAAGTCAATAAAGGGCACCCTGCCGTGTGAGGCACCATTTTACAGGTGGGACATGATGCAGTGGAGTGCAGATGCTGTGGCATTATCAGTGGACCGTTTTGAGTGATAAGTGAACTCCAACAGATCCAATGTAGCAGGAAAATGGCGTTTAATGCAATCCATAACCAGTTTCTCAAAGCACTTCATTATTGTTGACCTCAGTGCCACTGGACAGTAGTTGAGGCAGGATACTGCCACCCTCTTAGGCACCTGGATGATGGTGGCTGTCTTGGGGACAGTGGACTGTTCCAGAGAGATGGTGAAGATGTCTGTTAAAACCTCAGTTAACTGGGCTGCACAATCTCTCAGGCGCTGCAGCCTGACGTGCTTGACTCTGGCTAGGGTCTTCTATAGATCTGCTGTGGCCAGACAGAGTGCGGGCTCCTTGTTGGGGTGGGGGGTGACCCTTCCCGCAGGTATATCATTCCGTGTATCAAATCATGCATGAAAGACATTTGGCCCATCAGGAAGGAGGCATCACTGTCATTGACACGCAGGGTGGACTTGTAGTCTGTTACAGTCTGAAGGCCCTGCCAAATGTGCTGTGTGTTTGCAGTGCCACAGAAACCTTACTTCCCATTTTTCTATTTTCTATTTATGATGTTTAATTTAAATTTTTAATATTTACTAATTTTAACTATTTTTAATATTTAATATTTGTAATCCAGGGAGTGGGAAGCACAGAATCAAATATCGCTGCGATGATTGTATGTTCTAGTACCAATTGTTTGGCGACAATAAAGTATAAGTATATTCTATATGAATAATTTTGTTTTGCCTTCCTGATGGCAGCTTCCCAGCCTCTGAGCCGTGTCCCAACCTCTGCTGTCAGCCATAGCTTCTGATTTGTCCTCAGTGCAATTCTCTATGTGGCCAGTCACAGATCCCACATATTCATTGATATTAAAAGTGATAGTTATAGGTAGCCACCTCCCTGAACACATTCCACTTCTAAACAGTACCGCATTGGTGAGGTTGATCTACCTGGCCAAGTCTTTATCTCCCTTTGAACTGATTTGACTCATTTAATCGGTAGTCAGTATGCTGGAATTAGCAGAACAGATAAATGGTCAGAATATCCAAGGTGGACGAAGGAGCAGCTTTGTATCCACCATGGATATTGGTATAAACCAGGTCTAATGTCTTCTCACCTCTGGTACCAAGGTCAACATGCTGGTAGAATTTAGGCAGGACTGTTTTGAAGTTAGCACGGTTGAATTTGTCAGCAGCAATAAAGAGCCTGTCGTGGTGTGTGGTTCGGAGGTCACTGGAGGCACTGTAGAGCTCGAGCATTGTTTCCGCAGCATTAGCACGGGGGTGGGGGGGGGGGCGTGGTTGCGGGGAATGTATACAGCAACAATCACAATGACCGTGAACCCTCTCGGTAAATAGAAAGGCCTATACTTCACTGTTAAAAACTCACCCAGAGGCCAACAGTAGGTCATCACGACTGAAGCGTTCACACACCAGTTCTTATTAACATAGATGCACAAACTTCCTCCGTGTATCTTGCCAGAGGTTGCAGGGTCGAGAACAGGGGTTCCCGACCTTTTTTATGCCATGGACCAATACCATGAAGCAAGGAGTCCACGGACCCCGGGTTGGAACCCCAGCTCTAGCTGAATGGCCGCATCAGGGTTGGTATCCTGGAGCCACGTTTCCGTCATAGAACACAGTTTCAAGTAGAAATAAGGGTATACTGTGCTCAAACATGATCTACTGGCACTGTGCAAAATTAACTATTCTGAGCCACAATATACAAAAGGAAGTTAGGAATAATTTATGAGTCTGGAGTAACCATTTAATGATTGTTTCCCAAGGGTCACTTCCAGGGCTTTGGTGTTTAATGACAGATTGGTGGAATGGGTGAAGTTTACTGCAGGTGCAAAGTGAAGTATTTCAGGAGGAAGACTGGGAAAACAGTATATTATGAAAGGCAGTATCATACAAATGGGTGCAGGAACAGAGAGAATTGGGTTATACATATATTAACCTTTGAAGATGGCAAGATAGGCCAAAAAAGTTATTAAAAAATGCTTCCTGGCCTTTAAAATGGATTCCCAGAAGTGGGGAAATCATAGGGTCATACATCACAGAAACAGGTCCCTTACTTACGAAGTCCATACCAACATTAAGCACACATTTATCCCGCATTAATTTCCCATTATTCTCTCTATCTTCTCAACAACTCCCGTGGGATTCCACGACTACACACACACACACAATTACAGTGGCTTATTGACCTAGCAAACCACATGTGGCTGGGAAAACAGGAACACTTGAAGGAAACACGGTCCCAGGGAGAAGGTGCAAACTCCACGCAGCCAGCACCAGAGGTCACAGTTGAACCTGGCTTGCTGAAACTGGGAGGAAGCAGCTCTACCAACTGTGCCAGTCTGCCGCCTGACTATTTGACACTTAATTTTGTCACATCGCCACAGGAAGAATGTGAAGACGAAGACAGGGCAGAGGAAGAGTTTAATAGAACAGATCTGGTAATGAGACTTTAATTGCGTGGATTGGCAGCAGGAGCTGAAATTGCTCTTAAAGCTGAGAAGGTTTTAAACCAACAAGTGCTGAGAGACAACGAATAAAGAGAAACTGCTTCTATTAGGGGAGGTTCAAGACCTGCAGATTTAAAATGATTGGTTAAGAAACCAGGCGTGACACAAGGAAAGCCTCTCTCACCACGTGCACAGGCACCATCCAGGTTTCACTGCTTGGAAGGTTCAATTGTCACATCCGAAAAGAAATTGTATGTAAATAGTGTCCAAGTGAATGTGGCCCACCAACTGCCATCACCATGCTTGTCCAAGGATGGGATTTATGTCTGGCATGCTGGCTCCACTATGCTTTTCATATAAAATCTATCCCAGAGCACATTATTTTTGAACAGTAGGGGATTAAACATCTTGGCTGAAGGATGCGTGCATAAGTGAAACAAAAGTAAGATAATTAATTAACAGCATTCTCAAGGCTGGCTTACATCCACATCTTTCATATTACATAATGTAAGAAGGAAGCATTGTGAGAATTTGCGGCTTACTGTTGTTTGGCCTCCGTATTTCTCTCAGCAGAACCTTTACATTTGCAGTCCTAGCATACAGAACTGCAGTTGTCTGATCTGAGGTGCTATCAAGCCATGCAGTATTTCTAAGCAACGCTGGAAATTCAGTCTGTGATATCTAGCCCCTTTCTAATCAAAGCACTCAGATCATAGCACAGAAAGGGGCCTTTACGCCCTTCAAACCAATGCCACGATTTCCCCTCTCTGAGCAAGTAAGCCTCAGTGTCGTCTAGTACTTGCATATTCCCTCCCCTTCAAATGACCATTAAGTTACTGCAGCAGAGAGGTGGATCTGGCAGCTCCTTGTGCATAGCTACGTAGCTTTCCGGCTCTCCTGTTTACCTGGACCACATAACTCTCCTGCTGTCCTGCTTACCTGAGCTACATAGCTCTCCGACTCTCCTGCTTACCTGGGCCACATAACTCTCTGACTCTCCTGCTTACCTGGGCTATGGCGACCTGGCTCTGCTGCTGCTGCTGTTGTAACTGTTGCTGGAGAAGTTGGATCTGGTGGTGAACCGAGAGCGGGGCACCTGAGGGCAGCTGGCCAGCTGAAGGCAGCAGCATCTTTGGGGAGGCGGTCAGGATGCTTGGGCTGTCATCTCGGAGCTGCAAGAGAGGGGGAGATGGGTGAAGATCATTACTAAAGCAGGGAGAAGGATCTGTTCCTTTTCCTCATACATTTCCCAAAATTAGTGAACCTTAACATAGTTGAGCAACAAACCATCTGATGGAGGAACTCAAAGGGTCTAGCAGCAGATGCCATCTCACTGGATCTTCATTCAACCCTGGAATATCTGAACAGCAAAGGTGCATACATCACGAGGTTCTTTATTGATTACAGTTGAGCATTTAATACCATTTTCCCCTCAAAACTAATCAATAAGCTCCAAGACCTGGGCCTCAATACCTCCTTGTGCAATTGCATCCTCAATTTCCTCTTTAGTAGACCTCAGTCAGTTTGGATTGGCAAAAACACCTCCTCCATAATCTCCATCAGTGCAGGTGCACCACAGGGATGCGTGCTTAGCTCCCACCTATGACTGTGCGGCTAAGCACAGCTCCAACATCATATTCAAATTTGCTGATAACAGCACTGTTGTGGACCATATCAAGGGTGGTGTCAAATCAGCATACAGCCTCTCACTCAATGTCAGCAAAACCAAGGAACTGACTGTAGACTTCAGGAGAGGGAAACCAGAGGTCCATGAGCCAGTCCTCATTAGAGGACCAGAGGTAGAGAGGGTTAGCAACATTGAATTGCTGAGTGTTACTACTTCAGAGGGCCTGTCCTGGACCCTGCATGTAAATATAATTGGAAAGAAAGCATGTCAGTGCCTTTACTTCCTTAGGAGTCTGCAGACACAACATCAAAAACTTTAACAAACTTCTATAGATGTGCACTAGAGAGTGTATTGACTGGCTGCATCATGGCCTGGTATGGAAACACCAATGCCTTTGAACGGAAAATTCTACAAAAGGTAGTGGATTCTGTCCTGTTCACAGGTAAAAAGGCCTCCCAACTATTGAGCACATCTACATGAAATACTGTCATAGGAAACCAGCACCTATCATCAGAGATCCCCATCACCCAGGCCATGCTCTCTTCTCACTGCTTCCATCAGGTAGAAGGTACAAGAGCCTTGCACCACCAGGTTCAGGAACAGTAACTACCCCTCAACCATCAGGATCTTCAACCAAAGGAAATAACTACACTCAGTTGCCCATTCACTGAGATACTCCCACAACCAATGATTCCACTTTAAGGATCTCTTATCTTATTTCATGTTCTTGTTATTTATTGCTATTTATTTATATTTACATTTGCAGTTTGTTGTCTTCTGGTTGATCTTTTATTTCTCCTGTTACAGTTACTATTCTATAGATTTGCTGAGTATGCCCACAGAATCTCAGGGTTGTATGTGGTGACATATATGTATTCTGATAATTAAAGTTACTTTGAAGTGTTGAGGGAAAGGGGAAGAATTCAAGATCAAGTTTTATTCTCATTCTACAATACATAAATATAGTCAATCAAAACAGCGTTGTTCCGGGGCCAAGATGCAAAACACATTACCAACAGCACATAGCACACTGCATATATGGTTATGCTTTCAGGAAAACATATTGTCACAAAGAAAACATTTTAGTCCAAGTCCCTGAGTGGCATGATTGTGGAATTGATGGGAAGTTGTCCTGGTCCAGCTTGTTTTTCCCCTGAGTGAACACTAGAGGGCAGCACCAATGGGACAGGCTAGCCCCCAACTCAAATACGGATTCCAGCGTGTTCTACAGCGGTTCTCCACACCACTTTGGCATCTCCTCTCCTCGTCAGCTGCAACCGGCGACTCTGCGGCCTCGGCCTAGTCTTCCCCAAAACTGTAAGGTAAGGCAGCTCCCCCGCTGTGGGTATCGCCAATGAAACAGTGAACCAGACTTGCAGAATTCCACGTGACCAATGTCCAATAGGGCCTTGCAATCACAAAGAATGCCCAGGATAATCACTCACACTGCACACTGTCCAACGGTACACCACAAGTCCAGGTGAAAACGCAACAAAGATACGCAAGCCAAAGGCTTAATTGTCCTGTGCACCCCACGTACAATCACCACAGATGTTTGTAATCCAAAATCGAACAAAACACTCAGTAGGTTGGGTAGCATCTATGGAGAAAGAAGCAACTAGAGCTTATGTTTTTAAGTTGAACACCCTTCATCAAAACTAAGGAATGTGTATTTCTCCCTAAATATCCCTCATCTGTAGTTTTTATTTCTCTTCCTCTCTCCCTCTCTCTCTCTCACACACACTGTATCTCCCTAAATGCCCTCATTAACCCATTGACTACAGGACCTTTTAAACTTATTCCCATCTCAATCCTGCCCTTACTTGTCACCCATCTCTTTCCCACCTTCACTTCAACTTCAGACTGACTCATTTCTCAATTCTAATGAAAGGCCTTCATTATCTCTCTTTAAATAGATGCTTCCTTAACTGCTGAGGGCTTCCAATGCTCTCAGTTGTGTCCCTTGAAATCTTGTCCTTGGATCACAGGATTACCCAGCATGGAAACTGGCCTCTCTCGGCCCACCATGTTCATGCTGGCCATCTAATACCTATCTACATTATTCTCGTTTCCCTGAATTTGGCCTGTTACATACCTCATGGATGTCTTGTGACTGTCTTATGACCATGATGTAATTGAGTGTCTTATGAGCATGATGTAAAGGTCTTGTGGAGGTCACATGATATAATTTTCCTGCCAGTGAGGTCACATGATGACATGTTCTCAACTGGTATATAAAAGGGAGACCCCTGGTGACACAGTAAATTTTCAGTTTAGTTTTGTATTAGATACTCCGTTTTGCTGCGTGTTCCGCTTATGACGCAGTTTTGTTTTAAAGTGGAGTTTTACTTTCTATTGTAAATAGTATTGTAGAGTGAAGAACTTACCAAAGTACAGGAATTCACCAAGTTGAGTAATTTTGATATCGTTTGGCGGTTTTGGAGAGGATCGACCTATATTGAATCTTGGTTCAAGAAAAAGTGACTTGCAACTGAGGTATCCCCTGCTAAAGTAGGAAGGATAGTGCAGTGTCTATTCTCCAGAGGAAAAGGTCAGTTCCTTTAAACCGTTTTATTTCCGTCGTTGTGAATCCTGCAGACAAGGCAGGTTCCGGCTGGGATCAGCTGTAATGTCACGTCTTCGAGGAATTCTTTACTTCAGGAAAGACTCTCCTAATTGTCTGTATAAATCTCTTGGACTTTCGAATTTACCATTCTAAGAACTGTGTTCGAATTTACCGCTTTAAGAACTGTTTTCGCATTTACTCTTTTAAGAACTGATCCAGAGTTTGCCGTATAGCAGTTAACTTCCAGTTAAATTAGTCGTTTGAATATTTTTCGCCATTGTTCATCAGAGTTTAATAAGTGTTTGTTTGTCTTTATAAAACCAGACTCAATTGATATATTCATTGTTGCCGGTCACGTGACAAGCCCATAGTCTTCCACACTTTAATTTCAATTGCAAGTACGGTTATTATCAAAGAATGTAGAAATTATACAACCTTGAGATTTGCTTGCTCACAGGTAGCCACAAAGCAAGAAATCTGAAATAATCCAATTTAAAGAAAAAAAATACAGTAAAAATAAAAGACCAACACTCGATGGGCAAGAGAAAGAAAACAAAAAAAAAATACAAGTCATGCAAGCAATTTAAGTGAACAACAGCATTCTCGACTAAAAATGAATCCTCAGATCTGAACCCTGGAGCAGCCCAGAGTAGGCCCAAAGCCTCTCTAATCAGTTTATCATATTAGCGGGCATGGAGCACAGTAGCCGGGCCAGTCTTCACAGCCTCAGCGCCATGGAGATCACTATCACAGACAGCGAGCAAAATCAGCTCCGTCTTTTCAGTCTATTTGGGCCAGCATTTAAATTGACCCAATAACGGAACAATAAGATGCTCCACACCCTGGACTGAGGAATGAAGATCGTGCAGAGTGAGTGAAATCGGCTCTCGCCTCCGATCTGGGATGGCGTTTAAATTGTACAAACAATGCATTGTGCCTTGCTCTAGGACCCATGCACCACTGGTTAAAGTGCCGTTTTAAGTGTTATTACAAAAGGTTTCTTTACATTCCACTCTATATATAGTGCTCTTCCAAGGTATCACAAACATGAGGACACAGTTTTAAGGTATGGTGCAGGAGATATAAAGGAGATCTGAAGGATAGGTTTGCTTACGCTGAGAATTGCTGATATCTGGAATGGGCTGCCAGAGGATCTGGTGGAGTCAGACACAATTAATACACGTGAGCTACAAACAACCTGACAGTAAAACTTGGGACTGGCGCAGGGATTCAACCCAAAAAACATCGACAATTCCTTTCCACTCACAGATGCCGCTTGACCCACTGAGCTCTTCCAGATTTCAGCACCTTCAGTCTCCTGTGTCTCCACTGCACTACTGCATTTCAAAGTCATTTACCAACTTTGAAGTAGTCAAGGCACTGAAGAATGCAGCCCTGACATATGGGATTCCTACAGGTGGATATGGATCTGGTGCTACAACTCTATGAACATGCTCCTTTTCCTGTCTGTCTTGCTTCCAAAGCAATAAAGTTGGGGAAAACCTCTAAGTGGCATCACAATATAGAGATCAGCACTGGTTCTCCTCTGCACCTACAGTAACAGGTTAATCTACCCTGGTTGCTGGTTACTGTATTGAGTTCTTCCGGCCTATGCGGGGAGCCAGACAGCATTGGGCTCCAAGGTTTTTTCAGCACCTGAATTAACTAATTGTTGTTTAATGAGAACCGTTTATCATTTAGAGTTCCTTGTGTTTTTCTTGAGTGACTTGCTCTTTGTAAAGCGGCCTCCTGGTGCTTTCTGTCAAAACTTGTTATGTTTATTTTGAATGCTTGGGGATTCCATGTTACTTGGATTATTTAAGTTGGTGCCTGATTGTGGGGTCCTAGTTTTGAGAATGTTATGTCTTGCAGTGTTGCTTGGCCGAGCCACCTTTCTTCTGTTGGAATTCTTATGAATAAAGTCTGGTCGCTGTCTCTATATTGGAGCCTGTCTTTCCTCTGCACGTGGTTTCCAACATTGCCAGCGCACATCGTGACAAGTTACGAATCCAGTTGTGTCTGAGGCCCCAAGTACTGCACCCTATGGTGTGGGATTTACACACGTTCCTTTGCCTGCTGTATAGTTGCAGATATGTTGGGAAGAGTGGGCAGTGTGCATGTCACAGTGCAGTAAGGACCAGTGATCTACTCATTGAGTTAGGTCCACAGGCTCAGGACCCATGGGTGTTGTTCCAAAGGACTTTGGCTTAAGGTTAGAGGGTAGGGGCTGGCGGGGAGGACTTACTGAGTGGTTTCTATGAAGCTTTGAGAATCAGGACAAACAGAATCATGAGTTGGCAGCCTTTGTGGGTTATTGAAGAAGGTGGGAGAGTTTACTAAAGAGCTCAGACCTAGTCACTGAGCCCCTGCATTAATTCTGAAGTCTGTAGGGCCTCGAAAACCCAGGTGTTCACCCACATGACAGTCAACCTCGGGAGTAATATGAGCTCATTTCCACGGCCTTTTCTTGAAGGAGTACTGCAGGGGGAGCGTTGTTGGTAGATTTGTCTGATCCTGGCCGTCAACATCTCAGAGGATCTATCCGGGGCCCAATGCACTGATACAATCATGACGAGGCACACCAGTAGCTATACTTCATCAGGATTTCGAGAGATTTGGTAAAACTCTATCAGATCTCTACAGATGCATGGTGGAGAGCATTCTGACTAGTTGCATCACTATCTGGTATGGCGGTTCCAGTGCATAGGGCTGAGAGGTTTCACAGATTTATAGACTCAGCCTTTAGCATGGACACAATCCTCCCTACCAGTGAGGACATCTTCAAGAAGGCAACATCCATCACTAAAGACCCTCACCATCCAGGACATGCGCTCTTTTCATTACTACCACCAGGGAGCCTGAAGACCCACATGTAATGTTCTAGGAACAGCTTCTTCCCTTCCAAAATTAAATTTCTGAATGGTCAACAAACCCATGAACACCTCGCTCTTTCTCTTTCGTGCAATTTATTTATTGTAACCTATAGTAATATCTTATGTCTTCCACTGTACTGCAGCCACAAAATAACAAATTACATGACATAAACCTTATTCTGATTCTGACCCAGAAACGTTGCCCTTAGCAAAATGTGAGGCACGAAAAGGACTACCTGGGTAAAATTTGAAATGGGATCTATTATAATCCACTCCAGGAATGAGAGCAGAAAACTGAAATAAAAAAGGCAAGCAAATGAATTTCTCTACCAATGTCTTTTACATTTCCTATTCATACGTTTGCCATCCAGTCTGTTGGACAGCTGGGATTCATTGTAAAATCAGAACACAGAGCTACTCTAAAGATGCAAGTTGCTCACTATAATGAAAAACACATTTAGTGTCATTTTATGATCAGTAATAAACAATGAGTATTGTTTCCTCCACAGATATTGGAAAATCTGAATTCATTCTTCCATTGGCATAATTATAAAAGAGCAGATAGCTTTGCATCCAAATGTGCTATCAGCTGAGCAAATATTACACGAAACTAGTCCAGTTTTCAATGAGATTCCATTTCTAATATTTGATTCACTGAACATCAACTGTCAATTTAAGTCTAAAGAGGCCTAATTTCACTGTTAACCTGAAGAGTCGAAGGGGCTTTATCTCCAACAAAATCAGGCAAAACACGTATTACTTGGATGAATTGACTTTCTGCTTCTGATTTATGTCTAGGAACAGCTAATGACAATTCTAATGGGTGATTATTTAATGAGCTTACACTACATGCCTCAGTCTGCTGTTTTCCCATTTAAGTTCAGAATGCAGCCAAGGAATATTATTCCAAACGTATCAAGTACTTAATCTCTATTATACTGCAAAATGTAATTTGCAGACTTCAACATATTGTTTTCCTACATTGCTTTTACATTTTGTCCTGCTTGTAAACTCAGACAGAATATCAAATATTAAATTTTGGAATGACTAATAAGAGGTCTTCTCGAAGTCTGATAGAAATAATTTTATCCAAGGAAAAGAACATTAGTTTAGCCCAAGACCAGAACTAACTAGGTTTCATTTTTGTCCTTTACTAGTCTGGATATGCGTTTTCAGTTTCCCAGGTTTAAATTCCTGCTTTCCATTCTTTAGAACAAACTGCACATTTTATGTAGTAACTGCAATCTCCCTTTTCAGCTCTACAGATGTTCCATTTACACTTCCCATGATTTCAACTAATTATTTTGCTGCAGGAATTAACTTTCCATCAATCTATAATCCTTTCCAGAAACATCAATGTCATCTTTGTGAGTTCATATCACCCAATTAGAAAGCATTAGATTAAAAACTTGCCGAAGTACAGGATTGTGCTTAGCTTAATAAACAATGCTCCACCAACAAGGACACAGCATTGCATAAAATAAAAATTACTACATTAGATAAATACCATCATTTCAAGGCTTAATTTTACATAATGACATCATGTGCTTCTCTGTCAAATACACAGCCTTTTAATGGAATTGTTCTATTATTCATATCAAAGAAGAAGTCAGTGATTGCTTTGTACATTCAAACAAACGGGGTGAAGAAATAAAATCTCTGTGGTACAGTGTGTACCTAATTCCACAACCTAAGATTCTCTTATTAATTCTGAGCAAGCCATTCTGATTCACTGCCCGGTTAAGTACTCAGAATGTGTGAAAGTACAACACAATATGGGATAAACCCCCAGACACAATTAGCAACGAGCAAAATGACTTCTGAATATGAAAGCCGGATAAACACAGCCCCATGATGGTAGGGTATTAACCACAGATTCAATTCGCTGATTCTGCAGCAGAAAATTGACCATAGTATGCAAAGTCTAAAAAAAATCATGTTCAGAATATCTTAAAAAAAAGCACAAAAGGTCAACTATTATTGCAATATGCAGACCACCTTTACTCCAAATTTGCTGAATTAAATTAATCTGCTCAGCAGCAGTGCTGATTTGATCCTGATTTTATGGGCCACTCGTCCAGTTCTATTGGACCTGTAATGTATACCAACCTCCTGATTTAGAAGTTGGCAAACACAAGCTGGGGGCTCTCTGCATCAGAGCAAAGGCGTCAACAAAGGCCCTTATAACAGACATCCCACCTCTCCCGGAAGTGTCGGGAGTCTCCCGCATATTAATAGTGGTTCCCTGATGCCCGCAAATTATATACAATATCCCGGAAATGAGAGGGAGAGCAGAAGCAAGAGAGAGAGAGAGAGAGAGAGAGAGAGAGTGTGAGCGCGAGAGAGACCACGAGAGAGAGAGAGTGAGCATGAGACCACGAGAGCGAAAGAGCGAGAGAGAGCGAGCGAGACCATGAGAGCGAGAGAGACCATGAGAGAGAGAGAAGAGAGAGATAGAGAGAGCGACCACGAGAGAGAGAGTGAGCACGAGAGAGAGAACGAGCATGAGAGAGACCGCGAGAGCGAGAGAGAGCGCGCGAGAGAGACGAGAGCGAGAGAGAGAGCGAGTGCGAGAGAGACAGCGAGTGCGAGAGAGACGACAGCGAGAGAGAGAGAGCGTGAGAGAGACCACGAGAGCGAGAGAGAGAGAGAGAGACCACCAGAGCGCCATGGCAGAGTGTTCCAAAAAAAAAGAAAATTTAAAACGTATGTCACCCCAGACTACACTGAAGTGTACCCCAGCCTAATAGGGGTCAAAAATAATGACAGTGTTGCTCGCTGCACTGTTTGCAACAGTGACTTTTCTATTGCCCATGGTGGGTTAAGACCGTAAAAGACATGTTGAGGTGAGTTTACCAGGTGTCATTCGTTCATTAGCATAGCTAACGTTATTTAAACTAGTTGGCTAGCTGCTCAGGAGCTACTCTATTGCAGACATCCCACCTCTCCCAGAAGTTCCGGGAGTCTCCCGCAAATTGATGGCGCTACCTCCCTGAAATGAGTTTTTGCAGGGTGGGATGTCTGTTATAAACTTAGTGACTGAGCACCTTGAATAAACTAAATCACAGAAACAGATTATCAGGCACATAGAGGAAAAGATTTTAGGATCTGCTCAATGTCCCCTTGAAGATTTGCAACATTTCCCTGACTTTTAGGATTCTTTCTGGCCCAAGCCAACTTCAAAGTGGGAGAAGGAGCATTTAGGTATCAAGTCCATTCATTGTGAGCATCCATAAGCAGCAGAAATGTGTACCACCCACAAACTACTCATCCACCCTCCCCAATAACCACCATCTGTGGAAGCATCTATACTTCCAATACTGGTTTTGGCAGCCACCTCAGAACCTGCAAACTCATATTGCAAAGAACCAAGTGATTTGGCTAGGAAGAAGACCTAGGAATAAGATAAGACCTCTTATCAAACTGAGCACTGTAATGTGGAGCATCTCTGGGACCATCAAGTAGATTCCAGCACATTGGCTGTCTGTGCTGGGATCCACTGCAATAATGATTAAACATCACCCTCTTTCTACAAAACTTTACCATCTCTTGAAATTATACAAAACTTCCTGAATCAGATTATCTAAATCTCCTGCAAGACAATTCCAAATCCAGTGAAACTAGTAAGATATCACAAACAGGTACCCAGTGAACAAAAAGTCACAGAAGTTTCCTGGCTTTGATCTTCCATGTAGGTCATTGGCATCTCTATATTGTCTCGGCAAAACGTGTAATAGATTTATAAAAAAGGAAGTGAAGTTTGATGTATAAGGTGAGCTGAAAGTCATATTCAGTGTGAGTTTGTCATCACGAACAGGTGATTAAACACATAATGAATGATTCACTGCCCGATGCATGAATATAATGGAAGTATTGCAGCAATATAACCTGCCAAACAGCCATCCAAATAATGAACAGGAAGCCCTTCTTTTACATTTCCCTTCCTCCAATGTCCACAAAGCAGGATCAAAATTCAAACCATACTACTGCACTGCTTGGGACCAGAGGAACAATCGTAACATACTGAAGTTTGCTGATAATCCAGTGCGAGGTAGGAGTGTGAGTTGTGAGGCAAATACACAGAAGAGGCTTCAAGGGGATATGAACAGCATAAGTGAATGAACATGGACTTGACAGGTGGAATAGAATGTGGCAAAATGTATAGTTATCACTTTGAAGGGAAAACAAGACTTTTCTTTTAATAGTGAGAGTTTGAAAGATGTTCAAAGGGACCTGGTTGTCCTTATGCAAAAATCACTGAAATCTAACATGTGGGGTTCAGTAAATAATTAGAGCAGCCAATAGTGTGTTAAACTATGCTGTCAGAGGATTTGAGTACAAGATTAGTGATATCCTACTGAAATTATAAAAAGCCCCAGCGAGACTTCACCTGAAGTATTGTATATAGGTCTGATTTCCATACTTAAGGAAGAATGATACTTCGGCCAAGAAAGCACCAACACCACTTCTTGATTTCCTCAGAAGGTAAGAAAACCGGGCAGATGCCTGATAACTCTAACCAATTTTTACAAATGGACCACAGAAAATATCCTACCTGGATGTGAATGCTCTGCCCATGACCACAAGCAATCGCAGATGGTGATGGACACTGTCCAGTTCATCACATAAAGCTGTCTCCCCTTCATCAACTCCATCTACACTTTCCTGCTGCCTTGGAAAAGCAGTTAACATAATTAAGACTTCTACTCCCACGGTCATTATCTCTTCTCCCATCTCCTGTCAGACAGCAGATAAAAAAAAGCTTGGAAGTATCTCCCATCAGACTGAAAGGTAGTTTCTACCTGTACCTGTTATAGCTTCCTCACTGTTATCACTCTTGAACTCTCTCTTTTCTACTGCCCGTTCTGCTGCCTGCTATTTGAGGCAGCAGTAAATAAAGGCCCTCCATCCCTGTTGGTGTTCAGGGCTTCTTCCATCATGTCAGTAGCTCAGTTTTCACTACTGTCAATCATGCAAGTTCTGGATGGAGACTAAGGAATACCATTGCACTCAGGTGTAGAAGGATTCTTCATTGCTGTTTCCATACAATCTTGTGTTATCAATCAGGGTTGTTAGCCCTGAGCTGAACCCTTGAACCTGGAGCACCAATGGACCACTCTTGGTCTGGCCGCTACCTTTTGACCTGTTTGACATGACCCTACCAAGAGCCAAACCTTAAAGCTCTGACTCCAGCCTAGATAGCTCTCTGGGTCACTGAGGCAGACAAGCCTCTGAACCACAAAGTTGTGGTCCTCTTGGAGGATTATTCTTGAACGGACCTCTTATATTCTAAGAATAATCTCTTGATGTTGTTGTGGCTCTTGCACGTTACTTGTTTACTTGTGCAATGTATGGAGTTGGCCATTTTGACAGAGATGACACAAGATAAGACATAAGATATCCTAATGTTAAAAGGATCAAGGAAATTGTAGAGAGTAAAGAAGCGGGCTTTGAAGCACAGGATCAGCCTTGAGCATGGGCTGTTAAATGGCAGAGCAGGCTTGGAAAGGTTGAATGGCCACCTCTGCTCCTTTTACCCATGATTCCTGGTCTCTAAGCACAGAGATATTTCTTACAGCTGGTCAAATGTGAGTGTGAGTGAAAATGTTAGAGAGTGAGAGATGCGGCTAAGTCCCTGACCACCATCAAGCACAAATTTACAAAAAGGAAAGAGAAACAAACAAAATCAGAGGGAGATTTCAAGAACGTGGACACTGTTGCAATGGCAAGACCTGAAGAGGAGGAAGAATGTGGGAAAACACAGAAACAGGCAGCAAATCTATCCAGTTGCAAAAGCCATGAGTGAGAGAATAAACTAGATTCATTGTTCTTGCTGGGCAGAAGTTCCTGTGCAAAATGAGAGAATTTACAGGAGAGTGCACACACAGCAGAAGTAGTGAGAAACAACAAGCATGACAGGGGCCATCCACTGAGGTATAAATCACACAGCCATATTGTTCTGATTAAACTCCACAGCTGAGCACAGTGGCCAGTGAATTGAGACTCTATAAATATCATTCCCAGCTGCAGCTTAATTAACTGATAGGTGTTATATTACAGGACAATCTCCAGTCACTAAAACCACAGCAGCCTTCTTAAAGCAAAGCCCTCTCTTTATAACCCATGAGTGGGTTGAGTACAAGCCGAAGATGGGGTAGTCGGCAGAGTGAGGGCACGAGCAGGGTGTTTATTCAGTCAAGCCAAGGACAGTAAAGCGTCCGGTCAAAATGACTTCTACGTACAATGCTCCCGCAGTCGATATTTTCTGGATAGACCATAAGTCATATATTTCACTTTCATGTCCTTTATGTTTGTGTTCATCTTGAATGTGATTCTGGAACCATTGGAGCCTTTGATTTGCAGTTTGGAGATCATTTGGGTGCTTCAGCAATTCTGCAGTAATTGAGAGGATTCCGAGAGACAGGGGCAGTGTATGCAAACCTCATTACAAAAAGACTGCGGGATGGGACATGTCAATTTTGCCAATTAAAGCACCCATTGTTCAACGATTAAGGGACGAGGAAGATTGAAACATTGAGGCAAAAGCGGGATGTGAGCGCCAGCTGCCTGCCTTTTGATCGCTGGTGGGATTGCTCTGCTATTGGAGAGAGGAGATTACCTTTTGATCACTGGTGGGATTACTCTGCTATGGGGAGGGGAGACTGCCTTTTGATCACTGGTGGCATCGCTCTGCTATGGAGAGGGGAGATTCTGCCACTGTAGCAAAGAGACTGTTACCCAGGTTTTCTGTGCTTTGGATATGGACTAGGATTATGGACTCTTTTTGGTCTTATAGCTTTTTATATTCTGTGTTTTTTGCCCAAACTTTCTCATTTCTTTTTGTGCGCAGGCAGGGGAGATTTGGGAGTTGATAATCATGCTGCAATTCTTTTCTTTCTTGGTGTTATAGCAATCTGGAGGAGAAGAATTTCAGTATTGTATACTTTGATAATAAATGAACCTTCGAATCTTTGTGCTCAGTCAGAGTCAGCAGGGTGGAACACTGCATCAGCCTCAGCTCTTTCAACGTAATGCTGCCATCACATTGTCATTACAAAAACTCAGCAGGGCCAAGGGCGAGAGGATTTACCCCAACAGTACTGAAGCTGGGACACTGATCACAGAACCACGGGTAACCCTGCTAACTAAAAGGCATCTCACTTTATTGAATAATTGAGACATCCACAGCACAGTAGATTATGCCTTCCACCTTCTGTTTGGACTGCCATCTTATATCTTTTCTAGCAGCTCAAACTAACAATGTGAGATAAGGCTCCTGCTATTATGCTGTGCTGATTCAGGTGGAGATCATTTTCAAGTTCACATCTATGAACTCTATCTACAGTCTAGAAATTCAATTGAATAAAACAGCATGTTTTTTCTGTACTATGCAACTGAAAATTGTTTTTTTTTCCAAGCCAGAATCAGAGGAACAACTACATCAAGGTTGTTTAGCTCCACTCCATGACTTCAGTGGGTATTTCAGTTTGGACCTCACTGCGCCAAGCATTGGGCACCATACTCCAAACTAGCCTGCCCTTGTGATGAATCCATTCATGTCAACATGACCAACCACTACAGCTTGTGACTGGTTAAAACTAGCTTTCCAAACCCTTCAGCTGTTGATTACATTTCAAGACATCAGATATGCTGATCATTAACACGATAATTTTGGCTTCAGGATTTAATTGAGAGCTTCTCAGTTGAAGCTCCCATCACCTTGGTTAGGGTTCATGCCCAGAATTTTTCCTAGTATAAATGATTGTACAAATTGTACAGTATTGGCACAATTTGTTTGATCCAATACTGTAAGATCTCTCAGATGTTCTCAGCTGGCAGAGTTTGAGCTGTGTAGTTGTACCTGGGAAGTATAACTTAAGTTGGGAGAATGAAGCTGGAGTTTATCCTCCATTGTCTATTCCTGCTCATTCTACACCACCGTAGAAAATACTGAAACCATTCTTCTGCCACAGGAACCAACTAGCTTCTTTCCACAAAGTCTACTTGTGTAAGTATTTATAGTGAAGGTGCAGGAAAATCCTTTGCAGTCACTGCAGCAATAAAGTAGTTTATCCAAAATGTCTCTATATAACTCTGCTCCCTCCTTGAGGTAACAAGCTGGGGTACAGGCTGAACAATCTGATGGTTTTAAATGAGTTCTTACAGGGCTTTTCCCTTAACAGAACTAACAGTGGGAAATAGTTCCTGCCAAAGCTGGCCTGTGTAAAATAATTGCATATTAATAAATCAGTTCCGTGCTGTTTAAAATTGATGTTTTGTTCTTTGAACCCAGCCAGAAAGAGACTATTTTTTATGTGCTGGTTTTTGTTTCTCTTATTGTTCTTTCCTATCCAGTGTCCATCTGAATTTATTCATTGCGAAGTGAAAATCACTTGGAATGCCCAAGTACTGCTATTCACACTTTTAATTAGCTCAGAGCTACCCAGATGTGTGTTCAAGCATCTAAAACATTATTGCAGGGAAGAGGAGGCTTGGATGGGAGCCACACATTAAATAGCCAACTTTGAAAGTTGACTCTATTGGTGAGGCTGTGTGATAAAAAAAACCTGGTAACTGGGGTTTCAGTAGCTGTTCAATTTTCCTTGGGCATTTCAGGCAAATCTTCTTTCCCCTCCCTCTGACTTACAGATCAAATAAAACTTATCAGATCCATTCACTTGATTTATGGCATCGAGCTCTCTGTAGTTGAGTGCTAACAAAGCAACTGAAAGTCAGATGTATGAAGGATTGGCTTAGTATCTTTTAGAATGTGAGCAGAAGAAAAGAAATGGCCATGAATTACTGTACTGCCATAGTGACTGCAAAGGACTTCCCCGACATCTTTGTAACAAATTGGGACACGAGTGCTTGAAACTTCAAAGTTCAAAGCAACTGAAAAGAGAGAAAATAGTATTTTTCCTTGTGAAGTGGAATGACAGAGTCACTTCTTCCAACAGGCCAGAGCTGAGAAACACTTGATCATCTGATTCCATAACAATCCCTAAACTGACCCTACTTTTCCTCCAATGGAGTGAGTTCACATCAATTGAAATCCATTTAGCTACTGGGATCTAGGGATCAAGCCAGAGGTTAAAAAAAATAACAAGCTCTCTTAAGAGCAAGTTCAAAGTACATTTATTATCAAAGTATATTGTACAACCTTGAGATTTGTTTCCGAACAGACAGCCACGAAGCAAAGAAACCCCAAAACAAACCCCATCTATGTATATAAAAAAAACTGTCCAATACTCAGTGTGCAGAGAATAAAAAACACTTTAAGCCCATAAAAAATAAAATAAAATAACATATAAAAAAGACCATCGAACACCCAATGTGCAATGAAAAGAAAACATCGTGCAAACAGTGACCACAAGCAAATAGTGTTTCTGAACTGAAGCCCATAAAGAGAGTTCCATAGTTCAGCGCAGAGATGAGTAAATGTCTTGGAGCAGCAATCCGAACCGGCCTGTACCTCACCTCAGGCCCCAACACTCTGAACATTTCAATCCGGCCTGAGAAAACATTGATTTATTGGGTGTCTAACAAGAGAGTGACGCAATTAAAAAATACTGGAGATACTCAGTAGGTCAGGCAGCATCTGTGGTGAGAATTACTGAATGTGATATGTTGATGCTGTTTCCCTCTGCACAGCTTGCCTGATCCACTGAGCCTTTACATTGTTTTTCTGTTTTTTTTAAACTTTAGATTTCTAGCATTTTCTGTTTTTGCCTTACTAATTTTTTAAATATCAGTATGAATACGCTGGGCAGAAGGGCCTGTTTCTGTGCAGTATGACACTGTATCTAAAAAGAGCAAGCGTTTATATTGGCGGAGTCTGGCCACACAGCACACCACCAGCCATCTTGTATAAAACCATTCATCCCACAACCCTTTCACCTGGACCTGTACTACTGAGGCAGTTAGCACGATGCTATTACAACTTGGGGTGTTGGAGTTTGGAGCTCAATCCCAGCCTCCTTTGTAAGGAGTCTGTCTGTCCTCCTTGTGGAATGCGTGGCTTTCCCCCGCGTGCTCTGGTTTCCTCCCACAGTTCAAAGATGTATCAGGCAGGTGACTGGTCATCGCAAATTGTCCCGTGATTAGGTCGGAGGTAAATCGGAGTTGTAAGGTGGTGCTGCTTGAAGGGCCAGTAGGGCCTACTCTGTGCTGTATCTCTAAATGCAAATATTGGTGAAATCTCATCCACAAGCCTTTCACATTAATTACCACATGATAATTTCCCATCATCCAGTATAGCAGATTGAAGTATCTCTCCATTGAGTTTGCCATCATACATTTTACTTCTGTTGTAGAAGAGTCTACTCTTCTGCGCATTAGCTGCTGAACCTATGGTCACTAAAGGTACCGACTTACACAAGGGAACCATGCCTAGCCAGACTGCCTCACTCAGAACGATTTCTGCCGCCACCAATCAAGTGGCTTTTTTTAATTTCACGCCACAGTATGCTTATTCTTTTAAGCTCACCAAGCAGAGCTAATCAGGCTGGAGTCTGTGTCAAGGTCATTTCAGAGTGAGCCAGAGGAGGAAGCCCCCACTCAACATGGGTGCACTACTACGTCGACTCAGGCCTAGGGGACATGGGTACATGGCGTCGGCCAAACATGGGTACAACCTGCTGACAAGCTGGCACAATCTAACTTACCGTGATTTTTGGAATCTGCAAGTTAGGTTGGCTGTGGATGGCTCCTGTCTCGACTATCTACAATGCAAATCAATTTGTCCACTCAAATATTGCGGCCCATGAATGCATCCGAGCTCTTCTCCCACTGCATTTCTTCGTTTTGTGAAAAAACTCTATTTTTTGGAAAGAGCCCCTTCGGCCCAGCAAGCCGGTTCCAGCCCTCGGCCATTCCACCTTTATGCTAATGCAACATTAACCCAACTTATGAATGCTTCCTACATTCCCATCAAATCTTTCCCCAAAAGTAAAAAACACACCAGGATCAATTTAAAGTAGCCCAATCACTCTACCAATCCATACAATCTTAGGATGTGGGGAAAAACCAGAGCACTGAGACAGAACTCACATGGTCACAGGGTGAATGTACGCTCTGAGTTGCAATAGCATTTTGCTAACTGCTATGATAATGCAATTCCAAGTGAAAGGGAAGGATTTTGTAGAAGATTTGCAGACTGTACTGATGGTCAGGGCTGAATCAGGGTCTCTGGACTGTGAGGCTGTGGCTCTACCAGCGATGATTCAACTGCTACTGCCCTCTTATAAACTGAGCCATTTCCGCTATTTAGCCTCGGCTCTTGTGGCTCTTGTTACTATTAAACTGAAATACTGAGATGCTGGACTGAAGTGTCAAGAAGATATCACCAGTCTAATGTTAGATTTGTCACTCCACTTTATAATGAAATATATAACCAAAATTGCACTGAGTTAGTATTCTGGGACTTGTATCTATTTAAAAAAAATTACACTATAACTGAGCCAAATCAAAATACCCTGAGGTAATCTTTGGATAATTTGCATTAGCTGAGCTTAATTTCCAAGAAAATTCCCTTAGGAATTTTCTGATCATTATTTAGAAAGAAAAATGTTGGCAATTTGTTCCACGTGTTCTATGAATCCACAAATATGTGAACAGCCCAGCTAAATCGCCGATTCTGTCCTGATGGTAAAGCATTTTGGATGAGTTTGAATAAGGAATGAGTGTTTTAATGACAGTTACCGATGTTAATTAGGTATATTTAAGGATGCAAAACACATTTACACTGAACAAAGAGTATGCTGAGAAGGCAGGCACATGGTGACTATCAATAATAACAGACAGGTTAAGCTTGTAAACGAGACTTGAATCCAAACAGTTCCTCAAAGTTAAGAATCAGTAGGAAGCAGCACCAGGGCCTTTACTGCCTCACGTAGACTGAAGCTCGGGCTTCTCCCACATTCAAAAGTGCATGGATGAAGGATTTCAGCCCAAAGCATTGACTGTTTATTCCCCTCAATAGATGCTGCTAAGACCATAAGACCATAAAACATCGGAGCAGAATTACGCCAGTTAGCCACCAGAATAAGTGACTGTTTGTGGCCTGACTTAAGACCATAAGACATAGGAGCAGAATTAGGCCATTTGGCCCATCGAGTCTGCTCTGCCATTTGAAACCTAACATCATAAATGGCTGTGATGCTTTATTCCCCATGCAGCTGACCACCTTTTATGCATACTTCAAAAGGCAGAATGAAACTATAATTTTGCACAGCTCTGCATATCTGTCTGAGAGGCTGATGTTAGAACATCTTTCCTAAGGGTGAAACCCTTGTAAGGTGTTGGGCCTGATGATGTACCTGGTAGTGTATTGAAAACTTGTGCCAACCAGATGGCTGAGTATTCAAGGACATCTTCAATCTCTCACTGGTGCAGTCAGAGTTCCCACCTGCTTCAAAAGGGCATCAATCATACCAGTGGCCAAGAAGGGTGGGCTGAACTGCCTCACATTTACTTTGATGTAGTGCTTTGAGATGTTGGTCATGGCTAGAATTAGCTCCTTGCTAAGCAAAGACCTGGACGTGTTGCAATTTGCCTTGCACTACAATAAGTCTACAGCAAATGCAATCTATCTGGTGCTCCGTTTGGCCTTGGACCACCTGAACAACAGCAATATCTACCTCAGACAACTGTTCATTAATTACAATTCAGCAGTCAACATGAACTTTCCCTCAGAATTAATCAACAAACCTCAAAACCTGGGCCTCTGTACCTCCCTCTGCAGCTGGATCCTTGACTTCCTCGTTGGGAGGTGAGAGTCAGTCCACATCTGAAATAATATCTCTCCCTCTCTGACAATTAACACAGGCGTAGCTCAAGAATGCGTGCTTAACCCACTGCTCTACCCTCTTTACCCCCACAACTGTGTGGATGTGCATAGCTCAAACGGTATGCACAAATTCACCAATGGTACCACGGCTGAATGTCAGATGGTGGGGAGGACGTGTACAGGATGAGTTAGATCAGCTGGTTGAGTGGTGTCACAACAGCATCCTTGCAGTCAATGTCAGTAAGGACAAAGACTTGATTGTGGACTTCAGGAAAGGGAAGTCGAGGAACACACACCAAACCTCATTGAGGAGACAGCAGGGTAAATGATGAGCAGCTTCAAGTTCCCGGGTGTCAACATCTTTGAAGTTCTATCCTGAACCCGACATATTGTGCAATTACAAAGAAGGCATGCCAGTAGCTATATTTCATTAGGAGTTTGAGGAGATTTGTTATTTCACCAATTGCCTGGCATGGAGGCTCCAACATGCAGGATTGGCAAAAGCTGCAAAGGGTTTGTAAATTCAGCCAGCTCCATCACAGGCACTAGCCTCCCTACCATCGAGAACATCTTTAACAGGTGATGTCTCAGCTAGGCGGCATCCATCATTATGTACCCTCACTACGCAGGACACACCCTCCTCACATTGCTACCATCAGGGAGGAAGTATAGCAGCCTGAAGTTGCACACTGCCATCAGGTTTCAGAACAGACCACGAACCCAACCACGCATCTTGGTCTCTTTTCACACTATTTTATAAAGTATTTTTATATTTCTTTTCAATGTTTTATGTATTTTCACATTTTTTTATGTATTGCACAGTACTGATATTGCAAAACAACAAACTTCAGGACATACATCAGTGAAGATAAACTTGATTCTGATTCAATTGATCTTTCGGGTCAAGACCCTTCATCTGGACTGGGTACTTTGCTCCAGCCACACCACTCCCATTAAACCCAGAATTGATATTTGGAACCAAGTACTATTGTCTGCACTGGATGGAAAAAGCATGACTTTCAATGAGAAATTACAGTATAATCTGATCCTTCAGAAAATGTTATCCCATCCTCCCTCCAGGCTTCAGGAAAGCTCCTCTCTAATCTTGCCCTGAGGCAGAAGGTTACTGAGTTCAAATCCCACTTGAAACTCTTGAGAGCTAAACAGAATCTGACACTCCACTGCAACATGGACAGAGTGCTGCACTTTGCTTTGATGAGTTTAAAAAAAACAAGACTCTTTCCAAATTCTCAGGTGGGCCCCAATGATTCTTGGCCACAACTTGTTATCAAAACGGAGGAAATATTTTGGATGTCCCACCAAATCTCCCAAGGAAATCTGATCATGACCACACTGGTGCCCGAAAGGACTTCTTATTTTATGACCATGCCCATACTTCAAATGATACATGTATGGTAGGATGCATGTAATGCATGTTGGATGCTCTGAGATTGTAAAGGTGTTCTCCAAATGAAAGTAAGAGTTATTATTGACTTTCACTTGGAACTGCAGCAGACAGCTTTGGCCCTGGTTTCCTAGGGGTTCTGTTGCTAAAGGTCCATACGTCAGTGACATTTGTTTCCTAAAATAATCCATTCAGTGCCTATAAAAAGTATTTTACATGTTTTATTTTGAAAGGTGAGGGGAGTAGAAGTATTACTTTAAATGAATTAAAAGTATTATATATGAATGCACGGAGTATAAGAAATAAAGTGGATGAGCTTGAGGCTCAACTGGAAATTGGCAAGTATGACGTTGTGGGAATAACAGAGACATGGCTGCAAGAGGACAGGGCTGTGAAATGTATATTCAGGATATACATCCTATCAAAAGGATAGTCAGTTTGGCAGAGGGGGTGGGTGGCTCTGTTAGTGAGGAATGAAATTCAGTCACTTGCGAGGGGGACATAGAATCAGGAGATGTAGAGTCAGTATGGATAGAACTGAGAAACTGTAAGGGCAAAAAGACCCTAATGGGAGTTATCTACAGGCCCCCAAACAGAAACCTGGATATAGGGTGCAAGTTAAATCAAGAGTTAAATTTGGCATGTCACAAAGGTAATACTACGGTTGTTATGGGGGATTTCAACATGTGGGTAGACTGGAAAATCAAGGTGGTACTGGACCCCAAGAAAGGGAGTTTGTGGAGAACCTCAGAGATGGATTCTTAGAGAAGCTTGTATTAGAACCTACCAGGGAGAAGGCAATTCTGGATTTAGTGTTGTGTAATGAGCCAGATTTGATCAGGGAACTCGAGGTAAAGGAGCCATTAGGAGGTAGTGACCATAATATGATAAGTTTTAATCTACAATTTGAGAGGGAGAAGGGAAAATCGGAAGTGTCAGTATTACAGTTGAACAAAGGGGACTATGGACACATGAGGGAGGAGCTGGCAATAGTTGACTGGAAAGAGACCCTAGCAGGGATGACAGTGGAACAACAATGGCAGGTATTTCTGGGAATAATACAGAAGGTGCAGGATCAGTTCATTCCAAAGAGGAAGAAAGATTCTAAGGAGAGTAAGGGGTGACCGTGGCTGACAAGGGAAGTTAAGGATAGTATAAAAATAAAAGAGAGGAGGTATAACATAGCAAGGATGAGTGGGAAATCAGAGGATTGGGAGACTTATAAGGAGCAACATCAGATAACTAAAAAGGCAATACGGGGGGAAAAGATGAGGTGCGAAGGTAAGCTAGCCAAGAATATAAAGGAGGATAGTAAAAGCTTCTTTAGGTTTGTGAAGAGGAAAAAATTAGTTAATACTAAAGTTGGGCCCTTGAAGACAGAAACGGGTGAAATTATTATGGGGAACAAGGAAATGGCAGACGAGCTGAACGGGTACTTTGGATCTGTCTTCACTAGGGAAGACGCAAACAATCTCCCAGATGTAATAGTGGCCAAAAGTCCTAGGGTAACGGAGGAACTGAAGGATATTCGCATTAGGCAGAAAATGGTGTTGGGTAAACTGAAGGGACTGAAGGTTGATAAATCTCCAGGGCCTGATGGTCTGCATCCCAGGGTACTTAAGGAGGTGGCTCTAGAAATCATGGACGCATTGGTAATCATTTTCCAATGTTCTATAGATTCAGGATCAGTTCCTGCGGATTGGAGGGTAGCTAATGTTATCCCACTTTTTAAGAAAGGAGGGAGAGAGAAAACAGGCAATTATAGACCAGTTAGTCTGACATCTGGGGAAGATGCTGGAGTCAATTATAAAAGATGAAATAGCGGCATATTTGGATAGCAGTGGCAGGATAGGTCCGAGTCAGCATGGATTTACGAAGGGGAAATCATGCTTGACTAATCTTCTGGAATTTTTTGAGGATGTAACTATGAAAATGGACATGGGAAAGCCAGAGGATGTAGTGTACCTGGACTTTCAGAAAGCCTTTGATAAGGTCCCACATAGGAGGTTAGTAGGCCAAACTAGAGCACATGATGTTGGGGGTAGGGTACTGACATGGATAGAAAATTGGATGGCAGACAGGAAACAAAGAGTAGGGATTAATGGGTCCTTTTCAGAATGGCAGGCAGTGACTAGTGGGGTACCGCAAGGCTCGGTGCTGGGACCGCAGCTATTTACAATATACATTAATGATTTAGATGAAGGAATTAAAAGTAACATTAGCAAATTTGCAGATGACACAAAGCTGGGTGACAGTGTGAAATGTGAGGAGGATGTTATGAGAATACAGGGTGACTCGGACAGGTTGGGTGAGTGGGCAGATGCATGGCAGATGCAGTTTAATGTGGATAAATATGAGGTTATCCACTTTGGTGGCAAGAACAGGAAGGCAGATTACTATCTGAATGGTGTCAAGTTAGGAAAAGGGGAAGTACAACGAGATCTGGGTGTCCTTGTTCATCAGTCACTGAAAGTAAGCATATAGGTACAGCAGGCCATGAAGAACGCTAATGGCATGTTGGCCTTCATAATAAGGGGAGTTGAATATAGGAGCAAAGAGGTCCTTCTGCAGTTGTACAAGGCCCTGGTGAGACCCCACAAGGAGTATTGTGTGCAGTTTTGGTCTCCAAATTTGAGGAAGGACATTCTTGCTATTGAGGGAGTGCAGCGGAGGTTCACTGGGTTAATTCCAGGGATGGTGGGAATGTCATATGTTGAAAGATTGGAGCGACTGGGCTTGCATACACTGAAATTTAGAAGGATGAGAGGGGATCTGATTGAAACATATAGAGGCAGGAAACATGTTTCCGATGTTGGGGGAGTCCAGAACCAAAGGCCACAGTTTAGAACGGAGCTGAGGAAAAACTTTTTCACACAGAGGGTTGTGGTTCTGTGGAATGCTCTGCCTCAGAAGGCAATGGAGGCCAATTCTCTGGATTCTTTCAAGAAAGCGTTAGAGCTCTTAAAGATAGTGGAGTGAAGGGACATGGGGAAAAGGCAGGAACAGGTACTGATTGTGAATGATCAGCCATGATCACGGTGAATGGCGGTGCTGGCTCGAAGGGCTGAATGGCCTACACCTGCACCTATTGTCTATTGTTTTACAACATTGAATTACAGTGGATTTAATTTGGCTTTATTGACACTGATCAACAGAAAAAGGCTCTTTCATGTCAAAGTGAAAACAGATCAAAGTCATCTAAATAAATTACAAATATAAAACACAAAACAATTGATTGCATAAGTCAGTGGTCCCCAATCACCAGGCCATGGACCAGTACCGGGCCCTGAGCATGTGCTATTGGGCCGCGCAGAAACGATATGCTTTGGCGATATGAAACGATATGAGTCAGCTGAATCTTTCCTCATTCCCTGTCACGCCCACTGTTGAACTTGAACCCCCCCCCGCCCCCGCCGGTCAGTAAGAATATTGTCAATATTAAACCAGTCCGCGGTGCAAAAAATGTTGGGGACCCCCTGGCATAAGTAACCACCTCCCTTTAATACAGCACACCAAATCATCACTGGTGTAGCCAGTTGGTTTTAAAAGTCACATAATTAGTTAAATGGAGATCTGTTTTTGGAGACTTGTGTGCAGTCAAGTGTTTCAATTGATTGTAGTAAAAATACACTTGTATCTGGAAAGCCCAACCGTTGGTGAGTCAGTATCCTGGCAAAAACTACACCATGAAGACAAAAGAACGCTCCAAGAATATAAAACATTGAGAGTAATTTTCTTGCAAGCGTTTACAAGAAACTATAAACCTAATAGAATTTTACAAACTATACATAAGCAAAGGCTGGCAAACAACCAATATGTGAAGGAAGACAAACCGCGCAAATAGAAGAATAATGTTGAGAATGTGAGTTGTAAAGAGTCCTTGAACTTGAGTCTGCAGGTCGTAAAATCAGTTCATAGAGGTGACTGAAGTTATCTGTGGTTGTTGAGAAACCCGATGGTTTTGGGTAATAACTGTTCCTGAATCTGGTGGCATGTTGTTGAATATGCTGAATACATATTTTGGACACAATGTGAATCAATGGATGTGGGGATCAGGAGAGAATTTAAATTAAACCGTACCCCTTGTCAACATGTTATTTAGCTTTGGACTATTGTAACCTACAACTAATTAGAGAGTAATGATAGCTTTGATTAAATCCAAGTGCTGTGCTGAAATTCCCTTTCCAAATTATAAATTGAAGATTGGAAACCATTTCAAACACAGATGTAGAGGATAAGATTTTTGTTTTAGCTAAAAGTATAAGACAACAATATTTTCAGCACAATAACAAACAGAGTTTTGGACACTTCCTCTTGAAGGAGGAACACAACTGAAGCTAAGTGTACTTAGGTATTAGAAAAGCACCATCTATTAATAAACTCTAGCAATTAAATATGCAGACAGCTTTGCTATCATAGGCTGAATTAATAGATGCAAAGGTGTGGCGAGAACTAAGCTAATCAAAAACACTGCAAATGCTGGAAATCAGAAATAAAACAGAAAATGCTGTAAACACTCAACAGGTTAGGCAGCCTCTGTGGAAAAAGAAACAGTTAACCTTTCAGGTAGACGACTCTTCCATCATAGAACATACAGCATAGAAATCTACAGCACATTACAGGCCCTTTGGCCCACAATGTTGTGCCCAGCATGTAACCTTGCTGACCTATAGCAATTTCTGCTTTTATAACTAGGAAATGACTAGCACCCTCAATCCCAGTCACATTACCATAGGCACATTCTGATTTCATTGTAATGGAGTCGCACTAGAGTAGTCATAAATTCAGTCGGATGAAAGTGCCTATCATATCTCATCATCTACCAAATGAAACAGTAAGCAAGACAAAAAGAGACAACACAAAATTCTTTGTAACAATTCTCCTTTTCAAAAGAAGTCTTGTCAAAGTGACTCCCTTTTAAACCAAACTCTTAAAAAAAAACATCGGTTTAACGAGAAGCTGTCATTTCTCTCTGAACCCTTGTCCTGCACAACTCCCCAGGCATTAGTTAGTGCACATTCCAGTCATTCTTCAGTGCTCCTGCAAACCACTCTGGGCTGCTACAGAATGACAGTGATTTATGAAACCTTTTCAAACGGCTACAATAGACTGATGGGATAATGAACCTGCACAGTATGTACAAGTAAATACTCATCCTGAGCCAATTTTCGCTCTGGTCTGAATGCTGTAGTTTCTCACTGTTGCTGGCTGTTTCAAAACAGATGGAGAGAGAGAGAAGATGTTATGCAAGAGCAAATGGTCACCTTTCAGCAGAATTGTAGACAGATGCTTAAATTGGGGTCAAGATTGACATCAAAAGACTGGACGCTATGGCATTTCCACTTTTAACACATAGCGAGCACAGCTTAAGAACCCACAAGATGACGGGACCAGGAAAAGGCCATCTGGCTCTTCGAACCTGCCCCTTGAGTCAATATTTTTGAGAGACTTTGAACTTTTTTACCGTGCCCATGGCCTGTTCTTCATCAAGTTATGGTACTGCTTGCACTGATGTAACTATATGTTATGAATATGTGGTTTTTGTCAGTTTTTCAGTCTTGGTCTGTCCTGTGTTTCTGTGATATCACACCGGAGGAATACTGTATCATAGAGGGAGTACAAAGAAGGTTCACTAGATTGATTCCTGGGATGGCAGGTCTTTCATATGAAGAAAGACTGGATGAACTGGGCTTGTACTCGTTGGAATTTAGAAGATTGAGGGGGGATCTGATTGAAACGTATAAGATCCTAAAGGGATTGGACAGGCTAGATGCAGGAAGATTGTTCCCGATGTTGGGGAGGTCTAGAACGAGGGGTCACAGTTTGAGGATAGAGGGGAAGCCTTTTAGGACCGAGGTTAGGAAAAACTTCTTCACACAGAGAGTGGTGAATCTGTGGAATTCTCTGCCACAGCAAACTGTTGAGGCCAGTTCATTAGCTATGTTTAAAAGGAAGTTAGATATGGCCCTTGTGGCTACAGGGGTCAGGGGGTATGGAGGGAAGGCTGGGTTCTGAGTTGGATGATCAGCCATGATCATAATAAATGGCGGTGCAGGCTCGAAGGGCCGAATGGCCTACTCCTGCACCTATTTTCTATGTTTCTATGTTTCTATGTTTCTATTTCTTAATGCATGCATTACTAAATGACAATAAAAGAGGACTGTATGTCCTCATAATCTAATCTAATCTAATATGGTCAAGGCCGATTGTCCCAGGCCTCAGCTCATCTTCCATGCCTGTTCCCTATGGCCTTGTAAGCTAAATATCATTTTACCTGCCCTTACCACCCTCAATCTTATAAAGCAGCTAAGTAGTAGTAGAGCTAATAGGACTTGATGTTTCAATCCCTAGGGCAAATTGGCACTCTTGACGTTGGCAGTAGGCTTGGAGTGGTGACAAAGAGGGAGGGTAGGTACGTCATTGGGGTCATCAGGTGGGCACCCTCCTTCTTTGACGTTTCGTTGATAAGCCCACGACGTCTCCAGAGGGCTCAACGGTGCTACCTGGTGTCCCAGATACACCCCCCTCAGTTCCATACCCTCCTGTCTTCATCTTGCAGCCCAGTTGTTGTCTTTCCTTTTAATCCAAATCCAATTGCTGCTTTCTTCTGCTGCATTTGACAAGGACTTGACTGCTTGTTGGAGGGAGTGACCTCTCACTCCCATCTTCTTCAATAGACTGGTCGTAGATGTAGCAACGAATCCCCTGCATCCCACTTCTACAGGGAAAATCTTGGTCTTCCAGCCATTCTGGGCAGCTTCAGTGGCCAGTTCAGAGTACTTGGTCTTTTTCCTCTCATAAGCTTCATCGACACCATCTTCCCATGGTACTGTCAATTCCACAACATATGCCAGCTTAGCTGTTGTGGACCACAGGACCATGTCTGGCCGGAGTGCTGTAGCCGCAATGTCTAGGGGAAACACAAGCTTTTTTTCCAAGTCCACGTCCATTTTCCAATCCCGAGCAACCTGCAGAACACTTACATCTTTGATGTTATATGGTGCTCTGGAGGTTGGCCTGCTGGTACAAATCGTGTGATGTGGACATTTCCTGCCCATGTTTAAGACAGAACAGGGCCCTGAAATGCAGGTTAGTTAAACTGTTTGAATTGGTTAGGACTGTATTCCCTGAAGTGTGGGAGAATGAGGAGAGATTTGATAAAAGTATACAAAATTATGAAGGGTATAGATAGGGTAAATATCAGCAGTCTTTTTCCACTGAGGTTGGATGAGACTAGAACCAGAGGTCAGAGAGTCATAGAACACTACGGCACAGAAATTGGTCCTTTGTCCCATTTAGTTCATGCCAAAGCATTAATTTACCTAATTCCATCGACCTGCTTCAAGACCATAGATCTCATGCCCCTCCTATTCATGTACCTGTCCAAATTGCTCTTAAATGTTGAAATCAAACCCACAGCCGCCACTTGCGTGCGCGGCAATTCAATCCACACTCTCACCACTCTCTGAGCGAAGAAGTTCCCCCTCATGCTCCCCTTAAAACATTTCACCTTTCACCCTTAACCCATGACCTCTGGTTGTAGTCCCGCCCAATCACAGTGGAAAAAGCCTGCTTGCATTTACCTTATCTACACCTCTCATAATTTTGCATACCTCTATCAAATCTCCTCTCAATCTTCTGCGGTCTAGGGACTAAAGCCCTAACCTATTTAACCTTTCCGTATAACTCAGATCCTCAAGTCCTGGCAAATTTCTTGTAAATTTTCTCTACACTCTTTCAACCTTAGTTACATCTTTCCTGTAGGTAAGTAACTAATACTGCACACAATACTCCAACTTCGGCCTCACCAACCGTCTTAGGCAATTTCAGCATAATATCCCAACGACTGTACTCAACATTAGCTATCCTCCAATCCCCCGGCACCTCAGCCGTGGCTAAGGATGTTTTAAATATCTTTGCTAGTCCCCTGCAATCTCTACACTAGCTTCCCACTGGATCCAAGGGAACACATGGTCAGGACCTGTGGATCTATCCACCCTAATTTGCCTCAAAAAAGCAAACACCTCCTCCTCTGTAATCTGTATAGGGTCCATGACCTCAGTGCTGCTTTGCCTCACCTCTATAGACTCTGTGTTCATACTCCCAGTAAATACAGATGCAAAAAATATCCATTTAAGATCTCCCCCACCTCTCTTTCAACTGCACACATATTATCACTCTGGCCTTCCTATGGAACAATTTTGTCCTTTGCTAACCTTTTGCTCTTAATATATCTGTAGAAGCCTTTAGGATTCTCCTGCACCTTGTCTGCTTTTGCAACCTCATGCCTTCTTTTGGCCCACTTGATTTCCTTCTTCAGTGCTCTCTTGCATTTCTTATACTCCTCAAGTATCTTAACTTAGATTAGTCAGAAGTTAAGGGTGAAAGGTGTAATGTTTTAGGGAATCTGAGGGGAAATGTCTTCACTCCGAGAGTGGTGTGAGTGTGGAACAAGCTGTCAGCAGAGGTGGTGGATTCAACTGCAACACTTAAGAGAAGTTTGGATATTCACATGGATGAAAGGGGAATTGAAGGCTATGACCTGGATGCGGGTAGATAGGCCTAGCAAAAAAACAGGTCGGAATAGAGTAGATGGGCTGAAGGACTTGCTTTTGTACTATGTAGAAACATAGAAAACATACTGCACAATACAGGCCCTTCAGCCCGCAAAGCTGTGCCGAACATGTCCCTACCTTAGAACTACCTTGGCTTTACCCATAGCCCTCTCTTTTTCTAAGCTCCATGTAGCCATCCAGGAGTCTCTTAAAAGACCCTATCGTTTCTGCCCCCATCACTGCCGTTGGCAATCCATTCCATATATGCTCTATGATGCTATAATAGTTCTTTTAAGAGGGCTGTTGACAGATACTTTAAAAAACATTTGGAAGAGGTGCCTCCAGGAAGTCAGCAGCTGTCTGATACACCAAATGGCCTCCTTCTCTGCTGCAAATATTCCAGTTTATTTCTACTTTTCGAGCCCCAGCTGGTAATAATACAGGGCAAAAACAATCTTGAATTCCTGTGGCTTCTTAATATTGAAAAGTGCTAGCAGTATTTAACAGAGTGTTGAGAAACGACATTCATTGACAGCGGCGCTCGGTATCTTGATGTACAACACGATTCAATGTTTCAAAGCATGGGGCAAACGCAGGACTGGTGGTGGAGACAGTGAGCTGTGTGGATTGGTAGCAAGAGTGTAAGGTGTCTGCTGGGCATCAGTTATAAATGTTAAACTTCGGGTCACACCTTCAAGAATGAAGTCAATACATGCCTTTAAACTGATCAAACCACACTGAAACGGCTGCCCACAATCAGGAAGTTGGTAATAGTTTTCACAGTGAATGGACGACCTTGTGGCCATATCTATACAGAAACTAAATGAAATGGGCATTGCTTTCCCGAGTATGAACATGCTGCCACGTAGGCCAGACAGTCCAGCAATCTCAATGTAATTCCGAAAGATTTTTAAAGAAGAATTTGCAATACTAAGCCTCTATATTTGAGCAGTTCATTACCATCATGAAGAGAAAATGAGGCTGGGATTTGCAAGTATGTTTTTAATGGAAAGTATGGATTTAATGGGGAGATTTTTAAAGTGTGAATATTAATTAAAACACTGCATAACATGGACTTACAAGCAAGGCTTCAATATCATTTTTTTTTTGTTTTTGGTTTAATTTGTGATTTTATTGTTATTATCACTGCTTGGCAAAATCAAAACAAACTGCCCATGCAAATCCAGTTTTCCAATTCCAAGATAAATTGCAACTAAATTGGTAACACAGTAAACAGTATCCAGGCATTCAAAGCCATCCATCATCACGCCCTGTGTTTTTGCTAACTTGCTTCCTCTTCCTTATTGCGAGTTACCCACTCACGAACCTATTCTGTTCCACATTCAATACCATCTCTCTGAGGTCCAAGCACAAAATGTGCATTTTAACAGTTGTAATCTTAAATTAAACATACAATATTGGCATAGTAAAATACACTAGGTTGCCAAGTTGCCAATTGACTTTGATCAGTGCAAATGTCTTTAATGATGTCTTCTGGGCAGCTTTTCTTCGGATAAAATCAGTAAAAGCCAAAGCTTCCCTATAGTTCAATATTCCAGGGAAAATGAATTGTGACTCCCCAGTACTTGATGACTCCAAGATCTCATTTTCAAGCCATTTGCTGTTTCCACAAGGAACCTGTGGACTGTGTTGAAATGTTATCAGCTGTTCATTTTATGTTTATTTGTTTCACAGTATGTATTTTAATTTTCACAAGGTATTAGAAAAATCAAGCACTGACTTCTAATTTGGCGAAGTATAGACTCTAGCACTTAAAGACGATGCTGAATCCAACAGATAAACACCCATGTTGATTTGTCAGAACTATCCAGTTCTGATGAAGGGCTATCAGCTGAAACATTAACTTTCTGTTTTTCCCTCTTGGCATTTGCTGCCTGATTTGCTGAGAGTCCCCAGAATTCTTTTTCCAGATTTCCAGTAAATAGTGCATCATATCTGATTTTGTTTTCTCTTTACTCCTCTACTTGGTGGGGTAGTAGGGTGGAGATATGGGTGGTGGGGTGGAGATACACCTCTATCAAAGGAGGTGTAAGGTGCTCCTTCCCTCCGCTAGTCTGCAGGTCACCCTTGGGCAAGGTGTAGCACTTGCTTAGTTCCCTGATCAGGGCACGTGAAGCTATGGGAGCAGGTGGTGGATGGTCGCATGAGCAGCTGGTGCGTATCACAAGTCCTGCTTATGTGACCATTGACGCCAGGTGGAAAATCCTGGAAGAGTATTGATAATGGCTCTGGTCACCAGTCCTGTAAAGACACTGCCCAGAAGAAGGCAATGGCAAACCACTTCTGTAGAAAAATTTGCCCAGTTCAATCATGGTCATGAGATCACGATTGCCCACGTCATATGAAACAGCACATAATGATAATGATGACTCCTCTATTTGCATTCATCTTAACTTACATCTCCTTCAGATGAAACCACTTGAAACTAAGACACTTGTGTCTCCCTCTTTCTTCTTTTTCCACCACCAAGGAAGTCAATCAATCTGACTTGATCTCATAAGGCCTTCTCTTTGTTCCTTCCATCTTGCCCCTTCTCTGCAACTTAAGACCATGTTCGACTTTTGAATTGTTCCCAGTCTGAGCAAAGACGATGAACCTGAAACATCAGCTCTCATTTTCTCTCGCTAACAGATGTTCCGTAGCCTGGAGAGTATTTCTAGCACTCTCTTATTTGTTTTTTTATTTCAAACATTGCACTTAGGGATCAGCAGTTACAAAGATAAAGCTCTCAAGGAAGGAACTCAACAGGTCAGGCAGTATCTGTGAAAGGGAATATTCAGTCAAAATTTTGGTTCAAAACCTTTCATCTGGACTGAAAGATAAGCGTAGAGGTGGCCGCACATAAAGTGATGGGGGGGAAGGGAGTGTAACAAGAGCTGGCAGGTGCTAAGTATGATAGGTAGATGGAGAAGGGGGTTTGGGCAGGTGCTAAGGATGATAGGTAGATGGAGAAGGGGGTTTGGGCAGGTGATAAGGATGATAGGTAGATGGAGAAGGGGGTTTGGGCAGATGATAAGGATGATAGGTAGATGGAGAAGGGGGTTTGGGCAGGTGCTAAGGATGATGGGTAGATGGAGAAGGGGGTTTCGGCAGGTGCTAAGGATGATGGGTAGATGGAGAAGGGGGTTTGGGCAGGTGCTAAGGATGATGGGTAGATGGAGAGGGGGGTTTGGGCAGGTGCTAAGGATGATGGGTAGATGGAGAAGGGGGTTTGGGCAGGTGCTAAGGATGATAGGGAGATGGAGAAGGGGGTTTGGGCAGGTGCTGAGGGTGATAGGTAGATGGAGAAGGGGGTTTGGGCAGGTGCTAAGGATGATAGGTAGATGGAGAGGGGGTTTGGGCAGATGATAAGGATGATAGGTAGATGGAGAAGGGGGTTTGGGCAGGTGCTAAGGATGATAGGCAGATGGAGAAGGGGGTTTGGGCAGATGATAAGGATGATAGGTAGATGTTGAAGGGGGTTTGGGCAGGTGCTAAGGATGATAGGTAGATGGAGAAGGGGGTTTGGGCAGGTGCTAAGGATGATAGGTAGATGGAGTGGGGTGGTCAGGCAGGTGATAAGGATGATAGGTAGATGGAGGAGGGGTTTGGGCAGGTGATAAGGATGATAGGTAGATGGAGGAGGGGTTTGGGCAGGTGCTAAGGATGATAGGTAGATGGAGGGGGTGGTCAGGCAGGTGCAAAGGATGATAGGTAGATGGAGGAGGGGTTTAGACAGGTGCTAAGGATGATAGGTAGATGGAGGAGTAGGTGTGGACAGGTGCTAAGGATGATGGGTAGATGAAGGTAGGGTTGGACACTTTCTAAGGATGACAGGTAGATGGAAGAGGGTTGGGCAGATGATAAGGATGATAGGTAGATGGAGGTGTGGTGTCAGACAGGTGATAAGGATGATAGGTAGATGGAGGTGTGGTGTCAGACAGGTGATAAGGATGATAGGTAGATGGAGGTGAGGTTGGACAGGTGCTGAGGGTGATAGGTAGATGGAGGTGAGGTTGGACAGGTGATAAGGATGATAGGTAGATGGAGGTGAGGTTGGACAGGTGATAAGGATGATAGGTAGATGGAGGTGAGGTTGGACACTTTCTAAGGATGATAGGTAGATGGAGGTGAGGTTGGACAGGTGATAAGGATGATAGGTAGATGGAGGTGAGGTTGGACAGGTGATAAGGATGATAGGTAGATGGAGGTGTGGTGTCAGACAGGTGATAAGGATGATAGGTAGATGGAGGTGAGGTTGGACAGGTGATAAGGATGACAGGTAGATGGAGGTGAGGTTGGACAGGTGATAAGGATGATAGGTAGATGGAGGTGAGGTTGGACAGGTGATAAGAATGATAGGTAGATGGAGGTGAGGTTGGACAGGTGATAAGGATTATAGGTAGATAGAGGTGAGGTTGGACAGGTGATAAGGATGATAGGTAGATGGAGGTGTGGTGTCAGACAGGTGATAAGGATGATAGGTAGATGGAGGTGAGGTTGGACAGGTGATAAGGATGACAGGTAGATGGAGGTGAGGTTGGACAGGTGATAAGGATGATAGGTAGATGGAGGTGAGGTTGGACAGGTGATAAGGATGATAGGTAGATAGAGGTGAGGTTGGACAGGTGATAAGGATGATAGCTAGATGGAAGAGGAGGGAAATAATGGAAATTTTAAATCCTGATATTTTCTATTCTGCTTTATATCTTTAGAAGCTGGCTTTTTCCTAATGAAGCTGTCCTTGTTCATTTCCAACCAGCATGAATACTTGCTGTCTTCATGTATATATGTATTGATAGGGCTGTCCACCAACTGTCCATTACTCCCTGCGGAGAGCACTGAACATTTTCAATGAAAACTGGAGAGGGCCAGCAAGCCAAGAGCTCTAGGGTGTAGGGAGGTGGATTCTGGCTGTAGGTTCGACAGGGGAGGGTGGGACAAATTTTGACCAGCAGGTAAAAGAGGTGGCAATCTGATGTTGAGCTTTCAATGCAGGCTTGGGATGGGTGATGGGGAGCAAGGAATTACTGAGATGGGCTGGTTTGGCAGTATTAAAAGACCATATCACACCCAGTGGCAGGCATTCCCTGGCAATTCCATTCAATTTTCACTGTAACTTCCCAAAAGGAGAATCATTCCAATGGGAATTATTTTACCAGTCATGCCAAGGCACGTAACCAACATCAGAGTCTGGAGGATGCCTGGTGATGGGAAGTATCCTATTTCCAAATGACTCAAAACTACCTTACAACAGTTGTTATTATCTGTCACCCAAGATAACTCAGAATTTAGAATTGTATAACATTGAGTAGAATACTGAATCACACAATCAAATTTCCAGCCAATAGTCTTTATCCTATCCTTCTATAGCATCAGCAAAGTGCATCATTGCAAATGGATGACACAGTTGAATGCACATTGAAATTACACCACAAAACCACGTGTTAATCACTAGACCAACATGCTGAGCAGCAACAAAAAAAAAGCAAATAGCAGAATTCATGCCAGTTCCCAAAATTTAAGACAAGTAATCGTAAGAAAAAGAAATGGAATGTTGAAGTAAAGTAGAAGCATGACACTAAGCCTATCAAACCTTTCAATGGTTCAAGCTCAAGGGAAATCCTTGGGGCTGTGGGAAATGTAAGTCAGGACAATCCCATGTCCCACTTGGACCTTCACGCAGCCATTATTTGCCAGAATGTGTGGGGCTCAGTGGACTTGGGAAACACAACCTATGAACTCCTGGCCTTCCTTACTGTTCTATGCTTTCTCCCTCCTTTCCGTGCTGTTAACAGAACATACAATAGCAACCAAAGACCAGAGAAGTGCACACCAGGGAACCAGCTACAGAAAGGTCTCAAAAGTGCCAATTGCTTAATCTAGGTTTATGAGTTGTGGCAATTGTTACAGCCCAGGCAGTGCATGTTTTCAACTTCAGTCACTGAAAACATTTTCACTGGCGTGAGGGAAATAGATGACTGTGGGAAACTGTCAACAATTACAACGAAAAGAAGACACAGTCTGAATAAAGTCAGCCTTAATTTCTTGAAAGATTGCAGGATTCAAGGTAATTCAAAAATGCCTCCAGTCACTGTGGATTTTTGATGCCGAGAACAACCTATTGAAAAAGGAAGGCTTTCTCTGAAAGGCATTTGACATATAAAAAAACACTCAATGAATTTCATAACAAGTTAGATAAGGCATAAGAGGCAGAAGATTATTTGCTTCAAAACCTGGGTGGGCCAAAGTATTACACAAACCTTGAATCATAACTACTAACTTCCCTCAACCATTCTTGCCTTGTCTTTCTGGCACTGAGTTTTATGAAATATCAGATTAATTTTTTGAAGAACAATGTGTAACTTTTGATCTTCGTGGTTGCTTAGCTGTAGGGTGTACTGGCTCAGGGCAACACTGCACAGTAACTGTTCCTTCTACTTTGCTACTTGCTGGGAGCAGCATGTTGTGAAACTCTGCAAATTTCACCTGCTACTTTCCAAACAGACAGGTTTTCAATCCTTCTCAGCCATTTAATGTTTCCACAACCTCTGCGCAAAATGTCAACATCAATCAAAATCTTCCTTCCAAACCACTAACCGAATCCCAATACCTCTAACTGTAGAGTATGAAGATGATGTTCCAACCACATACTGTACTCACCGTACAACATTCATCTTACTTAATTAAACTGCTGATTTTTTTTTCAGGGCTCTGTAGGACTGGCTGCATCACAGCCTGGTATGGAAACTCCAATGCCTTTGAACAGAAAATCCCACAAAAAGCAGTGAATTCAGCCCAGTACTTCATGGCTAAAGCACTCCTAACCATTGAACACATCCATATGAAACACTGTTGTAGGAAAGCAGCATCCGTCACCAGGGTCATGCTCTCTTCTCGCCATTGCCATCAGCTAGACAGTACAAGAGCAGTTACTACCCCTCAGCCATCAGGCTCTTGAACAAAAGGGGATTACCACACTTGACTTCACTTGCTCCATCACTGAAATATTGCCACAACCAATGAACTCACCTTCAAGGCCTCTTCATCTCATGTCATCATTATTTATTGCTTTTTATTTAATTTGCATGCGCACAATTTGTTGGCTCTGCACTCTGGCTGATCTTTCATTGATCCTATTATAGTTACTATTCTATAGTTTGCTGAGTATGCCCACAAAAAAACTCAGTATTGTATATGGTGACATATGTATATATCAATATCAAAGTAAATGTACTTTGACAATAAAATTTACTTTGAACTTTGAAAGTAAGGAACTGAAAGGGTGGCTTCAGTCACCTCTGATATCACTCCTGTTGAAAGTGACAACATGACTGAAGGCTGTGATCAGGTAACATTTCTGAGTATGCAGTTACAGTTCGATATATCAGAAGCTGCTAAAAAAATGTAACACTTACAGAACAAGCCAAGCACTGTCCAGCAGTGACTTGATGTTCCGGTTGCCAAACCCCCACCCAACCTTGACTGAAGACAGGAGAAAAATGAAAACAGTGTGAAAGCTGTGAAGTGACTCTCATATGTACAGACACCCACACCCTCGCCACAGGCATATAACCACCCCACATCCAAGCACGTGCATACACACACAAATACATATGAACGGTCCCAAATACACAAAAATGAAGCATGCAAGCTTATGCACACTCGCACACACTTGAAGAAATCCTGCAGGAAATCAACACTAATTCAATGAGATGCTTATGCATACAACTTGTTAACTTGTGAATAACAAACACAAGACAAGACATTCTTGATGGCGCTCCTGTAGAATGCTGTTAGAATGGAGGCAGGGAGCCTTGCACACTTCATTCTCATCAGAAAGTGTAGATGCTGCTGTGCCCTCTTGACTAATGAGGAGGTGTTGTGGGTCCAGGTTAGATCGCCCGTTTTGTGCACACCAAGGAACTCAGTGCTTTTCACTCTCTCCGCGACAGGGCCATTGATGTGAAATGGAAAGAGGCCATCTTCCTGAAGACCATAATAATCTATTTTGTCTTGTCCATGTTGAGACTCAGGTTGTTGTTTTCAGACCATTTGACAAACCTCCCTACCTCCTCTCTGTATGCTGGCTCATCATTGCTGCTGACGAGGCCAACCATTGTAGTATCGTCAAGATGGTGCGTTTTGAGCTGGATCTGGTAGTGCAGTAGTATACCAACACTGTGAACAGACACAAGTGACCTTGCTTTCTTGGTGTATCAGGGCCAGGTGCATGACAGACACTATGGTATCTGTCATGGAGCAGTTCTGTCAGTAGGCATATTGGTGAGTGTCCGGTGTGTAGGAATAGAGTTGTTGAAATGGGCCATTCATTAACTCTCAAAGTATTTCATGAATTATTGGCATCACTGCCACCGGGCGGTAGTTATTTAGTCCTGAAGCTGGAGACTTCTTTGGTACAGGGATAATGGTAGCTGATTTGAAGAAAGTGGGTACAGAATCTTCGATAAGTGAATTGTGAAGATGTCGGTGAGCTGAAGTGCACACTCCTGGAGTACTCAGCCTGGGATGTTACCTGGGCCGGCAACTTTATGCAGAATCCTTTTCACATCAACTGCTATCACTGATCAAGGATCAGTGGTGGGATATCTGTTTTTTGTAACATTAATGATTTGAATGAAAATGTATGTGGTCTGATCGGTAAGCTTGCAGAAAACAAAAACATTGATGGTATTACGGACAGTGAGGAAGGTTGTCAAAAGATACAAGTAGATTAGTTTTAAACATGGACATGGCAGACAGAGTTTAATCAGTTTTGCATTACAAAAGTATACTGTAAATAGCAGGACCCAATAGATGGACCTTGGGGTGCACATACATAGCACCCTAGAAATAGAAGAATAACAGAAGAGAATAGGGCAATAAAGAAGGTGAACAGCACACGTGCCCCCATCATCCAGGCCACTGAGTATAAAAGTTGGGAAGCCATGTGGCAGCAATATAAACTTTGGCTTGGCCACATTTGGAAGTTCTGGTCATTGCACTATAGGAAGGATATAGGGCTTTGGAGAGAGTGAAGAAGGGGTTTACCAGCATGTTGTCTGGATTAGAGAGTATTAGCTATATTGAGAGGTTGAATAAATTTGGATTGTTTCCTCTGGGACGTCAAAGGTTGTGGTATGACCTAATTTAAGTGTATAACATTATGAGTGGCAGAGAAAGGGTAGATATTCAGGACTTTTTTTGCCCCTAGCGTGTAAATGTCAAGGTTTAGGATGAGAGGGAGAAAGTTCAAAGTAAGTGTGTGAGGCAATTTTTTCATACACAGGGAATGATGTGATATCAATGCTTAAGATGCATTTACACAGGGTGCATGTAAAGGAACGGGGTAGAAAGATATGGTCCATGTGCATGCAGATGGGGTAGTTTAATTTGGCATCATGGTCAGCACAAATATGTTGGGCTGAGTGGCCTGTTCCTGTGCTATATCATACATTTTATACAGATGACATCCCTGCAACACAACTGTGGAGAGTATGGGAGGAAAATTTATGATTACATTGAGAGAGTCTTTGAAGACGTGAGCAATCCCAAATTGTAACAAGCAAAAACCAGAAAATGCTGGAAAAATCAGCAGGTCTGGTCAGGCAGCAGTTGTGCAAATGGTTTATGTCTGCAACCTTTCGCCCGAGACTTGCTGTCCATTTGGAACTTCATCCAGATTTTTTGCTTTTATTTCAGATTTCCAGCATTGCAGTTTTTATGATTTGCAAACTAGCACCTGACTGCATACTTGGCTTTGTGACAAGTGGTAACTGATCCGTGGTAAGTCAAACTAGTGATCCTCCTTAAACCAAAGAGTACAATTTCAGTCAGATGATCAGACTCAGTACTTGCATTAATACAGCATGTAAAACTTTGATCCATTGTTTGCAAAAGTGTAAACTATCACAGATGAGGCAACAGGGTTACATTATCAGCGTACCTACTGGAGTAATCTTTCCCCAGGCCAAATATACTACGTGTCTACATGTGTCTGTGAGTTTGGCGCTTCAGAGATTGTGAAAATGCAGTATAAGATTTCTTACTTCAGTAAGTTAGTAGATTTTTCAGCATAGAGATTCAGAGCTTGTACTGAGCAATAATATCTGTGATCCATTCCCATTCCTTGACCACTGTCCCACTTTCCCAACTCAGTACCAGCAGGTAGGTACCTGGGTGACTGTCAGGAGAGGGAAAGGGAAAGGGTAGTGATTGCAGAGTATCCCTGTGCTGTTCCCCCTCAATAATAAGTTACCACTTTGGATACTGTTGGGTGACAAGCTACCAAGGAGAAGCCACAGTGAGAAGGTCTCTGGCACTGCCACTGGCTCTGTGGCTCAGAAGAAAAGGAGGCAGGAGAGGAGTAAGGTACTGACAGGCGATTCCATAGTTAGGGGAACAGACAGGAGATTCTGTGAATGTGATAAAGACATCCGGATGGTATTTTGCCTCTGAGGTGCCGGGGTCAGGGATGTCTCAAATCAAGCCTACAGCATTTTAAAGGGCTAGGGCTAGGATTAGCCAGAAGTTGAATACACATAAGTCGTGATGCAATGACATATGTAGGAAAATGGGAGGAGGTCCTGAATAAAGAATATAGGGTGTTAGGTAGAAAGCTGAAAAGCAGGAACACCAGGTTAGTAATTCTGGATTGTTGCCTGTGCCATGCACTGTGAGGGTAAGCGTAGGACGACCTGACAGATGAATGTGTGGCAGAGGACTTGATGCAGGGGGTATGGCTTCTTTTTCATCATTGCGATTTCTTTTGGGAAAGGTATGATCTGTACAAATAGAATGGGTTATATCTGAACCAAGGGGGGGGGGGTCTAATATCCTTGCAAACAGGTTTGCTAGAGCTGTTGGGGAGGGTTTAAACGAATATTGCAGGGGAATGGGAACTGGAATGATAGGGCTGAGAATGGGGCAGTGGTTTACAAGTAGATAAGGTGTGCAGTGAGACTATGAGGAAAGACAGGCAGATGATAGGTCAAAATTATAGTCAGTGGGATAAGTTGAAGTGTAACATGAGGGCAAAATTGAAAAGAGTGATGAATACAGGACTGAAGGTGTTATATTTGAATGCAGGAAGAAGGTAGATGATCTTGTAGTGCAATTAGAGATAGGAAGGTATGACATTGTGGGCATCACTGAGCCATGGCTGAAAGAAGATCACAGTTGAGAGCTTAACATCCAAGGATATGCATTGTATCAAAAGGACAGGCAGGTAAGCAAAAGGTGAGGGGTGGCTCTGCTGGTAAAAAATGAAATCAAATCCTTTGAAAGAGGTAACAAAGGATCAGAAGATGTACAATCCTTGTGGATAGAGTTAAGAACGGCCGGGGTAAAAGACCCTTGATGGGAATTCTTGTATATAGGCTTCCAAATAGTAGCCAGGATGTGGGATACAAATTACAATGGGTGAAAGAAAAGGCATGAAAAAAGGGAAATGTTACGATAGTCCTGGGGGATTTCAATATGCAGGTAGATTGGGAAAATTAGGCTGGTGCTGGATCCCAAGGGAAGGAAATTGTAGAATGTCTATAAGATGGCTTTTTAGAGCAGCTTCTGCTTGAACCAACTAGGGAATAGCAATTCTGGATTGAGTGTTGTGTAATGAACCAAACTTGATTAGGGAGTTTAAGATAAAGGAACTCTTAGGAAGCCGTGATCATAATGTGATAGAATTCATTCTGCAGTTTGAGAGGGAGAAGATAAAGTCAGATGTCTCAATATTATAGTGGAGTAAAGGGTGTAATAGGAGGTGGCCAAAATTGACTGTAAGGGGACTCTAGCAGGGATGACGGCAAAACAACAATGGCTGGAGTTTCTGGAGGCAACTCAGAAGGTGCAGGACCCATACATCCTAAAGATGAAGATGTATTCTAAAGGGACAATGTGGCAATCATGGCTGACAAGGGAAGTCAAAGACAGCATGAAACCAAAGAAGAGGACATATAATACAGGTGTCCCCCGCTTTTCGAACGTTCGCTTTATGAAACCTCACTGTTACGAAAGACCAACATTAGTTCCCTGTTTTCGCTAACAGGTGTTTTCACTGTTACGAAAAAAGGCAGCGCGCGTCCCGAGCAGCCGCTCCTCCCCCGGATTTAGAACGGCATTCTCGCCAGCATTGCTTAAACATGTGCCTGTGAGCATCTGTTCGCAAGATGAGTTCTAAGGTATCGGAAAAGCCTAAAAGAGCTCGTAAGGGTGTTACACTTAGAGTAAAACTAGACATAATTAAGCCTTTCGATCGTGGTGAACGAAGTAAGGACAAAGTGAGTTTGGCTATGGAAGTTGACAAAGATGATGTTGAAGAGGTTTTGGCATCCCATGACGAAGAACTGATAGACGAAGAGCTGATGCAGTTGGAAGAGGAAAGGATAACAATCAAAACCGAATGAGTAATGATAAAGTACGACTTTAATTTTGAAAGGGTACGTCAGTTTAGGGCATATTTGCAAGATGGTTTGAGTCCTTACAAAGAATTGTATGATCTAAAAATGCGCGAGGCTCAGCAGTCAAGCAAGCCTTCCACATCAGCCGCAGCAGATGACGAACCTCGACCTTCGACATCGAGGCAGGCAGAGATAGAAGAAGATGACCTGCCTGCCCTAATGGAAACAGACGACGATGAGATGACACCCCAGTGTCCCACCATCCCAACACCCAGGCCGCGGACAGATACCGATTTGCAGAGAATGCAGCAGTAGCCGGGAGGCACACAGCACATCTTTAAGAAAAAAGCCGAAATAAACATGCTAATTAATTAGGTGCAGCCCGGCACGTAATTGTCGGCCCAGATCAGAGGCGATGCTCAAGATCCAATCGAACCAATGCAGGTCAGTTGCACTAGACTCTCTGCCAATGAGACCCAGCATTGGAGTCAAGGTTACTGCTTTGACTGTGGGGTACAGGTCACCTGCAGGTCAAATGTCCGAAGCTACAGCACCTGGGGAACTGTGAAGACTGCCCAGTGTCAGGAGAGCTGTGATGGTCGCAGCCATTAACCCCAATCCCACGGATTCTAGTTTTATGCTGAAGACGGAGTTCACCTGGGGTAAGAACTTGAGGCAGCTGAAGGCTTTTGTGGAGTCAGGGGGAGCGGGTAAGTTTCTGGATTTAGAAGCCAGTTTGACATATCATAGCCAGTCCTTGCTTGCAACTGCTTTGGACAGCTGACCGCTAGGTTCCGGACAGATCCAGGAACAAATTGTGGTTTTGCAGATGAGGATAGGGGATCATGTAGAAGACATTAGTTTCTACATCACTGACTCTCCACTCATACCCCTGATCCTTGAGTACCCTTGACTATCCCAGCATAACCCATCCATGGACTGGAGAGAGGGGAGAGTCACTGCTCGGTTCAGTCATTGTAAGAGGCTTTGTTTACGCCATAGTGCTCCGACACCCAGACTCTCTAGTGACCAACGACCTAAAAGGGGGCAGGATTCAGTGTACTGAGACCCAGTCCAGTCCTCACGAGCAAACCAGCTGGTTCTGGTCAACGGGAGAGTGCGAGTCCCGAAACAGTCTAATCAGAATCCCACAGGAACTAGAGAGAGGGAATTTCTAGGTCAGGAGATGTCCGAGCAGTCTGGGAGACTTGCCACTAAGCTGAAGGGAACCAGCCGCCAGGACTCAAGGAGAGGAAAGACTCCTTCATGCTGATCCTTGAAGCCTAGGATGCAAGATCCCTCCGTAATGCCTCGCTGCCTTTGCCTGTGGATACAGACGGGGAGTCGGACTCTGATTTAGCCATCGTTTCCATGGATGAACTTAGGCAGCCCAGAGAGAGGATTTTGAAGCCCGTCAAATCATCCCTGTCACCAAAGAGGTCTCAGGAGTCGTCCTCAAAGGAAGGTCCAGAGGAGATAGCACCACCCAAACAGGTCAAAATCCCTTCCATTTACAAGGGCTTGGAGGAGGTCTTCAGCAAGGGAAAGGCCTCAACTCCTCCACTGTACTGACCATACGACTGTGCCATAGACCTGTTGCCCGGTACCTGTCCTCCACAGGATATGCGCTCTCAGGCCCAGAGTGAAGCGCCACGGAGGAGCATATAAAGGAAGCTCTTGCCACAGACTTCATTTGGCCCTCCACTTCACCTGCGGTGCAGTTTCTTCTTTGTACAAAAGAAAGATGGGAGCCTGTGATTACAGGGGATTAAAACGCATAACAACCAATCGCTAGCTCCTTCCTCTTATGAGTACGGCTTTCGAGATGCTTCAGCGGGGCGAGGGTATTCACAAAATTAGACCTCTGGCGTGCCTACAATCTGTCTGTATCAGGAAGGGCGATGAGTGGAAGACGGCATTCAATACACTGACAGGGCTCTACAAGTACCAGGGCACTTGCAAACACTCCAGCCATTTGCCAAGCCTTTATAAATGACATGCTCCAGGATACGCTCCATGGGTTATGTCTTTGTCTATGATGATATCCTAATCCTCTCAAAGTCCATGGAGGAGCATGTCGCTCGCACCAGGGGCATTTTAAAGAGGCTAATAGACCATGAGCTTTATGTCAAGTTGGAGAAGTCTGAGTTTCATGTAATGACTGTTTCATTTCTGGGTTTTGACATCTCTAATGGTAATCTTGAGATGAACCCTACCAAGACCCAGCCAGTCAGAGACTGGCCACCATCATCCAATATCAAACAGGTCCAGCGGTTCATGGGGTTTGCTAACTTTTACCGGATCTGCTGACAGCCCTAGCTAAGAAATCCACAGGCCCTTTTGTCTGGACTACTGAAGCAGACGCTGCTTTTGCAGAGCTGAAACAGAGGTTTACTACAGCTCCCAACTTCCTTTCTCCTAACCCTGACCTTCCCTTCATCGTGGAAGTGGACACCTTAGACATTGGAGTAGATGCTCCTTGTCTCAACGATCACCTTCACAAAGTAAACTGCACCTGTGAACATTCTTCTCCAGGTGGCTATCCCTGGCAGAGAGGAACTATGACATCAGGAATCAGGAGCTTCTTGTGGTTAAGTTAGCTTTGAAGGAATGGCATCACTGGCTGGAGGGGGCCAAGATCCCTTTTATCATTTGGACTTACTCTAAGAATCTGGTCTATATTCAGGAAGCCAAGAGGCTGAATTCCAGGCAGGCCAGGTGGTCTTTGCTTTTTAACCAGATTAGTTTCATCCTTACCTATCAACAGGGGTCTAAGTTTGACAAACTGGAATCAGAGGAGCAGCCTACCATTATTTTGCCCCAAGCCGGGGTGGTAGCACAAATTCACTGGGGAGTCAACGCTCTTGTTCACAAGACCCAAGCAGAAGGGGAGATTCCTGAGAACGGTCCTCCAGGTCAGCTGTTCGTCCCAAGTTCCATCCGGTCCCAGGTACTGCAATGGGGACATTCGTCAAGAATGACCACACACCCAGGGATTGCCAGGACCCTCGAGTTTATCAAGAGAAGGTATTGATGGCCCAGAAGGATGAGAGAAGTTCAGCAATACACGCAGGCATATGAGTTGTGTGCCCAGAACAAGAAACCACAGAGCCAACCTCAAGGGCTTCTCCACCCCCTACCCATTCTGCAAAGACATTGGGCATACAGCTCATTGAAATTTGTCTCCGGTCTCCTGCCATCCAAGGGGAAGTTGGTCATCATGGTGATCGTCAATTGGTTTTTGAAAGCCTGCAAGTTCATTGCCTTGGAGAAGCTACCTTCTGTGGTGGAAGCAGCTGAGATTGGCCTGGACCAGGTCTTCAGGGTCCACAGATTCCTGGTGGACATGGTCTCACATCAAGGTTCACATTCTCATCACATTTCTGGAAACTGATAGGGGAAACAGCAAGCTTTTCTTCTGGGTTTCACCCGCAATCCAATGGCCAGATAGAGTAGACCAACCAAGACTTAGAACGTACCCTAAGATGCCTGACCTCAAAAAGACCTGGTGAGTGGTGAGACCACTTGATGTGGGCAGAGTTCGCCCACAACACTTTACAGTAGTCATCACATGGGATGTCATCATTCGAGTGCCAGTTTGGTTATCCTCCACCTCTCTTTCCGGAACAGGAGGCCGATGTTGGGGACCCTGTGGCTGAAAAGCTCATCCAATGCTGCAAGCACAAATGGATGAGGGCAAGAGAGATTTTTCTGGCTTCTACCCAGAGAGTGGAGACCAAGGCAAACTAAAGGAGAAGTCTGGGACCTGTGTTACAGCCTGGGCATCAGGTCTGGCTGGCCACTCATGGTTTGCCTCTCCGAGTGGAATCTTGAAGGTTGACGCCCAAGTTCATTGGGTCCTTTAAGATCCTAAAGAAGGTAAACCTGATGGCTTGCAACTCGCAGCTCCCCAAGACCCTAAAGACCAACTCCACCATCCACATCTCTAAATTAAAACTTCCTGCACCAGCCCCAAAGCCCCACACCAGTTGGCCCCACTGGCCCTCCAGGTTTATCGATAGGGAACAGGTCTTCATGATGAAAAGTCTTTTGGGCTGATGTACTGTTTGAGGTTTTTGGCAATTCCTTGTGGACTGGGAAGGATTTGAACTGGAGGAAAGGTGCTGGGTGCAGGAAAGAGACATTCTGGATCTGACTCACATCCACGATTACAATCACCACCTCTCTGAGTAGCCAAGGCCACCAGGAGTCAGATGTAGGGAGAGGGTCCTGTTATGAGATACTCTCAACTTCTGAGACTTAAATTTTCTAACTCTCTGAGGTACAGGTAGCTGGTGCTGCCTCTTTAAGGGCTTAGGATGTTCCTGCTAATTGATAATCATGTTTTGGGTGCCAAGGGTTGAGTATTTAAGGAACACCTGAACATACGCTCAGCTCTCAATCGTAAGCCCACCAGGGATTTTGTCTAGCATTAGTTTTGTGCTCAGTTTCTCAATTCTGTTTGAGAGTGTGTCATGATCCCAGCCTTGAATACTCCAGCATTTGGGTCCATGTCATCCTTGTCAAGGACTCTCGTCACAAGTTCCTCAAAGGGGGTCAATGACTTGGGAGTAAAAATGGCATTATGATTAGAAATGTGGGATAACTCTGGAGAGTGGTACGTGGCATCTGACAAAGCTGAGGCGCTTTAATTATGAAAAGAGAACAGCCGAAATGGAGTTGTTTCCTTTCAGACTGATAATGCTGACAGAGGATTTAATTGTGGCGTTTAAGATTAGAAACCAAGACAAGGTAGATATTGGAAGGAAACATTGTCTATCGCTACGAGGACAGGAGCCTTAGGACTTACACCACCAAGCTCAGGGACAGTTATTACCCCTCGATCATCAGGCTCTTGAACCAAACTTCACTTTCCTTGCCCCATCATTGAAATGTTCCCTCAACCTATGGACTCACTTTCAAGGACTCTTCATCTCATGTTCTTGATATTTATTGCTTATTTATTATTATTAGTTCCTCCTTTTTGTATTTACACTGTTTGCTGCCTTTTGCACACCCTGTTGTCTGGTTGAACGCCCGAATTGGTGCAGTCTTTCATTGATCTTATTTTGCTTATTATTCTATTCAGGATTTATTGAGTATGCCCGCAAGAAAATGAATCTCAGTGTTGTATATATATGGTGACATATATGTACTGCGATAATAAATTTACTGTGAAATTTGAACAATTATCTGAGAGCATAATTTGAAGAAAATGGCAGCATGATTCAAGTGGCCTTGAAGGAGAAATGTTCTTCAATGCATACAAAGTTTCTGAAGCTTCTTGCCTGAGGTACCTACCTTCGGAGCTTTTAAAATGTACTTGGATGTGCTGTAAACGTAAGGCTAGAGACAGAAAGCTGGTGACATTGGATCAAACTTCACCACCCCCCAACCTTTTCAGAGCCATAGACACTCAAAGCCAACAGCCTTCTCCCTGCATTGTAGATGTCTGTGCTTCCACAAAGCTAAAGAGCAGAGAAACAGGGCCAACATCTAATAGGCATGAGGACTGAACGGCCTTCTTCCATAATAAATGAAAAGCAGACAAAGTAGAACTGAAAATGGGAAAATAATTTAAAACTCTTCAGGAAGTGAGAGTTAATCTCGATCAGGATTCTGATGATGCATTTGAATCTCCCTCAGCCATAAAGTGAACTGCGACTCCAGCACAGGACCACTCAGTAACATTGTTCTACTGATATTGGAGATTCAGCTGTGCACTGCTATTTACATCAACTCCAATTACTCTTTTCTTCCCTCAGAGACAGTTAAATGCAATTAAAATGTGTTCTCAAAATTGAGAGCTGCACTGTCTGGGATATGGAACATTTAATGTCAGAGCATGGACGGGACTTTCTCCTAACATTCTCTCTCTGCCTTGATGTGGTGATAGGTACTTACATGCTGGATTTGTTGAAGCTGGCAGCCCTCTCTGCCCCACCAGAATCATTGATTCTCCAGTATTAGTCACTGGAGCCCAGATTTTCCAATTAGCGTTAATGTATAGCTAATTAGAAATTCAAGGGCAGGTACAGTTTGACCTCATTACTACAGCAAAGTCTTCATCTACTATCACACACACACACACACACACACACACACACACACACACACACACACACTCACTCAACACCACAATGATCAGATTAGATCCTTGGTGATCTTTGTCCTAATCAGACAGTTCTGGCAGATGACAGCACCTCCCATGCAGCCTTTGCAAAGGTACAGGGAAACTCATTTGCCTCTGAAGCTGTGGTAAACAACTCCTTTGCCCGGACTCCTAGGATAAATACAAGGGTAGCTATCAAGAGATATACATTATAACTAAGCATCAGCAGCTCTCAAGATATTGCAAATTAACTTGATTAGATGTGCTTGTCATCTTGTCAATGAGAAGAAGAAAATAGACCCCTAGGAAATGGCAGCAAAAGCATTTAAAAAGGGATTATCACCAGAACTGCTCTCCCAAGGGGAATGCGGTTTCTATGGATCCGGGAATCAACACAGCCAGTCCCCGCATGGGAAGTGCTGAGTGCCTGAGAAAGTGTTTTTAAGGTTACCTTTTTGATCTTATGAAGATCCGGTTCATTTCGTACTGCGTCCAAGTCAGTCACGCCCCGGCTGAAGTGGGCCTCTGTACCATCATGTAGAGGGTGATCGACAGCATCGATATCAGTCTCTTCTGAATCCTCCTTCTCTATGCCAGTCTGATGCAGAGCTGGTGCAGATACAAGGACAATGTAAAGGATTCATCACTGTTAGATAGAGTGACATTCAGAACAAAGGTAGAATTATAAGTTTGGTGGCATGTGACTATCCACCATGTAGAAATTAAGGAGATCTACTTTTTCCAACCTAGAAAATATCTCACTTGGCAGACTTGGTAATTATTTCAGGTGTCACTATTGGACAGCTAGAAAGGACTTTGGTATTTGCAAATGAGGGATGTGTATCTGGTTGAAGGATTATCGCCAATCTTTGATGTGGCTGTGGAATGTAGGAAACTAAAATTTTGCTGCTGTGAGTTCCAAATGGATGATGTTCTTTCTCAACCTGGAACAAAAATCAATGGCAAATCTCTGGATTGCTTGGATTTCCTATAGTGAACAAGACAACCACATCTAAAAGGGAGAATGGATCAGCTCATGATAAAACGGCAGAGCAGACTCGATGGGCCGAATAGCCGACTTCTGCACCTTTGTCTTATGGAAATTGGCTGCCTCGCGTGATAATAGCATGGAGAACATTTTTTCTTGACCTATGAACTCCTGTGGGAGTCCTGAGCTGAATGGCTCTCTGATGATATCCATCCCAGATTTTCCCTATGTTCTCCAGAGCTGAGATCAACAGAAGACATCAATAGCTTTCTATGTACTTTTACAAGAATCCTAAGCCTTCCTTGCAGCAATCCTTTTGATTGGGACTTCTGTGAACAAACAAAGGACTTTGGAGCTAGCTGAAGCCCCCAAGTGTGCTGTCAAATATAAGAAGTTAAAAATACCATTTTGAACTTTTGAAGCGCAATGCAGACAACTCAAGGGCTGTCATCAGCCCCTGCATCAATCCCTGTTACTTATTGCTACATACAGTATATTTTCTTTCAACATAGAAGGAAGCCATTTGGCTCACTGAGTCAATGTCAGCTCTCAAAGCAAGCCAATTAACTTGATCTCCCTCTCATCCTTGTAACCAATTCCACCACCCCCCAAGATTCTACTGCCCACCTATAGTTGTGACTAGTTACAGAAGAGAATTAATTTACCAACCAGCTCATTGTAAGGATATGGGAGAAAACCTGAACATCTGTAGGAAGCCTACACTTTTTAATGTTGCCCATGACTCTGGACATTGTAGAACCCATGGCTTCCATTTCCAAGCAATTTAAAAACATTAGTACTTTGGGAAATTGAAGCTGGAAGCATGCCTGGCTCTATCCCGCTGATTTGCTAAAGGGTTTTGAGGGCCATTAACTACAGCTACTCACCTGTGGGTCTGTTTTTCAAATTTCCCAATTGATGAAGCAACCCTGATCTCTGCTACTCCACCTCTCTGTTCCTCTAATGAGCAGAGCAACCCTATCAGATCTCCTACCCCAACAAGCAAAATGAATGGCCCTCCTCTACGTTAATGGCAGCCAACCCTACAAATCAATGGTGCCTTCTTCTTTCCATGTAGCATGACAATGGTCTGTGTGAACAGAGTAAGTGCATCACTATAATGTTATTCAGATGTTTGGTTTTAATAGTAATGGTTCAGTGTTCAGCACAGCAAATCAAATAGGATATTTACACTGGCTGGCACCCAACACTCAGTAAAGGACAGGTATTTGTTCAAATGAAGAGACAGATAAGCATCTGAAAAGGTAAGAAATGGAGCATTAATCACCTGCTGAGGTGTACAGATTGCACACAGCCATTTAACAGTCACTGCCCTTAACAGTGACTCTTAACTCCTGTGCACACAATCTCTTTTGATTCCAACTGGGTGAACTGTTGCATTAAATAGAATCTTGTAAAATATAAAGCTTAATACCCTTCACAAACATTAAAGTTGCTGGTGAACGCAGCAGGCCAGGCAGCATCTCTAGGAAGAGGTGCAGTCAACGTTTCAGGCCGAGACCCTTCGTCAGGACTCTTCCTAGAGATGCTGCCTGGCCTGCTGCGTTCACCAGCAGCTTTAATGTGTGTTGCTTGAATTTCCAGCATCTGCAGAATTCCTGTTGTTTACCCTTCACAAACATGTTTTTCTACTTGTGGCTGAGTCCAACGGCATGTCACATGACTAACTTACAAGCGCCAAGCTGGACGGCTTTCCTTGAACCCTGCTCCACGAGAAGCAGTATCAGGCCCATGGCATGAAGCCACTGTTGTACAGCGGTGCGCAAAGATGTCCAGGTCCTTTGTGGTGTCTTCAGATCATCTTAAGAGTTACAGAGTGAAATAGCCCTGAAGCAGGCCCTTTGACCCCGCCTTGTCCACGCCAACCAAGTTGTCCACTTGAGCTAGTCCCATTTCTGTAAGACCCATATTCCCCTAAACCTTTCCTATCCATGTATCTGTCTAAATGTGTACTGAACATTATAAATGTACCTGCCCGACCACTTCCTCTGCCAGTTCATTCCATATACACTCCAACCTCTATGTGAAGAAGCAACTGTTCCCTTTTAAAGCTTTCCCTTCTCATCCTAAACCTCTGCCCTCTAATTTTAGACTTCCTTTGGATTGAGGTTGTTTTGTCTGAGGTCTTTCCAGTGTGGCAGCCCTGCCTAATCACATCTACAGGGAGTGGGGAAATAGCGGAGAAGTGACCAGAAACGAGCAGCTCCCATAGTCTGCTCCAGACGGTTGTCCCTGTAAGGTAGCAGTGAAGTGGCTCCTGTTCCACAGACCTATTTGACTCTGTATTTGTGATAAATGATTAGATCACAGAAACCGGCCTCCAAACCATGAGCTCAGGCTACACTCCTCGCTGCTTCACTAAGCAGCCAGCATCATCAAAGGCCTCACACAAATTGGCTATTCTCTCTTCTCCCCTCTCCGGTCAGGTCGAAGATATAAAAATCTGAGAGCATGTAATTTAGTAAAGAATAATTAAAAGTCCTAGATGGGAACTATATGAAACTGAATGCCACAAATTTTAACAAATTATATGACCCAATAATAATCTAATGCTCAGTTAGAAATTAAGCATTCACCCAGAGTAAGCAAAACATTGCACCTAAGATTCAGCAAATGCCAGATGTATGCATTAGAGAGATAATTAGCAAACTTCAAAGAGCACCAATAAACAATAATATTTTGCTCCAGTGGATCTCTGCAAGAACTAATGAGGTAAATGGACACCCACACAATGGAGCGACAGCTTTTCCTTGGCACTGACTGCCGCCAATATGCATTCAGCAATGCCAAGCTGGGTATGACTGGAAACTTGGCAGCATAATCAATGATATAGGAAGCTAATTTTTTAAGGGTGCAATTGGTGAATCAGTAAGTTGTGCTACTGAGGTTTAGTCCATCAATCTAAGCAGCAGTGTTAGTTAAAATCGCTGAGCAAACATTGGTTTAGATATTTGGCTATCCTCTGCTTATCTTTTTTTTGTCTGCTTCACCTGGCATCTTTATGGTCAACTGTACTTCCAGGTATGATTGAATGATCACTGAGTGCAAGATGGTTTATGAGCTTAGCCAAGTAAGAAGGCAGAAGGGAAATATTACAGTTGAGAGTCTTGTCATTAAACATGAGCTCAATTAAATTTAAATGTTTGTGTAGGTCTTAAGCTTAATTTTTAGGTCAAACTAAGACACTTTATTCATTGAAAGTAGCACCACAATATTGTCGCAATCCAATAACAATTAATACAGTCAGGGCTTGGATGGTGGTGCGATAAATTGAGGGCGACGCAACAAAAGTATCACCTTTCACTCCAATAACCGGCAGTCCTGATTTTCAGCCTGCCCTAGTGGATTCTGGATTTAAACTTTGGATGTCTAAGGGTACTTTCCATCTAGGAGATTTGTTTGATGAAGGAACGATGACGTATTTTAGTTAAAGAGTACAGAAATTTAACATACCCAATGAGGATCTTTGTTGTTTCTGTCAGATAAGAGATTATATACAGAAAAAAACATCATTGTTAACTGATTTCGATAGTTCTGACATAGAAAAGAGGGTGTTTCGTTCTAAGGGTGAAGTCTCCATTAGTACTTTTTACGGCATCCTGAGGGAATGTTCTTGCGGAGAGGCTGAGCAGCTGGGAAGGGTCTGGGAAGGGTCTGGGAGTAGAAATTACAGCTGAAACATGGGAAGACATCTGTGATAATGCAAAGAAAATTTCAGTTTGTAATAGAACTAAAGCACTGCAACTCAAAATTCTGCACCGAGCCCATCTGACTCCAAACTGTCTCTCAGTTTAAGACGCGGGTTCCTCCAATGTGTTCTAAAAGTAAAGTAAATACTGGAACCTTCACCCACTGTTTTTGAACTTGTCCCAAGCTTCAGGCATACTGGAATGGTATTTTGGGTGAAATGGAAAAGATTCTGAAGATGGAGCTTGAAATGGACCCTGTGTCTTTTCTCTTAGGCTTACCCAACAGTGGTATTATTAATGAACATTAGAAAAAACTTTTTAACATCCTGACTTTTTGAGTGATGAAGAACATTTAACTTTGTTGGATATCTGATAAAGCCCCTGGACGTTTTGGTTGGCGTAAATTAATCATGGAATTCAATCCTTTGGACTTTTGACATGGATGGTACACTCAAAAACAAATAGTTTTCATAAAACATAGCAACCTTTTCAGCAGTATGTAGATGTAAATCTGTCTGCTATACAAATAAGGGCTTTTGTATAGGATATTGGGGTGATGTCTAGATTTTGATGGAAGTGTTTGATAGCTGAGGGGAAGAAATGTAAATATAAATATATCTGTAAATTCAAAGTTTTATTATGTTGAGCAAAAAATAATTGTTTTAAATAATTTAAAAAAAGTAGCGCTACATGCAGATTGGGCTGTAAAGTAAGCTTTTGGCATATTGGTCTTCATAAATCAAAGGAGATGGGATGGTACGTTGAAGTTTATAAGACAATGGTGAGGCCTAATTTGGAGTATTGAGTGCAGTTTTTGTCACCTATCTACAGGAAAGATATAAATAAGGTTGAAAGAGTACAGCAAAAATTTACAATGATGTTGCTGGGACTGGAGGACCTGGGCAATAAGGAAAGTTTGAACAGGTTAGGACTTTATTCCTTGAAACATAGAAGATTGAGGGGAGATTTGATAGAAGTAAACAAAATTATGAGAGGTATAGATAGGGTAAGTGCAAGCAGGATTTTTCCACTTAGGTTGGGTGGGACTACAACTAGAAGTCATGGGTTAAAGATGAAAGGTGAAAAGATTACTTTATACTTTATTGTCGCCAAACAATTGGTACTAGAATGTACAATCATCATAGCGATATTTGATTCTGTGCTTCCCACTCCCTAGATTACAAATATTAAATGTTAAAAATAGTAAAAATTAGTAAATATTAAAAAATTAACTTATAAATCATAAATAAAAATAGAAAAATGGAAAGCAAGGTAGTGCAAAAAAAAACCGAGAGGCAGGTCCGGATATTTGGAGGGTACGGCCCAGATCCGGGTCAGGACCCGTTCAGCAGTCTTATCACAGTTGGAAAGAAGCTGTTCCCAAATCTGGCCGTACGAGCCTTCAAGCTCCTGAGCCTTCTCCCGGAGGGAAGAGGGACGAAAAGTGTGTTGGCTGCGACAGCGTGTGGTGTAAAGTGAGTCCACGGACGGAAGATTGGTTTGTGTGATGTGCTGGGCTGTGTTCACGACCTTCTGTAGCTTCTTTCGGTCTTGGACAGGACAACTTCCATTCCAGGTTGTGATGCACCCAAGAAGAATGCTTTCTACGGTGCATCTATAAAAATTAGTGAGAGTTTTAGGGGACAGGCCAAATTTCTTTAGTTTTCTCAGGAAGTAAAGGCACTGGTGGGCCTTCTTGGCAATGAACTCTGCTTGGTTGGACCAAGTCCGGTCATTTGTGATATTGACCCCGAGGAACTTAAAGCTTTTGACCTGTTCCACTTGTGCAACAAAGATGTAAATTGGGTCGTGCGGTCCGCTACTCCTTCTGAAGTCAACAACCAATTCCTTCGTCTTGCTAACGTTGAGGGATAGGTTATTGTCTTCGCACCATGCCACCAGGTTCTTAATTTCCTCTCTGTACTCAAACTCATCATTACCTGAGATACAGCCTACAATTGTTGTGTCATCAGCAAACTTATATATTGAGTTTGATGGAAACTTTGCTACACACCGCTGTCAGCTTAAGGGGAACATGAGGGGAAACTTCTTCACTTATAGGGTCACGAGAAATTGGAATGAGCTACCAGCGCAAGTGGTGTATTGCAAGCTCGATTTCAATGTTTAAGAGAACTTTGGACAGGCACATGGATGGTAGGGGTATGGAGGGCTATGGTCCTGGCACAGGTCGATGGAAGTAGATAGTTTGAATGGTTTGGCACAGACTAGAAGGACTGAAGGGCCTGTGTCTGTGCTGTACTTTTCTATGACTCAATGACTTAATTGCAAAACTAGAACCTGTGCATTTAACAGAGAAAAGTTCCACAAAACTGTTAGGATGTAGCCACCAATTTTGTCAGAAGAAACAATACTTAATGGAAACTCCTGGAGGGGTAAGCAGTGACGGACTTGACTGCTGATGGTAGGGCAGAAAAGGAAGTCTATGGAGCTGAGTTCGAAGGAATTGAGAGGGATTGGGAGGGAGAAAACTACGGAAGTGAAGAGAAGGAAATGTGTGACCAACGGAGGGAGTAAAGGCAAAAGGTTTCAGGAATGGAAGAGCCATGCAAGTCAAGGAGAAAAGGGGTTGTTGTGGAATAGAGAGATGGCATAATACAGGATTAGAGACTAGCCAAGAGAGCTGCAATATTGGGTTAGATTTTAAGTTGATAGGGGGGTTGTTCGCTGCAGATGATATGTAGCAAAACTAGGAAAACCCAAAAGTCATGTTATAAACTTAACTGCAGGATTTCTTTAACTGAGTTTCCCATACATCGGGTTGATCCATTGGCAAACAGCCTTCATAAGGGTGAAGTCTACCAGAATACCACAGCCTACAAGAGTGGGAGTATCGGTACAGGTGTCTTTTAATAATCATTCATTATCAATGTTAACTACCCTCGAGAGCTTGGTGAACATCTTGAAAAACAGCAGTTCTTTTGTAACTAAACTGTACAATCCTCCTTGGTAGGGTACTGCATGATTTAGACCCATAGCCGATGAAGGTAGCACAATATACTTCCAAATCAGAACGGAGACCAACTTGGATGAAACAAAAACAAGAGACTCTGCTGAGGCTGGAAATTCAGAGCAACATACATACAGAGTGCTGGAGAAACAGTTGACGTTTTGGGCCGAATCCCTTCTGCAGGGCTGAAAAGGAAGGGGCATTATGCCAGGATTAAAAAGGTAGGGACAGGGGAAAGAGGACATGCTAGAAGGTGATAGGTGAAGCCAGGTGGGTGGGAAAGATGAAGGGCTGGAGAAGAACGAATCTGATAGGAGAGAAGAGTGGACAATGGAAGAAAGGGAAGAAGGACAGGTACCGGGGGAGGTAATAAACAGGTGAGGAGAAGAAGCAAGAGTCCTGAGTGGGGAATTGAAGAAGGAGGAAGGCGGAGGGGGCAAAATGTTACTGGAAGGAGAATTCATGCCATCAGGTTGGAGCCCACCGAGATGGAATATGAGGTGTTGCTCCTCCACCCTGAGGATGGCTTCATCTTGGCAAAAGAGGAGGCCATGGACTGACTTGTTGGAATGGGAATGGGGATAGGAATTAAAATGGCTGGCCAGGAAATTCCATTTTTGATGGATAGAGTGGAGGTACTCAACAAAGCGGTTCCCCAAGTTATGCTGGGTTCTCACCAGTGTACAGGAGGTTGCATCAGGAACACTGAATGCAATAGGCGACTCCAACAGATTTGCAGGTGAAGTGTTGCCTCACTGTAAAGACTGCTTGTGGCCCGTAATGGAGGTGAATAGACAGATATAGCATTTCAATCACTTGCAAGGATAAGTGTCAGGAAGGAGATTAGTGGGGAGGGGAGAATGGATAAGGGAATCACAGCGGGAGTGATCTCTATGTAAAGCAGAGAATGAGGTGGAGATAAAGATGTGTTTGGTGGTGGGATCTTGTTGAAGGTGGTGAATGTTGTGGAGAATGATATGTTGTTTACAGAGCCTCATGGGGTGGCAGGTGAGGATAGGAGGAATTCTATCTCTGTTAAGGCTCAGGAAGATGGGGTGAGCGTTGATCTTCAGGAAATGGAGGAGATGTGGTTGAGGGCTGTATCAATGGTGGAGGAAAGAAAATCTCATTCTTTGAAGAAGAAGGATATCTTTGTTGTCCTGGAAAGGAAAGCCCCATCCTGGGAACAGATGCAGTGGAGTCAAAGGAACTGAAAAAAATGAATATAATTTTTACAGAAGACAGGGTGAGAAGAGGTATAGTCAAGATAACTGTGGGAATTGGTCGGTTTATAAAAGTTGACGGCCAATAATTTGTCTCCAGGGATGGAGACAGAGAGATCGAGAAAGGGTCCATGGAGGAATCATAGAGGTGATGGCATTCCGATCCATCTGATGTCCTGAGCTTCCTTCTTAGTGGAGACTGCAGGTTTGGGAAGAGCTGTTGAGGAGCCTCAGTGAGTAACTGCATTCCAGATCAGATGCAAGGAAGAACCGATGTCTTCTTTTCTGCAAGATCATGACTCTGGAGGAATCACTGCTGCTCTTCCATGACTATGGGCAATGCTGACAAAGTACTTAACTCATGGGCTGCCAGGTTTCTTGAGGCACACGAACTACCTGCTCCGCATCCAGCTTCCATTTAAACTGGAAATGGATGGAACTATTGGCTTGTGCTGCAGGTTTGACCTCTGACACAACCCAAAACCACTTGACGTCAGATCCTGGCAGAACATATAAAGTAAATAGCAGGGACATTACGTGTGTTGATGTGCAAGTTCATAGTTTCCTAAAGCTTGCAACTTGGATGGACAGTGTAAAAGGCATTTGGTATCCCTGCCGGGGCTTTGAGTCCAAAGGTTTGTACGTCACATTGCAGCTGTAAAATCATTGGTTAGGCCACACTTTGTGGTTATTGTGGACCGTTCTGGTCACCATACTACAGGAAGGATCAGACAACAAATGTGAGAGTGCAGAAGAGATTCAATAGGATGTTGCCTGGCATAGGGGACTGTAGTTACAAGGAGGCTGGGTTTATTCTTATGGAGTGTATGAGGCATACAGAGGTGTTTATGACTATGAAGCGTATAGACAGAATAGTGAGAGTCCTTTTCTCAGGGTATGGGAACTGGAGGTCATAGGCTGAAGGTGAGAGGGAGAAATTTAAACAAGAATGGGCGGGGGGGCAAGATTTTCATACAAACAGCGATTGCTGTATGGAACAAGCTGTGGGGGTTGGTTGCAGCAGATACAATTTCAATGTTTAAAAACATATTTAACCAGGTACTCAGATAATAAGGATGTAGAGGGTTAGAACACAGAGTTAGTATAGTACAGGCACAAGCTCTGCCGTCCACAATGTTGTGCTCAACTAACTAGATCAGTAATCAAAAGCCCAAATAAACTAATCTCTTTTACCTAGATCCCTCCATTCCCTACACATTCACATGCCTCTCTAAAAGTCTCTTGAACACCTGTCCTGTATTTGCCTTCATTACCACCACAGGCATTGCCACCCTCCGTGTAAGGTACTTGCCCACACATCTCCTTTAACCTACCCCTCTCACTTTAAATGCATGTCCCCTGGTATCAGACATTACAACCCAGGGAAAAATATACTGCCAGTCGAAGGTATCTATGCTTCTCATATTTCTATAAATCTGTCAAATCTCTTCTCAGCCACTGCTGGTCCAAGGAAAATGACCCATTTTTTTCCAAATTCTTCTTGTACATGTCCTCTAATGCAGACAGCATCCTGTTAAGCCTCTCCTGCACCCTCTCCAAAGCATCAACATCCTTCCTATACTGGGCAACTAGAACTGAATGCAGTATTCCAGGTGCGGCCGAAATAGAGTTTTTTAATGCTGCGACATAACTTCCCGACTCTGAACTCAATTCATTGACAAATGAAGACAGATTCGTTCAATGCTTTTTTTACTTTCCTATCAACCTACGTAGCCTCTTTCAGAGAGTTATGAACCTGGACCCCAAGATCCCTGTTTATCAACACTGTTAAGGGTCATACCATTAACAGTGTACTGTCTCCTTACTTCTCATTATTTTTTATCTTCCATGATGCAATACCTCACATTTGGCCAGCTGGAACTCTGTCTGCCATTTCTCTGCCCATATCTGCAAATGATCTACATTTCAAATAAACCCAATGCAGGCATGTGGTATTAGTGTATATAGGCAGCACATCTGGCATGGACAGGTGGGCTGAAAGAGCTTCTTTCTGTGCTGTGTGCTGTATGACTTTAAGACTCTAATTTTGGGGAGATAAGATTCAACCCAGAGTCTGTGAAACACGAAGGCAAGATCAAGGGTTTCAGCAATGTGGGTGTGAAATTGCAGTCTGGTGTCATCAGGCCAATCATAGGCAGTATTTTGCAAGGATCTCAGGTGAGGTTGGAAGCTGCTCAAGGTTATAATGGTTGCAAACAGCCTAAAACAATGGTCAAGGGGAGCACGGATTCAGTGGTGACTCAGACTGAAGATTTCAGCTCTCCTCCTCTCTGTGGCGTTTATAAATTTAGGGAAGTTCAAAGAAGTTTAGGAATTAAAATTTAAAAAGAATCATGATCAGCTCAATAAGTTTCAGGCCTTAGGTACATTTATTTTAAAAACCACTGGGTTTTATGTGTTACACACATCAAAGTTGCTGGTGAACGCAGCAGGCCAAGCAGCATCTGTAGGAAGAGGTACAGTTGACGTTTCAGGCCGAGACCCTTCGTCAGGACTAACTGAAGGAAGAGTGAGTAAGGGATTTGAAAGTTGGAGGGGGAGGGGGAGATCCAAAATGATAGGAGAAGACAGGAGGGGGAGGGATGGAGCCAAGAGCTGGACAGGTGATTGGCAAAAGGGGATACGAGAGGATCATGGGACAGGAGGTCCGGGAAGAAAGACAAGGGGGGGGGTACCCAGAGGATGGGCAAGAGGTATATTCAGAGGGACAGAGGGAGAAAAAGGAGAGTGAGAGAAAGAATGTGTGCATAAAAATGAGTAACAGATGGGGTACGGTACTGCGTCCGGTGCTCCCGATGTGGCCTTTTATATATTGGCGAGACCCGATGCAGACTGGGAGACCGCTTTGCTGAACATCTACGCTCTGTCCGCCAGAGAAAGCAGGATCTCCCAGTGGCCACACATTTTAATTCCACATCCCATTCCCATTCTGACATGTCTATCCACAGCCTCCTCTACTGTAAAGATGAAGCCACACTCAGGTTGGAGGAACAACACCTTATATTCCATCTGGGTAGCCTCCAACCTGATGGCATGAACATCGACTTCTCTAACTTCCGCTCAGGCCCCACCTCCCCCTCGTACCCCATCTGTTACTCATTTTTATGCACACATTCTTTCTCTCACTCTCCTTTTTCTCCCTCTGTCCCTCTGAATATACCTCTTGCCCATCCTCTGGGTCCCCCCCCACTTGTCTTTCTTCCCGGACCTCCTGTCCCATGATCCTCTCGTATCCCCTTTTGCCAATCACCTGTCCAGCTCTTGGCTCTATCCCTCCCCCTCCTGTCTTCTCTTATCATTTTGGATCTCCCCCTCCTCCTCCAACTTTCAAATCCCTTACTCACTCTTCCTTCAGTTAGTCCTGACGAAGGGTCTCGGCCTGAAACGTCGACTGCACCTCTTCCTACAGATGCTGCTTGGCCTGCTGCGTTCACCAGCAACTTTGATGTGTGTTGCTTGAATTTCCAGCATCTGCAGAATTCCTGTTGTTTGGGTTTTATGTGTTTATAATATATCACATTTGCTAATTCCTTCCTGCTGTGTATGGAAGCAGACTGCCAACCTTTCCCACACTGGACAGATACCACAGAATTTTACCCCTTGAATGGAGCATACAGTAAATAAAACATACCTGAAACACTGGTGGCTTCTACACTCTCTTCACATTCTTGGTCTTCCTCTCGGCGTACATTCTGCTCGGTGTGCAGGAGGCTCAGCTTGTGGCACACTTCAAAAGCCTGTCCTATAGTCCGCACAATCCTCATTGCTTGACTCTGGTGCAGGGAGTGAGAAAAAGAAAAGACTGTGAGCAGATGGATTTCAATGGCACACTGTCAGAACTAAAACCGACTCCAATGACAGCTCATCCTTCCTCGTCCTTAACAAGGTTGCACCACTTTACACAGCTACACTAGCAAGGAGTGTGCAGTACTGAAGCAGGCTATTCAGCCCAAGAAGTCAACATCTGGAGCCTTCCACAGCACTCTTCATCTACCCCAGTCATAATAAGCAATCTTAGTTTGTCTCCCATTTCTTTACCTTTAAATGATCAATCGTCTTTACTTCAGTTTCCGTACAGTTCCAGGTTCTACCCATGAGGCACACGAACAGAAATAGGCCCTGTGTCCCTGCTCTGCAATGCAGCTGAACTTTCCCACACTAGCACAATGCTCCATGTTTCCCTGAAAACCTACTGCTGTCTGCCTGAGCACAGAGCCTTGCAGAACTTCAAAGTGTTACTGCCCTCTGAATGGAGAATTTTTTCTCCATCAGAGCAAGTCCAATGCTACTTAAACTAGTGCTGCTCTCTGTAAAACTCTCTTGAGCACCTAGTTTGCGTTCGCTACAATGGGGCCTACATGACATCAACATCAGTGGGATTTCTAAAACATTGTTTTATTAAGCAAATACACTACTTTTTAAAAATATAATATTTATTGAATTTTCAAAAAGAATACATGAAAAAAAAGAATCTACCCTCCCCCCCATATATAGTCTTACCTAAAAAAGAAGAAAAAGAAAAAAAAAGAAAGAAAAAAAAAAGAATGGCCTGGTTATTGGGAGGTTTCCACATGCTCCATGGGATTCAAAATGAATTTGGTATAATTATTCGTTACTTTCCCCAAGTGACCAAAGTCTTTATCGGAGCACTTAAATATACCATCCTATCTTTTGTAAATAAGGGTGCCAAATATTCAAAAATGTTACATATTTATCTCTTAAATTATAAGTAATTTTTTCAAGTGGAATAGAACTAGTCATTTCATTATTCCAATGATCCATACTTAAATATGAATCAGATTTCCAAGTAACTGCTATAGTCTTCTTAGCTACTGCCAATGCAATTTTTATAAATTCTTTCTGATATTTATTCAATTTAAGTTTCGGTTTTATCCCTTCAATATCACCTAATAAAAATAACACAGGGTTATGTGGAAGTTGAGTTGCAGTAATTTGTTCCAATAAGATTCTTAAATTTATCCAAAAGGGTTGAATTTTAAAACAAGACCAAGTAGAATGTAAAAAAGTACCAATTTCTTGATTACACCGAAAACATTTATCAGAAAAATTTGAATTTAATCTATTTATTTTTTGCGGTGTAATATATAATTGATGTAAAAAATTATATTGTACTAATCTAAGTTGAACATTTATTGTATTTGTCATACTGTCAAGACAAAGTCTTGACCAATTTGTTTCATCAATAATAATATTCAGATCTGTTTCCCATTTTTGCTTTGACTTATGGGTTCCTTGTTTAATTGTCTGTTCTTGAATCAAATTATACATACAAGAAATAAATTTTTTAATTTTCCCTTTTTGAATTAAAGTTTCAATGTCATTAGGTTTTGGCAAAAACATTGTTTGACCCAGCTTACCTTTTAAGTAAGCCCTTAATTGAAAGTAACAGAAGAAAGTATTATTAGATATTTTATATTTATCCTTTAATTGTTCAAATGACATCAATATACCTCGTTCAAAACAGTCTCCTATAAATTTAATCCCTTTTTGGTACCAATTATATAAAAGTTGATTGTCCATTGTAAAAGGAATAAGTCTGTTTTAGAACAAAGGTCTCCTTGCTAATAGAGATTTCTGTGTTTCATTATCAACATTTATCTTATTCCATAGATCAATCAAATGTGTTAATATAGGAGATTCTTTCTTTTCCCGTATCAATTTAGATTCCCATTTATATATAAAATCTTCAGGTCTATTTTCTCCTATCTCGTCTAGTTCTATTTTAATCCATGCTGGTTTTCGGTCATCGAAGAAAGATGCAATAAATCTAAGTTGATTTGCTTTATAATAGTTTTTAAAGTTTGGAAGTAGTAACCCTCCTAACCCAAATTTACATGTCAATTTTTCCAATGATATTCTTGACATTTTACCTTTCCAAAGAAATTTTCTCACACATTTATTTAACTCTTGAAAAAATTTCTGTGGCAATTGTATTGGTAATGTTTGAAACAGATACTGTAATCTAGGAAATATATTCATTTTTACAACATTGACTCTACCTACTAATGTTATTGGTAATATCATCCATTTGTCAAGATCTTCTTGAATTTTTTCCAACAGTGGTAAATAATTAAATTTATATAAATTCTTTAGATCATTATCAAGTCTTATACCTAAATATTTTATACCATTTACCGGCCATCTAAATTGGGTTACTGATCGACATTGACTATAGTCTTCTTTAGTAAGTGGTAAAATTTCACTTTTATCCCAATTTATTTTGTAACCTGATACCTTCCCATATTCATCCAATCTAGAAGATAATTTATGTAACGAATATTGTGGATTTGTTAAATAGATCAAAACATCATCGGCAAAAAGATTAATTTTATATTCCTCCTGATTAACTCTAAAATCCATAATATCTGGATCAATTCTAATTAGTTCTGCTAATGGCTCTATCGCCAATACAAATAAAGCAGGTGATAGTGGATAATCTTGTCCAGTTGACCTTTTTAACTGGAATGGTGTTGAAATTTGAGAGTTTGTCACCACTTTAGCTTTAGGGTTAGAATTTAAAGTTTTAATCCAATTTATAAAAGATGTTCCTAACCCATATTTTTCTAGTACTTTAAATAAAAAATCCCATTCTAATCTATCAAATGCTTTTTCTGCATCCAAAGCTACTACTATACTCTTCTCATCCCTTTTTTGTGCCAAATGAATTATACTGAGTAGCCGAGTTACATTATCTGCCAATTGTCTAGTTTTAATAAATCCTGTTTGATCCATATGTATTAATTTTGGTAAATATTTAGATAATCTATTCGATAAAATTTTTGCTATTATTTTATAATCCGTATTCAATAAAGAAATAGGCCTATATGATGCTGGTTTCATAGGATCTCTGTCTTTTTTTGGCAGTACTATTACAATCGCTGTTGAAAAAGATTCTGGAAGTTTATGTATTTTTTCTGCTTGACATATTAGTTCCATAAAAAGAGGAAATAATAAATCTTTAAATTTTTTATAAAATTCAGGTGGAAAACCATCTTCTCCTGGAGATTTATTACTTTGGAGTGATCCTAATGCTTCTTCAACTTCTTTTAATGTAAAAGGCATATCCGATCCCTTCTGTTCTTCCAAATTCAATTTTGGAAGAGAAACTTGTGATAAAAACTTTTCTATCTCATTAACATCATTTTGGGATTCTGATTGATATAATTCAGAATAGAAATTTTTTAAAGTTTCATTTATTTCAAGAGGTTTATAAGATATTTTATTTGCCCTTGTTCTAATTGCATTTATTGTTTTGGAAGCTTGTTCTGTTTTCAACTGCCAGGCAAGAATTTTATGTGCTCTCTCACCTAACTCATAATACCTTTGTTTAGTTCTTATAATTGCTTTTTCCGTTCTATATGTCTGAAGCGTATTGTATTGTAACTTCTTATTGACAAGTTGTTTTCGTTTTTCTTCTGACATATATCTTTGAGATTCTTTTTCTATTTTTGTAATCTCTTTTTCCAATTGATCTAGTTCTGCCATATATTCTTTCTTAATTTTAGACGTATAACTTATTATCTGGCCCCTAAGATATGCTTTCATCGCATCCCATAATATAAATTTATCATCCACTGAATGAAAATTTGTATCCAAAAAAAATTGAATCTGCTTTTTCATAAAATCACAAAAATCTTGACGTTTTAATAATATTGAATTAAATCTCCATCTATAAGCCACTTCTTCCTTATCAGCCATTATTATTGTCATTAATAAAGAGGAATGATCTGATAATATTCTTGCTTTATATTCCATATTTTTCACTCTGTGTTGAATATGCATTGATAATAGAAACAAAGCTATCCTTGAGAAAGTTTTATGTCTATGGGAGTAAAACGAATAGTCTCTTTCTTTAGGATTGATTCTTCTCCATATATCAATCAGATTTAAATCCTTCATCAATGATAAAGTTAAATTTACTACCTTCGATTTTATAACAGCCTTGGTTGATCTATCTAAGACTGGGTCTAAGCAAAAATTAAGGTCTCCTCCAATTAATATTTTTTCATGCGCATCCGCCAAATTCAGAAAAGCTTCTTGTATGAATTTTGCATCATTTTCATTTGGTGCATAAATGTTCATAAAAGTCCATAATTCAGAGAAAAGTTGACAATGTATAATCACATATCTCTCCGCAGAATCAATTATTACATTTTGTATTCTAATTGGTAACGTTTTATCGATCAAAATTGCTACTCCCCTCGCTTTTGAATTAAATGAAGCCGCAACAACACTACCCACCCAATCTCTCTTTAGTTTCTGATGTTCTGTTTCCGTTAGGTGCGTTTCCTGTAAAAAAGCTAAATCTATCTTCATTTTTTTAATATGTGTTAAGATTCTTTTTCTTTTCACTGGTCCATTAAGCCCATTAACATGAAAACTCAAAAAATTCAATAAATTAGTCATTATACTTCACAAAGTTACTCCAATCTAAAACATTATTTATCTTCTCAACTTTCATAGTTCCTTGGGGAATCTCTTTAAACCTCACCATGTTGCTATGTGTCTCCCTCACAACCTTCCAGGCAGAAAGAAAAAAGAAGAAAGAAAAAGTACAAAAAAAGAAAAAAGCAAAATACCCCCCCACTAATGTTGTGAACGAAAGGATACACAACACTACCCCCCTCCATTTTGCGGGTCATGGCAAAAGCCACGCTTGCACACATGATAGCGTAGCAATCGATCAGTGCTTCTTCCAGCTCCCCCGCAAAAAAAAACATTATATACATATAGACAAAATTAGTATTACTATTCCCAACTAATATTCCTCCAGTTTTAACCTTTCTTATCCCTCTCGTATAATTAATAATATATTTATACATTCATACCGCTTCAAAAATCCATCAAGTCCATTCTCTAACCCAATCTTCATCTTCAATCTATCTCGCTCTCCTGGGTTTGTTCTTGTGTCTGGTGAGTTTTCAGAGAATCTCGCACAAACTGCTCTGCTTTCTGACAATCATCAAAAAATCTTTTTTCTCCACCAGACAAAAAAATCTTCAAAGTTGCAGGATAACGCAGTGTAAATTGATAACCATGCTCCCATAGGGTTTTTTTCACTGGATTAAATTTCTTCCTTCTCTTCAAAAGTTCGTAACTTATATCAGGACAGAAAAAAACTTTGCTCTCTCCAATTATCAATGGCCCTTTTCTATCTTTGGCAGCTCGAGTAGCTGCCTGTAGAATACTTTGCTTGTCTTGAAATCTTAAGAATTTTATTAAAATCGATCGTGGATATTGGTCATCTTTTGGTTTTGGTCTTAAAGCTCTATGTGCCCGCTCAATTTCAATTGATCGAACCTCCTCTTCCATTTGCGAAACATCCGGGATCCATCTTTGAAAAAATTCTATTGGTTTATCGCCCTCCATACCTTCTTTAAGACCACCAATTTTAATATTATTACGTCTACTAAAATTTTCCAACATGTCCACTTTCTCCAAGAGTCGGTTTCTTTCCGAATTCCAGACAAGCAAATCATTTTCTGTTTTTTCCACTCTATCATTCATATGCCCCATTGCTCTTTCCATCTTCTGAAGCTTCTTATCCATTTTGTCCTTTCTTGCCATAACTTTATCATAGCACATCTTCGTATCTCTAAGTTCTTCTCTTACTTTTCTTAATTCAGCCGTTAATTGCAATATAGCTTCTGGAAGTAAAGGAGATGATATCACTATCATCTCCTTTACTTCCAATCGCTTCCAGTTCTTCCTCCTCTTCTTCATCTATGTTCTCTGCGGAATCCGATTCTGACTCTGAGTCATTTTCAATTGCAGTGGTTGTCGGTTCTTGTAGTTTGTGTTGTGTCGGTTTGCGCATGCGCTCTTCTTTGCGCTTGCGCATTACCGGTGTCTTCTTCGAAGAAACCGTTGCCACCGCCGTTGCTCCCTGTTCTACCAAAGGAGATCCAACCTGAGTCTGAGGCTTCATCGTTGCAGTAGGCCCTTTTTCCTTCCCGTCTCGCGGCTGCTTCGCAACAGCAGACTTCTTTTGTTGCGGTTTAGGAGGCATATCGTAAAGTAATCTTACAAAGTTTATAAATAGTTTTCAGAAAATATTTACTAACTTTGTTTTGTTTAAACGGTACTTTACTGACTTGTTGCGGGAGAGCTGGATTTACACGTCTCAATCTCATGTCATCACGCGACGTCCCCTGCAAATACACTACTTTTTAGATGTTCCTGCATTGAGGATGACATGCTTCCACTCCTTTTCTCTGGGTTCTGAATTAGCTGATAAGGCCATAAGATATAGAAGCACAGATTAAGCCTTTTGACTCATTGAAGTTGGACCATCATTCAATTATGGCTGAGTTTAAAAAATAAATTCTTCTTTCTTCTCCCTGTAACTCTTAATCACTTTACTAATAAAGAATCTATCAACCTCTGTCTTAAATGCACCCAAGTTCATGACTTACAAAGCCTTCTGGACATTAATTCCACAAGTTTATCACCATCTAGCTGGAGAAATCTTTCCTCATCTCAGTTTTAAAGAGATGTCCAATTTAGTCTGAGGCCGTGCCCTCAGATCCTAAGACCAATGGGAAATCAGACTCTGCCACAGGTAAGGCAAGTAAGCATAGTGGATTGTCTTTCCAATAATAACACTGGGCTTGAATTCCCAATATCATCCTAAATGACCTTTCCCCATTCGAATGGTCATGGACCAGAGATACCCAAGGATCAGTGGGTATAGTTATACATTTTCAAGGAGGCTTTGAACATGTCCTTGAATTGGTCTTTCAGTCCACTTGGTTGTTTACACGATGGAGCTCAGAAATGGGAGCCTATTTTGACACAATCTTAATGCTGCACGTATGATATAGTCCACATAACAGAACCAACAGAATATAATTAAGCCCCCTGTACTGGACACAGCAGTCTGGTAGAGGACCTTATTCCGCTATTTGATTTGGAGCATTTGGCAGAGTCGGCATTGGTGGTGCCTTTCCAGTACTTTGATGTAACTGATATTAGTTGTCTAAATCTCAGCGGTGGGGACCCCAGCTGCCCTCAAGACCAGGAGCTCTGGCCAAGTTTGAGGTATTAATTTTCACATTATTTTCCTCAAGATGGCCATAGAATTGCAGGTGAACTTCTTCAAAGATATCTATTTTCATTAAGAGGTGGCTGCAAATTTGTGGGCAGTGGTCACATTTTCCAGAGTACTGATAGGAAACTCCATTGTCAGTTATGCAATTGGGGCTGTTGGTAGATCACCTTTGTCTTCAGTCCAGCTTCTCATCTATCTCTGTGAACAAGCCAACAATGACTTGGCAATCAGCCTCAGACGTGCACAGTGTGGCTTGGTGTCTTGGGCCAGAGTGACCTTGGTTCTAGAGGTGATAGCTTAACTCCAGCAAGAAACTTTGTAGAGGTGAAGTGCATTGGCAAGAAAGTTTGGGGAAAGCACTGGGGAAATGAATCCTTGTTGCTTAACAATGGCATAAACTCTAATGGATCTATTTGTTTCTAAGGCAGGGGTCCCCAACCTTTTTGGCACCGCGGACCGGCCCACCGGGGGGGGGTGCGGGTGGTATTCAAGTGGGGTTAAACTCACCTCGACGTGTCTTTTACAGTTAGGGTTGCCAACTTTCTCACTCCCAAATGACAAAAGTAGCAGTCAAATCCCGGGACACTTTACCCCCGGAAAGACTACCACGACCATGAAGCCTTGCACGGGCACTTGTGTGCGCATGTGTGACGTGCGCATTTGCGTACGTGCCGATTTTTCCACCAATCGGTATTGCCTTCATCTTCCCGACTATACTGTACATACATTATTTCTACTTTATATAGGTTGTGTATTTATCATATCATTCCCTGCTTTTACTATATGTTAGTGTTATTTATTTTTGGTTTTATGTGTTATTTGGTATGATTTGTTAGGTTATTTTTTGGGTCTGGGAACGCTCAAAAATTTTTCCCATATAAATTAATGGTAATTGCTTCTTCGCTTTACGCCATTTTGGCACGAAAGGTTTCACTGGAAGACTCTACCTTAGCGGGGGAAATACGGGACAAACCAATTTAGCCCAATATACGGGATGTTCCCGGCAAATACAGGACAGTTGGCAACCCCATGTTCAAGTTCAACAGTGTGTGACAGGGAATGAGGAAAGGTGCAGCCGACTCATATCATTTACTCATGGCCCAGTAGCACCTGCTCTGCGGCCCGGTGCCAGTCTGCGGCCCGGTGGTTGGGTACCACTGTTCTAAGGCGCTGTCTGAGATGGGGTTTCACTGTAGGGTGCTTAAGATCTTTAGTATTGATTTTCTTGAGGCAGTGTTTCTGTTATCACTGTTAATCTGGAAATAACTAAGCTGGTAGGCTTTACAGTGATAGTGCAATGGTCACTGGAACCCTAGCTGGCCGGTGGTGTAGTGGCATCCACCCCAGACCTGGAGGAGTGTGGTCCTTGGTTCAAATCCGGCCGACTCCTTGCACTCCTTCCATCTGTGCTAGAGTGTCAAGCTAGCAAGTCGGCCTTGTAAAAAAAAGCAGACAAATGCTAAAGAAAAGTCAAGTTTTCTGCCCAATGTTCTACAAGGCACCATGAGGTGGAACAACAACAACATTAGAACCTGTCACGGCCTGGTTGATATGGGCATATGTCCTTGTGCTATCTTGGCTGGACAATGATATATTCTAACAGGTATCAATGTTGGATAGGGGTTCATAGTGTTGGTGAATAAGCCTCAAGGAAACTGCAGTTTTTTTAATTAATGTTACAACTGTTGATTTCTACAGATAGACTTGCAACTCAGCTGCCAACAATTAAAGGCAAGAGTACTTGCGGATGTCATTACAAGTTTCAAACTGAAAAGGGGGACACTAAATTTATACATGCATGTGAACCCAAACATGCCTGATATATTAATGTACTAATTTGGTGCAGGACCATTTTTTTTATACTGCTGGATCCATTTTATAGACATCCTGGCAAAAAAAACAGCTGTTGAATTCTTCCAGCAGATTGTCTGTTGCTCCCAGTTCCAGCACCTGCAGTCTCTTATGTCAGTAGTAAGGAAAACCAATGAAATTTTAGCATTCATTTTGAATGGACTAGAAAATAAATGCAAGGATGTAATGCTAAGCCTTTATAATAAAGGACTGGTCAGACCACACTTGGAGTACTGTAAGCAGTTTGGGCCCCTTATCTAAGAAAGGATGTGCTGGCATTGGAGAGGGTCCAGAGGAGGTTCATGAAACTGATTCCGGGAATGAAAGTGTTAACATATGAGGGGTGTTTGATAGCTCTGGGCCTGTATTCCTGTATTCGCTACTAGAGTTTAGAAGTATGAGGGTGGACCTTACTGAAATCTGTTGAATATTGAAAGCTCTAAATAGAGTGGATGTGGCGGTGTTGATTCTTATAGTAGGGAAGCCTAGGACTAGAGGGCAAACCCTCAGAATATGAGGACATCCCTTTTAAACAGAGATGAGGAGCATTTTCTTTAGCCAGAGTGCGATGAATCTGTGGAAGTCATTGTCAGAGATGGCTCTGGAGACTGAGTCATTGGGTAGATCTAAGGAAAAGGTTAATAGGTTCTTGACTAGGAAGGGCATCAAAGACTATGGGCAAGAGGCAGGAGAATGGGGTTAAAAGGATTAATGAACCAAATGCTTAATTCTGATTCTATGTCTTATGATCTGGATGAATCTATTATTTCTAGCTGGTTTATCTTTCTCCCTACTTTTCTTCCTTATTTATAATTGCAGTCACATACCACAAAACTAAGCTAATATTTAACTATCCAAGGTTATTTACCTCAATGCTTCAGAAAAGGTAGTTTCCATGTTAGTAATTTAATTCAAACTGAGATCTATATAAGCCTGCACCAACACATTTTTAGTATAATCAAATGCATTCATAACTCATTCTTCAGGCTTTGAAAATAGTGGGCCAAGAGTTCGCCAGCTCCTCCAGCTGTGCAGAAAATGAAAACTAATTTTATATACCGTGGAAACTAAACAGTAAACTGGAACTTGATGGCTATACATTGATAAATCAGTACCCGGTAATATATTACTGACAGTTTCCTAGAACAGCCATGTTTGGATCAGAAGTAATTTACCTTGGACAGGTGCGATAAGGTACTGAATGGCAACACACATTTTTTATTATTAATGATCTCTCTTTAATTTTAGGAACCTCTTAGCCAGGAAATGGAGAATAATATGTTTTTCAAACTGCTCTGATGAAGTGGAACTTGATACCCTTTACATGACCAGATGACATCATCATATTTGTCGCAGGTGTATTTAATGTATCTATATATACAAATTACTTAATTCTAATTATACAAATAAAAAAATTTCTTCTGCATAAAAACACCACATTGTGGTCCCAATTGCCTTTAATCTGCTATGAAAATGCTTGAAGCTGGTACAGAGATATGAAATAAATATCCATATTCATAATCTCATATGACCAGCAGGTTATTGCTCTATTATACTGCAGAGGCCAATTAATTTATTCTCTTTACACAGTGATTGCAGAGAAATGTAACCTGTCCAAATAATTGACTTTTATATGTTAAAGGACAATGAGAAGTCTTCCTTCATAAAACAAAGCAGCAAAATATTAAGAAATTCACTAAATGTTTAAACTCTCAATTACCTTAAAACATTTGAACAACAATGATTATGGAATAAGCTGCTATTAAACTTATCATTATCTAGCTCTGCACGGTTACGCACCAATGAAGGGAATTTTCATGTAAATCATGCACTAAGCTTCAAAAACCTTCCCGAAATATTTTTACAGACAGGTAATCAGATCAAGAACGGGTGCTGACACAAAAAATATATATTAGGAGGCATTGGGTAAAAGCCTGGATGGAAGGCTTTTTTAAAACATTTCAGTAGGAATATAGACTACTGGTTTAGGCAGGGAATCCTGCATTTGTGCCATTTAATTCATAGCTGAGTTCCTGTACATGTAACAATATTATTTCTCCTCTTCCCCTCTGAAGGCTCTGACTTGTTTTCATGCACTCCATGGATGTTGGCTTGCTGAGAGCTCTCCACATACCTATTATCTAAGTATAGACACCAATCGGTTTCTGAGAGATGCCACAACCAAGCCCGATCATGCTTGGTCCACTTGGCACTTTCCAACAGAGATTACTGGTTGCTGACAAGGCACACAATTAACCCTACCCACAACTGATCTTTTACCTTTCTTGGCCCAGGAGTTACCAAGCCAATTCCAACTCCAGCCAACTGAACATAGACTGATTTTATGGCCAATGCTTCTACCTTTAGTAACCTTATAACATATAACCATATAACAATTACAGCACGGAAACAGGCCATCTCAGCCCTTCTAGTCCGTGCCGTACTAATAGTACTGGTAGTATTTGTACTAATAAGTACTAGTCATCTGATGAAGGGGCTCAAAATAGAAACATTTACTTTTTTTAAAACCACAAATGCTGCATTATTTTTTACTTTGTGGTATTTTTCTTTTTTTTTTCAGATTTCTTGCATCTGCATTTTCTTATTTTCCTTAGTTCTTTGAGGTTCTGGCCTGGGAGTTACTCCACACTGATGGTACAAGTTGTGAGGAAGACTTTGTGATTCTGCAATGGGATACAGATTGATTGAGGGACTGGGCAAATACAGTTTTGCATGGGGGAAGTCAAGTCATGCATTTCAAAAAGGGGAATCAAAACATAGATTCTCATCAAAATGGAGAGAGAAAGAAAATGAATGAAGTTCAGAGGAATTGAAGTAGTCAAGTGTTTTAATCACAAAAAGTTAGTAGGGAGGTCGAACAAGCAGTTAAGGCAGCAAACAGCATTTTAGCCTTTATTATTGTCTGGTTTTGCTGCATACAATCTGGCAAATCTACAGTCATTTGTACACTGATCTAGAGGAGCCAAAGTTGTACCAAATAATGCCAAATCTGTGTCCATTTCAGAACAATGGAACTGCAGTGTGGCTAGTCATAACAGGTGCTGCTTGTGGAAGGTTTGTGAGCACACTATGACAAGACTAACGATAAATCGAAATGTGCGTGTGAAAGAGGTGGAGAAAATAAATATTTCGGTAAATATATAAAGTTCTGCTCCAACTATAGATTGCAGACTTCAGCTGGAATTTGGATAAAAGGCTATTTTTTCAGAAGGGTATAGTTAAAACACTTTCTGGCCAATTTAAACAATTACTGAGCAGCCTGTAAATCAGATTCTAAAATTCCCTGGATCTGGGGAACACCGCATACAACTGAATTAAGAAATTACATTTTCTATTTTCCAAATACTGTAGATATGAAAACAGAAAGATGTAGTGTTTTGATTTGATTTTTTTTATATATTCATGTGCGAGGAGGGAGGAGGGGAGCTTTGGGGCTCTGACGTTTCAGCCATTTATTCTTTGGGTTTTTTTCTGCGAAGAGTAAGAATTTCAGGTTGTATACTGTATACATTCATTGATATTAAATTGAATCATTGAATCATTGAATTGAACAATTGAAAATCTTACAACCTTAAACACAAGAGATTCTGCAGATGCTGGTATTCCAGAGCAACACACACAAAATGTTGGAGGAGCTCAGCTGGTCAGGCAGTATCTATGGAGAGGAATAAACAGCCTATGTCTTGGGCCAAGACCCTTCGTCTTAGAACCCATTATTAATTATGTTATAGTAGGACACATAAAGGTATTTAGCAAAAGTCAGACAAGTTTGTGAAAGAGAAGTCAGGTTTGACCAACTTATTGGATAGCATTAGAAGAGTTTTCCTCTAGTTGGTAAGATATAACTAGTGGTGTGCCTCTGGGATTGGTGACAAGCCTCAATCTTTTATGAATATCAGTAACTTGGATGAAGGCATGAAAGGTATGGTTGGTTGATGAAGCTGCTGTTGACACAATGACAGGTAGGAAGTAAGTTGTGAAGAGGACGTATGAATGCAAAGTGACTGAGGGGGCAGAGGTCTGGCAAATGGGGAGTAGTGTGAGGAAAATTGTCCATTTTGGCAGGGAAAAAAAGTCAACTATTCATATTGTGTAAATGGTGAGACACTGAAGAGCTTATGTGATGCATGGCCACAAAAGGCCATGTACAATTAGGAAAGCAAAAAATAGCATTGTCTATTACTATTAAGGGAATGGAACATAAATGGAGAAAGGTTATTTTTCTATGAAAGACACTGAGAAACTACACCTGGAGTATTGTGTATAGTACAGTCTTATTTAAGTAATAATATTAATGGATTGGAAATATTTCATGGAAGGTTTACTAGACTATTGCTGGAACAGGCAGGTTGTCTTACAAAGACAGATTGGGCAGGTTGTCTTATCAGAATCAGAATCAGATTTAATATCATAGGCATATGTTGTGAAATTTGTTGTCTTTGCGGCAGCAGTACAATGCATTACAAAATAATTGAAAAAATGTGAATTACAGCATGAATATATATAGTATATTACATAGTTAAATGAAATAAGTAATGCAAAAATAGGAAATAAAAAAGTTGTGAGGTAGTTAGTGTTCATGGGTTCAATGTCCATTCAGAAATTGGATGGCAGAGGGGAAGAAGCTGTTCCTGAATCGTTGAGTGTGTGCCTTTAGATTTCTGTACCTCCTCCCTGATGGTAGCAGTGAGAAAAGGCATCACCTGGGTGATGGGGGTCCTTATTGGTGGATGCCACCTTTTTGAGGCATTGCTCCTTGAAGATGTCCTAGGTGATATGGAGGCTAGGGCCCATGTTGAAGCTCACTAATTTTACAACTCTCTGTGGATCTATGTAAACAGACTGGGCAGGTTAGGCTTGTATCCAATGGCATTTAGAAGAGTGATAATGGACAATTAAACCATATAAGATTCTGATGAATTTTGGCAGGGTGTGGGGTGGATAAAATGTCTTCTTTGGTGGAAGTATACAGAATTGGGGTCACTATTTACAGACAAGTGGTCACCCATTTACAACTACAACAGAGATGAAGCAAAGTTTCCTCTCTCAGATTACAATGTGGATTTTGGAACTCTCTTCCACAAAGGAGGATGGAAGCAGAGCCTTTGAATATTTTTAAGGTAGAAGTAAATATCTTTCTGATCTGAGTGAGTGTATGGTTATCAGAGAGGAGATGGGAATGCAGAGTTAAGATTAAATTAGATCAGCAAATGGCTCTGAGGCACTGATTGGTTCCACACTTGCTCCTGATTCATACAATTGCATGACTTGTTTATAATGCTGACGGTAGAAAAAGAATATGATGTATATAGTGTGGAGGAGGAGAGTGAAAAATAAGGAAGTGATTTAATCATCAGACTCTTAGGTTCATATGCTTCACTCCGTACAATGTAGATGAATTCTATCATCAAGCCTTTCAATTTTTCAATTCCTTAACTAATACAGATTTCCTCAGGCATGGTTCATGCTGATGGAAAAAAGGACCTTGCAGTTATAATAAGTTTCCTTTCACAAGCTCAGAATGTTCCAAAGCACTTCGTAGTCAATAACTGATGGAAGTGCAATTATTGTGGTAATGGAGGGAAACACATCTTCTCAGATAATGAAACAGTCCCCATCCAAATACAGTAACATTCAGGCATGGGCTTGTAAGCTGCATATTATATTCCTACCAGACATGTGTCAGCATTTGCCATCTAACTTTCATTATAGTATCATCACTGAATCACTCACCATCCCCATCATGGCTCACCATTGACTAGATGCTTAAATAGGCCAGTTACATCAGGTTAGAGATAGGTCCCTGGGCCGTGTGTCTCACTCCCCATTTTAGAGAGCCCTCCCACCATCTATATGTGACATGTCAGGAGTACAGCTCCAAGCTTGAGACCAACTACAACAAAGCACCCCATCAGTAACTTCTACTCCCTCCATTGTTGGGGCCAAAGGTTTTGAATGCTTTGGGCTTTTATATTCTTTGAAGGTCTTCCACATCCTTGAAGATGTCTGTGTACCACTGCCAGAGCAAGGTGTGAGCAAGATTCTATCACATGCTCCATGAGCAGAATCAGCTCATGAGAAATTCCCAAGCACAATTTTCCAAGAATCATATTTTGTCTGGTGTCTCTGGAAATTATAGGATGTACTTGTTTGGATCCTGACCTGGTCATGTTTCAGCCTATCAAGACTAAAATCATCCACTTCGATCTTTTTCATCCCAGTCTCAACCATTTCAGAATTATATATTGTATCATACACAGGTTATATCCTGATATCCAAACTGGATTAGCAATTGCCCTCAACAAAGAAAGCAATTCTGTTTCCCGCTGACCGGCTGAATTGGCTTTGCGATCATTAAGGCCAAAGTTGATGTGATTTGCCTTAGCCGGCATTAATTCAGTTCCTTTTAATGAATGCTGCAGAAACCTCTCTCTATAATTTACTCATCTATTAAGGCAACCGGTCACATTAATAACAGCAAGTAAACGCAGTTTATTCATGTTTCAAAGAGGTAGAAAAAGATGCCATGGACAAGATGGGATTGAATAATTATTTAAAAGAAATGGCTTAAATACTAGTCTGGGTGGTAGAAGATACTGAACTTATAAAGGGGAAAGTTGTTGCATTGTTTAAAAGTGATTGAAGCCTAATTGCTTAACTAAAAGTGTTTTGTCGAACAGCCATTATGCATACTTTATAGGTAAGAAATGACATTCTGCCGAATTTCAGCCAATTCCAAATCCTTTCATTCTGTTATTTCCTTTTGAACTCATCAACACATTGATAAGTGCAGTGAGTATTTTAATTGTTCTGTGGAAAATGAGACTCTGTACTGTATCTGAATCTGATCTCCAGAGGAGATCACACTCATGTTTGTCTTACTATAATGTACACAAGTGGATTAGACTGGAGCTCAGGCTTGAATTTATGCTGAGCCGTCTCTCAATGTTCTGTAAATTGCACCTTCAATAAGAATCCGTGTGGAAGGCTTGAGGTGCAGACCATCATACACTGAGCAATGGTCCAGCTTAGGTTTCCACAGATCATTGAAAGCAAGCATGACCAATACTGGAGAAAATCACAGATGCACCAAAATAAAAGGCTTCTCCCATTTTCTTTGAAAACTTCTGATTTCTGGGTACAAAAAACTAGGTACAAGAAACACATCATTCAATTGAATAATGAAGGCATTTTCAGCATTCCTAATGGCTGTGGAAGACCAAGCACTGTAAGGGTTTTTGTACTATTGATTGCAGTGCGTCATCGAGACATGTACCAGGACCTCTGGAACTACAGTTAACCTCTGCTGGCAAAACGTAGAACAGTACAGCACGGGAACAGGCCCCTTGGTTAATGATGTTGTGCCAATCTAATTAAATAATGACACAGCCCCTTCTGTATGCACATAGTCCATATCTCTCCATTCTCTACACAGTCACGTGCCTGTCCTAGAGCCTCTTAAATGCCTCTGTATCTGTTTCCATCCCCGCACCTAGCAACCCATTCATTCCAGACACTCACCATTGCCTGTGTCAAATTATCTTCTTTGAACTTACCCTTTTCCACCCTCAATGCATGCCCTCTTGCACTGGACATTTCAACTCCCGTAAAAAAGATTCCAGCTACTTCTTCTTATTGCTACCATTGGGGAAGAAGTACTCACGCTTAACAATTCCGAAATTTTCTTCCGCATGACATTACCTTGTTATTCCTTTAACTTTCTGAGTTATTTAATCACAAACAAGAGAAAATCTGCAGATGCAGGAAATCCAAGCAATGCACACAAAATGTTGGAGGAACTCAGTAGGCCAAGCAGCATCTATGGAAAAGAATACAGTTGATGTTTCGGGCTGAGGATGGTGGACCATGGAAAACAGGGAGGGAGCAGGTGAACTAGAGAGAGTTAATAGGCAGAAGAGGAAGACAGAGGAAGTGCGAGGGTAACCAGAATGGGGAATGGAAAAATGGAGAAATCACCAGAAGTTTGACAAATCAAAGTTCATGCCGTCCATTGATGGGAGACTACACAGACAGAATATGAGGTATCGCTCCTCCAGCCTGAGTTTGGGCTCATCATGCAGTACAGGAGACCATGGACAGACATGTCAGAATGGGAATGCCAAGTCAAATTGAAATGGATGGCCACTAGGAGATCCTGGCCTTTTACAGTGAACAGAGCGAAGGTGTTCATAAAGCTGTCCCCAATTCAGTATCGGCTCTCCGGCCTCTGTCCCCTACCTTTCCAGTTCTGATGAAAGGTCTCAGCCCGAAACATCAACTGTTTATTTCCCTCCCTCACTGCCTGACTTGCTGAATTTATTTTATTTTACTTATTTTTATTTGGAGATACAGTGGGGAACAGGCCTTCCCAGACCAATGGGCCACACCGCCCAGCAACCAACCTATTTAACCCTAGTCTAATCACAGGACAATTTACGATGAGCAATTAACCTACTAAGCGGCACATCTTTGGAATATAGGAGGAGATCAAAGCATCCACATTCATGGTGAGGACATACAAATTCCATATAAATGGCACCATAATTGAACTCTGAACTCCAACGCCGCAAGCTGTTGCGCTAATCTCTACTGTACCGAGGCACCCTCCGCCAGCACTCTACGTGTGCTGCTCAAAGATTTCCAGTCTGTGTTTTCAACATTCCCTTCAGAGTGTGCTGTATCCTAAAGTATTTCTCTTTTTTTTAAAAAAAGAATAATTAATATCAGAATTGATTTTTTAAAAGAAAATCGAAGAATGGGAGCATGAAAGGTTGAATTTTTGCCGTTGGTTAGTGGTCATAAACTGGTGTCTGCATGTGGAAATGCTTTAGAGGCTGATTTAAATTACACTGCAAAACCTCCTTGCAATTTGCAATGCTGTTGAACTACACAGGAATATGACAGAAAATACTTCAGAATTTTTCAAAGCGGGATTAAATTTTATCCTGTGACAACTTTGCAACAGCTGCCATTTTCAGTTATTATGATTAGAACTATTCAAAATTGTATTTATAAAATTCCCGGAAGGTGCAGCATCCGTGTAGTTTTACAAATTGCATCACCTGATAAGCAATAATGCTACTCAGCCATTATGCCTGTGTCAGTACGTCTGGAGAGCATTCCAATGAGCACCATTCCTACCTTCTTTTGCTGTATCTGCACGTTGTTTGGTTTTATTATTGTCACATGTACCAAGATACCGTGAAAAGCTTGCAATCCTGATAGATCATTCAATACACAAGTATGCTGAAGTCATGCAAAAGCAAAACCAAAATCAGAATCTAGAATATAGTGTTAGATTTGCAGAGGAAATCCAGTGCAGGTACAGTAGATAAATAAAGAGCGAGGGACATGACAAGGTAGATTGAGAGTTCATCTTTATCGTCTAAGAGGTCTGCTTGAGAGTTTTGTAACAGAATGGATAGATGCTGTACTTGATACTGGTAGTACGTTACATCAAGCTGCCTGATGGGAGGGGAAATGAAGAGAGAATGACCAGGGTGGGAGGGGTCCTTGATTATGTTGGCTGCTTTCCCAAGGCAGCAGCAAGTGTAGACAATGTCAATGGAGCGGAGGCTGGTTTTCATGTTAGACTTGAAAATTCACAACCCTCTGCAGTTTCTTGGGTCTTGTGCAGAGCAGCTGCCATTCCAAACTTTGATACATCCAGACAGGATGCTATCTATCCAAGTCCTTTCTGAAAGTAACTGTAGAATGTGCTTTTGTCATCCTTTCAGAGAGCACTGTCCACCTCTGTCAGCCATTTTGTGTCAGTTAATTCATTAATTAATTTCGTAACTCAAAATATACGACAACTTGAACACTAAGATTCCTGCAAAGCACCTTCATACTGACACAAAACAGCTCAATTTTAGCCCTAGTGGAACAAGTTATCCAGCAATCATGTTTAATATGGTGCAGCAGAGGGAGCAGCCAGTTTATAAGGAAAGAACAAAAAATTTTTTAAAGATCTGTGTTCTCTTTATTAGTGCCTTCACCTCAAATGCTTGAAGGCTCTTCAAAGACAGAGAGAGGTTTATTATTCTTTTTGTAGTTGGCTAACACATCTGATCAAACTGAAACTGAAGACAACTACCTCCTCAAAGCAAATCGAATCTTCTCAAAAGGAACTGCTTGTTAAAGGGCAATATTTACAAGATCAGACAGTACTTCAATTGTAATTGTATTGAATATGCAGAATGTAGTAATAGTTATCAGACTGGGAAGATCTTTGCCCTTTTACCATACCTAGTCGCAGTATTCCTTGCTACGTTACTAACAAGTTTGACTTCCATTTTTTTTGCCAAAATCTGTATATTATTTCAAAACTCACTGAGGTTTTGTGTTCCATTGTTCATGACTGGATTTTGCTTTACATAACCTAACAGGCTTTTAGTAAATGATTTTCTCTTGTCTTTCTGATTTTATTTTCTTGCCTTTAATTTGCAATTTTCTTTAATGACAAAAAAAGGTAATGGATCCAATTTGTCTAAACTAGAAATGATGGTAAAGCACTGCCAATTTCCTGATCAAATGTCCCCTTCCAGATAGAAGTAATTCAGTCAATTTTTATTTATTTAATTACTTTATTACTTTATGGGATCATACTCCATAATTTGAAAGTAATATTTCAAATGGGAATGGCTTTAATATCACCTCCAAGACATCTGTCTTGCCTCTCTGTATGGGCTTTTTCCTCAACCAACTTCAGCTGGGAATGTGAGGTGAAAGGTGAGCATATTGGAGGGGACAGGAGGGATGAGGTTTGTGAGAAAAGCCAAGGAGGGAGGAATGAAAGATGTCACTAATTTTCCATTTCTCCTGAATTCAGCTATGATCCTTTCTTCACTGTTTTCCCTTTTTGCCGCCCTACCACAATACTACCTACGCAAGGGGAGAAGAGCAGGTCAAAGAGGGTGCTTCATAACTGCAGTTTTCACAAGACACTTGCTCTAAACTGGTGAGCAACTAGAAACAAGGAAGGCACAAAGCTACACACTGATCGAGCAACAGTCAATATCAAACAAAACCTGCAGAGTTATTACATTCGATATTAAATTAGTAATGATATTCAGGAACTTGTTTACCATCTTTTGTTCTCCCTTCTCCCTAAGAAAAAACAAGTTGGGATTTAATTCTGGTGAACGCAGCAGGTGAACTACTCTTACTATCTCTTCTTTCAGTTAGTCCTGACAAAGGGTCTCGGCCTGAAACCTCGACTGCACCTCTTCCCATAGATGCTGCCTGGCCTGCTGTGTTCACCAGCATTTTTTGTGTGTGTTGCTTGAATTTCCAGCACCTGCAGATTTCCTCGTGTTTGGGATTTAATTTTGCTCCTATGTATTATGTTCTTATTGGGGAGAAGGCTGGAGAATGGGGTTGAGAAGGAAATGGGTCAGCTATGATCGAATGGCGGAGCAGGCGCCAAAGACTGAACAGCCTAATTCTGCTTGTATGTTTTAAGGTGTTATGATTTCCGATATAGTTCAGGCTCAAATCCAATTCCCTCTTGTAATCACAACGTGACTATTTGATCATTTTCAGAAAGCATTTCTTCTTTCTCTCCATTCCTTCTTGCATTTTTTAAAAACCATCCATTTGGTGAACTAGGTTTTGCTTGGTACACTTTAGAATCATAGAATGATTACAGCAAAAGAGGACATTCAGCCCATCGTGTCCATACCGGCTCCCTACCAGAGCAACTTATTAGTTCCACATAGGAACCATTGAAAATTTCTCCCACCATGTATTTATTGAGTTCCATACGGATGGTCACCATGGAACCAGCCTTCACCACATCTGCAGGCAAGGCAATCCAACTGTGTAATAGACGATTCACACATGTCATACTTCACTTCCCCTATATACCCATTGATCTCTAGTCCTCGATTCCTCCATCCTGTTTAGAAATAATGCCCACCATATTAATCTCGTGCCAGATGTAAATCTGGAAATAATGCAGTGTCTTCTGGAAATCAGAAGTGAATACAAGAATTGCTGGAGGTATAGGAGATATACACCGGCTATTTGAAGACAAGGTTCAGGGCTGCACTGCCAGGTCAGTGACATTCAACACAAACTCCACTACCTTCTTCTCACCGCTATGAATCTTGTGGCCACTTTTGGGTATAATCTCTACACATTCTACTATCTAATCCTCTATTTTCAAATGCCCCAAAACAAAGCTTGGATCGTTCCACACTCTTCTGAGTATAGAGTTAAGGCACGTTAAAGGTGCTGATGTTATTTAGAATCCAGAAAATGTGGATTCATCTGTAATACCATGAAGGGCTCTCTCAATGGAGATTGACCTTGTTCGTGGCTTGAAAAATACTGTTGCCACAGCAACAGTGCTGGAACAAAGCACAAGTCATAAGCTGGGCCAAATCACACAGTCAAATTGGATTTCCTTTAAATCACTCCAGGAATTTCATAACCACAAAAATATTATAATTTTTTTAAAAAAGTTGTATATTCCCAGGAAACATCTTAACATTCCAGTGGATATTCAACACAGAGCATTCCATTTTCCAGCAGGAAAGCCATAGGGTAATTGCTTTGAGCTTGGTATACTCTATATTCGTATGTAGATGCTGTTGTTATGAAGCTGGCATCATTTTGATGATTGTCCATTGGAAGATGAACCTGCACCTTTATAGAGATAGAAGAGGAAAATACTGCAGATGCTTTGAATCAAAAACAAGAACGGAAAATGCCTAAGTTTTCAGCAGTTTGGACATGCTCTGGATGCGGCAAGGGACTCTCAGGGTGATAAATGTTACCTGGGTATTTCCATCACTTTCATTTACACATACAAAATGCTGGAGGAACTCAGTAGGTCAGATAACGTCCATGGAAAGGATTAGATAGCTGACGTTTCATTCTGAGACCTTTCATCAAGACTGGAAAGGAAGGGGGCAGAAGCCAGATAAAGAAGGTGGGGTAGGGGAAGGAGCACAAGCTGGTAGGTGATAGATGAAGCCAGCTGGGTGGGGTAGGGGGCAAGTGACAAGCTGAGAGGTTGAAAAGGAAAAGGGCTGAAGAGGGAATCTGATAGGAGAGAAGAGTGGACCATGGGAGAAGGGGAAGGGGAAGGGGCACCGGGGGAGGTGATAGGCAGATGAGGTGAAGGGAAGAGGTAAGAGGAGATCTTGAGTGGGGAATGAAAGAGGAGGGAAGGGGAAGGGGAAAAAATTATTTGGAGTTAAGAGAAATTGATGTTCATGCCATCATGTTGGAGGCTACCGAGTGAGAATATGAGGTGTTTTCCACTCCAGTCTGAGAGTGGCCTCATTGTGGCAGTAGAGGAGACCGTAGACCGATATGTCAGGAAGGGAATGCAGCTTGGAATCAAAATTGCTGGTCACTGTGAAATCCTGCTTGTTGCAGTTGGAGTGAAGGTGTTCGACAAAGCCGCCCTCCAGCCTACACTGGATCTCACCAGTGTGGGGAAGGCTGTATTGGGAGCACCGGATATAGCAGACAACCCCAAAAGATCTGCAGGTGAAGTGCTGCCTCACTTAGAAGGACTGTTTGGGATCCGGAATGGAGGTAAAAGGAGGAGATGAAAGGGCAGGTGGAAGGATAAGTGCAAGAAAGGATGAATGGATAAGGGAATCATAGAGAGAGCAATCCCTGCGGAAAGTGGAGAGTTGTGGGGGGGGTGAGGTAAGAATGTATTTGGTGGTAGGATTCCGTTGCAGATGGCGAAAGTTGTGGAGAATGATGTGCTGAATGCAGTGGTAGGTGAGGTCAAGAGGAACTCTATCCCTGTTAAGGTGGCGGGAAGATGGGGTGATGGTGAATGTTCAGGAAATGAAGGAGATGTGGGTGAGAACAGTGTTAATTATGAAGGAAGGGAAATCATATTTTTTGAAGGAAGACATCTCTGATTTTCCGGAAAGGAAAACCTCATCCAGGGAACAGATATGGTGATGATGAAGCAACTATGAAAAGGGAATGCTATTCTTATAGGTGACAGGGATGTTGGCTTCATTATGGTACTCTGGGCACATTACGAACAGCAAGGAGAGTAATATTATGGTGTAAGCTCCCTACTTTGTTATTGGAGAGTGCAGATATAGTGCTGTTGATTGCCCTCCCCCTTCACACCTCCCTCCATTCCCTCACAGCATACTGAAGGTGGTCAAGGAGTCAGGGAAGGCATCCGTTAGTCTTGCGAGACCATGGATCTGTGCCTGGAAAGTCTTCACTCTCCAGGGCGCAGGCCTGGGCAAGGTTGTATGGAAGACCAGCAGTTGCCCATGCTGCAAGACTCCCCTCTCCATGACACCGATGTTGTCCAAGGGAAGGGCATTAGGACCCATACAGCTTGGCACCGGTGTCATTGTGTCCTTGCTCAAGGACACAACACATTGCCTCGGCTGGGGCTCGAACTCATGACCTTCAGGTCGCTAGTACGATGCCTTAACCACTTGGCCATGTGCCCAAACCAGTCAAGGAGTAGAGCGAAGAAAAAGAACAAGAATGTTCTGGAAACCAGGCCTATGCAGTATCTGAAACAAATATTGACCAATGGAGCAGATCTGTGGGGTTTGGGGATGAAAATTCCCTTTAAAAAAGGTAAAAGATTCATGGGAGAGCAGGTTGCTCTTCATGCAAGAAAAAAAATGGATGGGTGACCTGACAGAACTTTTTAGGATATGAAGCATTTGATTGCTGTGATGCTTCAACCTGGGGGAAGATCAGAAACAGGAACACACTACCACACAAACTTACTGAGGCAAACGATGTTGATGTATTGAAGAGGAAGCTAGGAAGTACATAATGGAGAAAGGAATAGAAGGTTATGTTGATACAAGATACAAAAGGGGCTTTAATGCTGCTTAAACACTACTATTAGTCAATTGAACAACATGGCTTATTTTAACTTTGCATATAAATGAGTATCCATCGTGTAAAAGTTACCTTCTTCTTAGATTTGAAGACGTTGCATCTGAAAACATTGCTGGAACCATCTCTGGCAATGTAACTGAAAATCTTGAGGTCCTGGGAGTCATGTGATACGTAGAATATCCTGTGAGGAATGAGAACAATAGAATGCCCATTAGAAAGTCCACAGTCTTATGTCATGGAGTGCAATAGACAAGGCTGACACTATCCTCAGAGGCCAACTCTTCAAATACTTTAATGTCAGTGATACTAGCCAACTAGCGGTAGGAAACTTTGTCACATGGTGTGAGCAGAATTATCTGCAGCTTAATGTGAAAAAGACTAAGGAGCTGGTGGTAGACCTGAGGAGAGCTAAGGTACCGGTGACCCCTGTTTCCATCCAGGGGGTCAGTGTGGACATGGTGGAGGATTACAAATACCTGGGGATATGAATTGACAATAAACTGGACTGGTCAAAGAACACTGAGGCTGTCTACAAGAAGGGTCAGAGCCGTCTGTATTTCCTGAGGAGACTGAGGTCCTTTAACATCCGCCAAACGATGCTGAGGATGTTCTACGAGTCTGTGGTGGCCAGTGCTATCATGTTTGCTGTTGTGTGCTGGGGCAGCAGGCTGAGGGTAGCAGACACCAACAGAATCAGCAAACTCATTCGTAAGGCCAGTGATGTTGTGGGGATGGAACTGGACTCTCTGACGGTGGTGTTTGAAAAGAGGATGCTGTCTAAGTTGCATGCCATGTTGGTCAATGTCTCCCATCCACTACATAATGTACTGGGTAGGCACAGGAGTACATTCAGCCAGAGACTCATTCCACCAAGATGCAACACAGAGCGTCATAGGAAGTCATTCCTGCCTGTGGCCATCAAACTTTACAACTCCTCCCCTGGAGGGTCAGACACCCTGAGCCAATAGGCTGGTCCTGGACTTATTTCATAATTCACTGGCATAATTTACATATTACTATTTAACTATTTATGGTTCTATTACTATTTACTATTTATGGTGCAACTGTAACGAAAACCAATTTCCCCCAGGATCAATAAAGTATGACTATGACTATGACTATGAAAAATCTAATGTCACGGCAACTTTTGCATCCATTTATTCCCATCAGAAGCATCCAGAAACATGCTGTTACTAAGGCCAAAGAAGTTCTGACTAAAGATTCATTAACCACAAATGTAGCCTGATCTGTTGCAAGAATCTATCAGTATTAATTGCCGATTTCCAGCATCTGCAGCATTTTGCTTTTCTGCCACGTTTCAGAATCAGAGTCAGAATCAGAATCAGGTTTAATATCCCCGGCATATGTCGTGAAATTTGTTAACTTAGCGGCAGCAGTACAACATACTGTATACATGATAATATAGAAAAGAATAAAATAAGTAAATCAATTACAGTAAGTATATATATATATAGATCTATGTTAAATAGTTAAATTAAAAATAGTGCAAAAACAGAAATAATAAAAGTGAGGTAGTGTTCATGGGTTCAATATCCATTTGGGAATTGGATGGTAGAGGGGAAGAAGCTGTTCCTGAATCGCTGAGTGTGTGCCTTCAGGCTTCTGTACCTCCTCCCTGATGGTAACAATGAGAAGAGGGCATGTCCTGGGTGGTGGGGCTCCTTAATGATGGATGCCAACTTTCTGAGATATCAGAAGATGGCCTGGAGACTATGGAGGCTAGTACCCAAGATGGAGCTGACTAATTTTACTACTTTCTGTAACTTTTGATCCTGTGCAATAGTCTCTCCCCCCTACATCCCCATACCAAACTATGATACGGCCTATCACAATGTTCTCTACGGTACAACTGTAGAGGTTTCCGAGTGTCTTTGGTGACAAACCAAATCTCTTAATCAAATAAAGCTGCTGTCTTGCCTTCTTTATAGCTGCATCGATATGTTGGGACCAGGTTAGATCCTCAGAGATCTTGACAACCAGGAATTAGAAATTGCTCACTCTCTCCATTTCTGATCTCTCTATAAGGATTGGTTCATGTTGGCTCATCCTCCTCTTTCTGATCACCATAATCAGCTCTTTGGTCTTGCTGACATTGAGTGCAAGGTCGTTGTTGTGGCACCACTCAACCAGCCGGTATATCTCGTTCCTCTACTCCCGCTCGTCTCCATCTGAGATTCTGCCAAAAATGGGTGTATCATGAGCAAATTTATACGTGGCATTTGACTGTGCCTAGCCACACAGTCATGAGTGTAGAGAGTGTACAGCAGTGGGCTTAGCCCACACCCCTGAGGTGCACCAGTGTTGATCATCAGCGAGGAGGATCTATTAATACCTATCCACACAGATTCTGGTCTTCCAGTTTGGAAGTCTAGGATCCAAATGCAAACAGAGGTATAGAGGTCCAGGTTCGGTAGCATATCGATTAGGACTGTAGGAATGATGGTGTTAAACCCTGAGCTATAGTCACCAAACATCTGTGCTGTATCTTGACATAGGTGTTTGTATTGCCCAGGTGATGAAAGGTTGTTTGAAGGGCAAATGAGATCGCGTCTGCCATAGACCAGCTGTGGTGATAGTCAAATTGCAGTGAGTCCAGGTCCTTGATGAGGTAGGAGTTCATTCCAGCCATGACCAACCTCTCAGAGCATTCCATCACTGTAGATGTGAGTGCTACTGGATGATAGTCATTAAGGCAGCTCACGCTACTCTTCTTATGCACAGGCATAATTGTTGCCTTTTTGAAGCAGTTGGGAACGTCTGACGGTAGCAATGAGAGGTTGAAAATGTCCTTGAACACTCCCGCCAGTTAGTTGGCACAAGTTTTCAAAGCCTTACCAGGTCCTCCATTGGGACCTGCTGTCTTGCGAGGGTTCACCCTGCTGAAAGATATCCTGTCATTGGCCTCTCAGACAGAGGCCACAGGGTCACCAGGTTCAGCAGGGATCTTCACGGCTGTAGTTATATTCTCCCTTTCAAAGCAGACATAGAAGGCATTGAGCTCATTTGGTAGTGAAACATTGCTGCCATTCATGCTATTGCGTTTCGTCTTATGGGAAGTAACTTTCTGTAAACCCTGCCAAGGTTGACATGCATCCAATGTCGCCTCCAACCTCACTTGGAGTTGTCTCTTCACTCTTGAAATAGCCTTCCACAAGTCATACATAGTTTTCTTGCACAGGCCTTGGTTGCCAGACTTGAATGTTACAGATCTAGCCCTCAGAACACAACAAACCTCCTGGTTCATCCATGGCTTTTGGTTTGAGAATGTACAGCAAGGTTTTGTAGGCACACACTCATTCATAGAGGTTTTAATGAAGTCTGTAATAACTGCAGCATACTCAACCAGATTCAAAGATGAATCCCTGATTACTGTCCAGTCCACCGATTCAAAGCAGTCCTATAGGTGCTCCTGTGCTCCCTATGTTCATACCTTCTTGGTCCTCACTACTGGTGCAGCAGTCTTCAGTCTCTGCCTATACTCAGGGAGCAGAAGTACAGCCAGGTGATCAGACTTTCCAAAGTGTGGGCATGGTAGAGCATGGCAAGCACTCTTGATCTTAGTGTAACAGTGGTCCAGTGTGTTGTTTCCTCTTGTACTACAAGTGATTTGTTGATGGTAATTATTTAGTGACTTTTTCACGCTGGCCTGGCTAAAATTCCCCAAAATGATGGTGAAGGTGTCAGGGTGTGCTGTTTCGTGCATGTTGATCACATTGCTAAGATCATCCAGAGCCTGTTTGATATTGGCCTGAGGTGGAACTTACACTGCTACCAAAATAATCACTGCAATCTCTCATAGCAGGTAAAATGGACAGCACTTAGTTGCAAGCTTTTCCAAGTCTGGTGAGCAGAATTGGTGAATAATCAACTTCATGAAGATTTGATTGTTCCTCCGGCCCAGCTTTTGTCTTGACACTGCAGCACCTTCATTTTTCTAATTGTGCAAAGCAATTGGATTAAAATGCATATTTAATGGTCAGAATCCAATGAATATTAATTTAATAAGTTATGCAACTTCACATAAAGGAAATATGTTTATCTGAAAACTAAAGAAAAGCCCAGGTGCCACATACCGATAACGTTCCTCAAACTCTATTTTGAAAAGTTATTTCTTATTGCAACTCAATATTTGGTATTCCTTATAAAATATTCATATAGATCCTATTAAATGTATGTTTTCAGAAAAGCCTGACACCACTTAAGCTTCTTGGACTCAGCAGCAGTTACTAGGAGCTTGCTCAGCAGTACTGAGGCAAAACCCTTTAGTGCTTACACAGCGACTCAAGTCTCCCGTGCCATTACCTAGACTTACAGCAGTTGCAGACTTCCAGCTGTAAGGTCCCACCTTTCCAGAGTGACACAATCTCCTCTTACTTACAGTATCTCGCAGAAAACCAAAACTCCAGGGAGCAGAAACCGAACCGAATTCTCAGGGAATCCTCAATAAGTTAATTCTGCCCTTTCCATTACCACCAACACTTTGGAAAAACACTTCAACATAGAAACTTGGTAACACAATGTATTTGCATTCACTGGCAAGAATTTGGTCCTTGTTGTAAATTCTAGGGGTGCTTTTTATGAACAAAGAACTGCTATATTTATTACTGGGTGTGAGTCATGGACTATCCTTCGTGTTACGTGATGATGTTGCCAACTGATAACTAAATAATCCATATTCCGTTTATGTGTTACTCACACTGTAAACACAGCAACTGAGGTTTTTTCTTAGGCTTCTGGATTTCAAGTTGCTGTACTTCAACATCATCAGTGTTCAGTAACCTGCATTCACGTAGCATCCTTAATTTGACAATGCTTGGCAGGTGTGAAATCAAACTGAGTGTGACTGAACAAAAGATGGAGCCACACTAGGTGGCTGAAAGTTTGGATGGTTGCAGGTTTCAGGGTGTGTCATGAAAGACATAGTCATAGTCATAGTCATAGTCATACTTTATTGATCCCAGGGGGAAATTGTTTTTTGTTACAGTTGCACCATAAATAATAAATAGTAATAGAACCATAAATAGTTAAATAGTAATATGTAAATTATGCCAGTAAATTATGAAATAAGTCCAGGACCAGCCTATCGGCACAGGGTGTCTGACCCTCTAAGGGGGGAGTTGTAAAGTTTGATGGCCACAGGCGGGAATTACTTCCTATGATGCTCTGTGCCGCATCTTGGAGGAATGAGTCTCTGGTTGAATGTACTCCTGTGCCCACCCAGTACATTATGTGAACAAAGAGAAGGAGTTAGAACGGTGGAGGGAATTTCAGAGGTACGTGACTTAGACGCAGCCACACCCACACTCACCAACGTACGAATCAGAAGTTTATTAGTTGGCCACTCAACAATTTTAATCTCCTATTCAATCAGATCATGGGTGATCTAACTGTAGCTTCATCTTTACATTCCTACCTGCTTTTGGTCATATTTACCCCTCGTTCGTGAAGAATCTATCCACCTCTGCTTTGAAAATATTCAAAGATTCTGCTCCCTACTTTCACTGAGTAGGGAAATTCCAAGACTCATCTTCCTAGAGAAAAAAAAACTCTACTTTGTTGAGCACCTTTGCTCCATCCACAACAGGGAGAATTTACTGATGGTCAAACATTTTAATTCTAATCCCCATTCCCATCCCAACATGTCAGTCCATGGCCTCCTCTACTGACATGATGAGGTTACTCTCGGGTTAGAGGAGCAACACCTGATGGCATGAGCATTCATTTCTTCAAATTCCAGTAATTTCTGCACTTTCACTCTTCCCCATTCTCTCCCTTCCCATTCTGGCTCCCCTCTTATCCCTTCTCCTCTCCTCACCTGCTTATCAACCCTCTTTAAGATGACCTACTTCGTTCTCTGTCTCCATGGCCCACTCTCCTCTCCTATCAGATTCCTTCTTCTTCAGCCCTTTATTTTTTCCACCTATCAGCTCACAGTTTCTGACATCATCAACCTACCTCGCCCATCTACCTTATCTGGCTTTACCTATCATCTTCTAGCTTATCCTCCTTCCCCTCCCCACACCTTCTAATCTGGCTTCTTCTCCCTTCCTTCCATTTCCTGATGAAAGGTCTCAGCCTGAAACATTCAGTCTTCATTTCTCTCCATAGCTGCTGCCTGACCTGCTGAGTTCCTCCAGCATTCGTGTTTGTTATACTGGATTTCAGCTTTTGCAGAATCTCTCATGTTTATCAACTCTATCTTATTTACGGCGGTTGAGATCATTCAGTGCTAAATGACTGAGTGAAGTCAGTGGGGGATGTAAAGGATCCAAATGTTGATGAGCATAAGGTTTGTGAAGCATTCTGGGGCAACTGCAAGCACTTAAGAGTAATAGGAAAATATATTCTAGGTTTCCAGTCAAGTTGTAAACACATTTTAATTCTACGTTTATGTAAAACAGAAAATCCGCAGATGTGTACGCAAGAGGAGTTGATAACCTGCTCAGATATCAAGTGACGGGGCACACTGATCAGAAAGGGTTTACCTCGAGACCTGCAAACATGCATGATGTCTTATTAGATGAAACTCAAGAATTCAGTAAACAAAAATGTAATTAAACTAATAGGCAGAGGGAAATGAAGCTGATAAAAATAACTGAAGTAAATCTCTTGTTTGAAACTGACACCAAAAGACAGGTTGAGATAACTTGATGGCATAAATGCTGGATACTACTTGTGACGGACCATGAGGGACTTTAACAGAACATCTTATCCTCTAATTATCTATTGTCTTTCTCTGGTGATAAAACCGCCTACAAGTTTCCCTGCTCACAAAGACAAAGCAGAGGTCCTGTGCTTGCCCCAAGGTCATTACCAAGCTTTCCTGAGGGAAGTTGCAATATTTATTAAGCTATCAAGAACACAAAGACATCAGATTAAGTACATGCTTTCACATCAACTGTTTTAAGTGCATTATTTCTGTCACTTCACTATGGAATGATGGACGATGATACAAATTATACTGCCATCTCCTTTAGCAGGACCTCACTGGCCCAGTGCAGGCTAGGTTTCAAAGCTGGAATCTGTGTAGATCAATAACCCATGACAAACTCTAACTACAATTTCAGTCATGACACTGCAATAAGAAATCACAAAGTATAAGGATAAATGTATTAATAAGTCAGTTATTGTGAAATTGTACTATTTTTTCTGTGCTTTTTTGTGTGAGTGTCATGGTCCGGATCGGGGTCCCTTTAAATTTACCTTGTTTATGTTACGATCCAGACCGTTGATTCCCTGTTTTCCCGTGTCCCTCGACTTTGGTGATTAGAGGCAATTAATGCTCGGCTGAACCGGTAGTTTATAGTGTCCAGCTTTCAGCCGTTCGGCGCGGGAGCGTTTGCAAAGTCACCAAGGTACGGCGTGCCAATGTCATCTGGCTAGAGCAAGCCTAGTCTCCACCCGAAGCGAGTGCCGGTAATTCACCTCTCCTCACTGGAGCAACCCTGTCTAGTTACCTCGCCAAAGCGAGCCTGCAAAGTTTCCTCACTGAGGTGGGTCCGTCAGTTAACCCGCCGGAGGGAATCAAGAACCGCTGTCTACTGTTCCCAGGCCAAGTCGAGAGCTCACCACTACCTGGAGGCTCCAAGTCAAGTCCTGGCTCCGGGGGCATTCAAGTTCCAAGTCCAAGTCCTGGCCCTAGTGGCATTCAAGTACCAAGTCAAGTCCTGTCCCTGGCAGCATTCACGTACCAAGTCAAGTCCTGGCCCTGGCAGCATTCACGTACCCAGTCAAGTCGTGGCCCTGGCAGCATTCAAGTACCAAGTCAAGTCCTGTCCCTGGCAGCTTCCCAGTTCTGAATCAAGTCCTGGCCCTGGCAGTCTGTGATTCCTGTCCTACCCCCCCTGTCTGAATCCCCTCTCTGCCCCTCTCGCCTCTAGCCCTCGTCTGCACTTCGGTCTAGTTCTATTGCTGGAGCTAGATAGGTACTGTCTGGTGTTCTTTCGTGTTGGTCATGTCTTGTCTTGTCCTTGCCTCTGTGGGGTAGGTCACGCTGTATTGCCGTTGCCCTGCGGGGAGTCATGTCTTGTCTTGTCCTCGCCTCCGTGGGGTAAGTCAGGCCGTCTTGCCGTTGCCCCGCGGAGGGTCATGAGTCCTGGCCCTATGTCCTGTACCCAAGGAGGGGTCTTGGCTCTCTGTTCTGTGTGTGAGTTCCGGCCCTATGTCCTGTACCCAAGGAGGGGTCCCGGGTCGCTGTTCTGTGTGTGAGTCCCGGCCCTATGTCCTGTACCCAAGGAGGGCTCCCGACTCTGTGTTCTGTGTATGTGTCCATGGTTCCATGTACCTGCTCTCCCGAGACCGAGGCTCTGTTTTCTATGTTCCTCCTCTCCATGCCTGGTTCTGGGGTCCAAGCCTGAGGCAAGACCCAGGTACTGGGTCCTTGCCCAGTCTTGGGCTCGGAGTCCATACCCTAGCCTCTTCATGTCTCCTCTAGTTCTGGGAGCCGATTCCTAGTCCAAGTCCAGACCCTTGGTCCCAGCCTAGTCGTAGTCCTGAGTCCTTATCCTGTTCGTTATTCCTGCTTCTGCTTTGCTTTCTTGGTATCCAACAATAAACTAAATCTAAGTAACCTCACAAGATGTGTCTCAGCATTTGGGTCCACCCTTGCTCCCTATGCCCCCGCCACTGTGACAGTGAGTGTTTTGAAAGTAAATTCCATTTCATGCTGGTTATTTTTTGCATTTAGCAAGAACAAGACAATTGCCCCAGGCACTCAAAGTTCTAAAGTTCAAAGTAATTTTGTTATCAGAGTACGCATACGTCGCCAAGTACGATTCTGAGATTCATTTTCTTGCAGGCATTCACAGCAGAACAAAGAAAAAGAATAGAATCAAAGAAACAAAGACTGACCCCAGATTCCCCTTAGCCTGTCCAGCTTCTGACACCACCTGATGACATCACAAATTCGTGCAGTGTCATTCCCATCAGCAAGACAGAAACTGTAACTTGTAGGGGAGACGCATGAACTCTGAATCAGCTCAGGAGTACATGGCACAGTGTTCAGGAAAAAGGTTCCTGATAAAGAGGCTGCACTAACTCTCTAATGCATTGCTTTTGTGCTTTGAGCCTTACTTTTCCATCCCTGGCACAATGATAGGCAATTTCTTTCACAGATCACAGCAATTTTCAAGGGTTCTGATGAAGGATCTCAGCCTGAAATGTCGACTGTTTACTCTTTTCCACTGGTGCTGCCTGGCTGGCTGAGTTCCTCCAGCATTCTGGGTGTGTTGCTTGGATTTCCAGCGTCTGCAGATCTTCGATTGCTTGTGACAGCAATTTTCAAGATCACGATTTTCAATGATCACTGGTTCTTCATTGGCTTGCAGCTCACAGGAGCTTGAGACAACTCTTGACCCGAGCTGATTGGGCCACTCCATCGAGTGAGCATGTGTCACAGTGGTGTGGGGATGATTGTCCATAAGTAGAGGGGAGCACCGTGCTCTTATTTTACCTGCATTTTCCCCCTTGCTTAATCTGACAACCCAGTCAATGTAGTGCAGGCACAGCAGTGCACACAAAATGTTGGAGGAACTCAGCAGGCCAGGCAGCATCTATGGAAATGAGTAAACAGTCGACATTTTAGGCCAAGACGCTTCATCAGAACTGGAGAAAAAAGATGAGAAGTCAGAGTATGAAGATTGGGGGAGGGCATTAAGAAGTACTAAGTGGCAGGTGATAGATGAATCTGGGAGGGGGAAGGGGTGAAGTAAAGAGCTGGGAAGTTGATAGGTGAAAGAGAAAAAGGGCTGGAGAAGGGGGAATCTGATAGGCGAAGGTAGAAGTTCATGGAAGAAAGCGAAGGGGAGGAGCACCAGGGGGAGGTGATGGGCAGGTAAGAAGATAAGGTGAGAGAGGGAAACAAGAATGGGAAATGGTGAAACAATGCAATGGAGGGGAAGAGCAATTACTGGATGTTCAAGAAACTGATGGTCATGCCATCAGGTAGGAGGCTACCCAGATGGAATATAAGGTATTGATCCTCCAACCTGAGTGCTGCCTCATCGAACAGTAGAGGAGACCATGGACTGACATAGTGGAATTGAAATGGGTGGCCACCGGGAAATCCTATTTTTCCTGGTAGGCAGAGCATAGGTGTTCGGCGAAACCCTCTCCCAATTCCGAAACAATCTATGGCCTCCTCTATCGCCATGATGAGGCCACACTCCATTTGTGTTCCAGCTGCATAGCCTCTAAGCTGATGGCATGAACATCAATATCTCAAACTTCCAGTAATTATCTCACCCCCCTTCACCATTCTCCCATTCCCATTTCCCTCTCTCACATTATCACCTCCCTCTAACATTCTTCTCCCTTCCCTTTCTTCCATGGTCCGCTACTCTCTCCTATCAGATAGCCCCTTCTCTTGTCCCGAAATGTGAACTGTACTCTTTTCCATAGATACTGCCTGGCCCGTTGCGTTCCTCCAGCATTTTGTGTGTGTTGCCCCCTTCTCCAGCCTTTTATCTCTTTCACCAATCAACTTCCCAGCTCTTTACTTCATCCCCACTCCCTCTCCTGGTTTCACCTATCACTTACCATCTTGTACTTCTTCCTCCCCTCCCCCACCTTCACACTCTAACCTCTCATCGTGTTTTCCAGTCCTGATGAAGGATCTCAGTCTGAAATATCAACTGTTTACTCTTTTCCATAGTTGCTGCCTGACCTGCTGAGTTCCTCCAGCATTTGGTGTGTGTTGCTTGGATCTGCAGATTTTCTCGTGCTGGCACAGCAGCGATGAGTTCATAAGCAGCTGCCAACAGGCATGTGCAAAGACAGGCTTTCACACGGCTCAGCTGAAAACCACCCCAACAACTTTTTAAAAAGCTCTTTCACCGGTTTGTTTTTGTTTTTTGTCTGTCACTCGATTTTTCTAAGCAATTGCTTCTGACTTCACAGATGGTGCTGCTTTTGTATAAAGCTCATCTGTGCTGCAAATGGCTCCCTTCACTTTTCAACACTAAACATCTCAGGAGGTGGTTTGACAAATTAACATGTAAAGTAATTCATTTCCAATAGAGAAAGTGAGAAGTGTCAAAATGACATTCCATTCCAGAGCTTAATTTTATCTTTTTAAAGGCAGAAGCCTAAAGCAGGTGTACATTCACACAAAGCTATAATTTATTTTGGTCATAGAGTCAGATAGGCTTCTTCAGACAACCAAGTCTACACCTGGTCAGAAACAGAAGCCACTGAAGGGCATACAAAGCAAAGGATGACTGAATTCTGATGCTAGGCTCTGATTTGAAATCTTAGCACTGACATGCTTCTCTTTCCACAGACGCTGCCTGATATGCTGAGTATTTTGGTTTTGGTTGTGATTTCAGGTTTTCAGCATCTGCATTTTGGTTTGCTAAAGAGACAGGACATGATGGAACAAGTGGGGGAAAAGGTCAAAGGAATTCAAACAATGGCATTGACCAGTTGAGGTCAGTGGCCTCATTGTGGTCCGAAGACTATGCTAATGTTTCAGATAATACCATCATTAATTTGCACCATGACATATTGCACTCCATAATCTCCTTAGTTACCCTAAGGTGAAGGAAGAAGGATTGCACGAAAGTTTGGAGCACCATCACCACACAGACATCTGTAGTTCAAGTAACCTTGCTTTCATATGCGCAAGAGCAACCAACTAAAGAGAATAAATTCTGATAATATCTTGCTAGTGATGCCCACAAAGGGAAGACATCTGAGACAAACTTCTGATGATAAGACATGGTCACTATTATTATTCAGCAGCTCCAGTGGTGGTGTAGGCTGGGGGAAGTGTAGTGGTTAGGAATATAGCAGGATACTTTAAAGCAAGGGTTTCCAACCATTTTTATGCCATGGACCAATACCATTAAGCAAGGGGTCCCTTTAAACTTTAATGTTTAAAGTGAAGAAGAATAAGCCATGAATATCAATAATTAAGGGTGCCTCATTAATTACACTGGAATTAAAGTAAATCATCATCAATCCTGAGGAACAGGCTAAGAAAAGAATATGCTCACAGTGCTTACTCCAAGAGCTTGTTGTGAGAATGTTCTTCTCACCTTGGATTGAGGATGACTTGCTTCTCTAGCAGTTTTTGGGTGACTGACTCAGTCCACGTGGAGTCTATAGACTCCACCACACCTGTCCAAGGTCCCCACGTGTTAATGCACCAGACGACTAGAAAGCCTAATGCAGACTTTTAGCGACTTACACAAATCCAGCCCTTTAGGTCCCCCACTGCTTCTCAGAGTGTGGTGAACCTGGATTCCCCCGCCCAGAGTAATCTGGAGAAGGATTTGAAGAGGAGGCAGATAAAGATCTTGTAAGATTGGGGAATTGAGGGCTATGTAGGTCTGGCACAAATGAGCAGAAAAGACCTGGGGCAGGTCAGCTGTGATAATACTGATTGATAATGTAAGCCTGAGGGGTTGTATGGCCTAATCCTGTTCTTATTTTTTTGTGTTCTCTTTTTCCTGCTTCTGAGAATGGATTTTACACCAGAAAGACACATGGCAATAATCCATGGTCACTGTCTGGTTATTTTGATTTTGCCCACCTCGGCTCAGTTCCTACTAAAACATGTTAAATGAAAATTAAATTGTACATCAAGGGTGCACACGTCATTTCAAAGTGAACCGATGACACCCTACCCACTGCTGCTCACAAATCAGATGTGACGAAAGGCACCTGTTGCAGAATAAACAGTGAGGCTATGTGAATGACTGTCACTTTTTCCTAGTTCACTGACAACACGAAGAATCCTGCGTTGTCTTCAAAACGTTTTGCAATGTCTGCTGCCACTGCTCTAATCCAGATTTTACAAATTGGACAACATGACAAAGCATGGGGAAAATATGACATCGATGATGCAGGGTGTGTGATTCTGATATTGTAACTGTGTTGCTGGGACGCTATATACAGAGCTTAATGGTCCATGTAACCGTACAACATTGATCAATGCCCAGTAGGGACCTCTTGTGTTACTCAATTGAAACCACAGCGCATTGCAGCACAGCCACAAAATGTGATGCATGAACGGAGAGAAAGGAAATGCATGCAAACATGGACAAATGCATTAGAGAGAAAGGAGTAAGATGAAATAAAATGAGAACACAATACAGCCTGTCCATACTAATGCACATCGCACATATTTCTTGAAATTCTTTATTAAATACAAAGAGAACTTGCACAAAAGGAAGCTTTATCAAACTGAATTCAGATTCCCTCTCCTCTCCCGGATGGATTACATTTGGGTCAAAATCCATTAATCAAAACAGTGAGGAACTGTTGTGGCATTTTTCATTGAGAATTTAAGAAAAAAAAAGTACCTGCGTCTTTCCTTATCATTCAGAAGCAGTGCCATTCATATAATCAATCCACTACAGATACAAAAGCATGCATAATCCTACACATTGACATCATATTTCCATAAAGTTAGCCTTGAAGTACCATAACCTGTACCATAGTCATTGAAAAGCTCATTCTCACCTGCCAGTTTGAAAGGAGAAGTTTGGGAATGTCTGGCTCTAATTCTTATCAAAACGGTGCAGATTTATAAGCACTAAAATTTACTGTAAATAGAAATTATTGGCATTTAATAGACGAGGTCTCTTGGTTGCAGATGGAAGGAGTGTCATTGTCGCACATTTTTATGACTGAATTCACTTCACTGTGCAAATTAAGAATACCACAAAAAACCGGGTCTCACTTAATCTTCCTCAAACATATCATCTCCCTCCATTTTTGTAAATTCTTTACTTCATTTTCAAATGAAAGAAGTTCTTAACAAGGTTTTAAAAACAGAACAGTTGATTTTAACCCTTTAAAGTCTGAAACACTGCAATCACGGACATTACTGTTCTGGAGAAAGCCATTCAACTACTTCCAGTTTGACCCAGGAAAGTAAAACACAGCAAATGCCGGAAAGCTGAAATAAAAACAGAAAATACTGGAGATACCCAGCAGTTCACAAAGCATCTATGAAAAGAGAAACATAGTTAATTGAAATCCTTGATCTATCACGGTCTGCCGGAACCTGTCTGAACCTAAGCTCTGTTCTTGTTAAGTGCTGACTTGTGAACTGTTTGTTCTGGTTAGCACTCAGATCTAGAAATGGATCACATGATCAAAGTGAATGCCTAAAGAATCATACAAAAATGGTGGGATAAGGGAACTCCATCTGAACCATGTCAATACTGCTGCTATGGAATGAAATGAAAGTGTTGTAAGGCTTTTCCTACTATCAGTATTGCTTCTTTTTCCAATTACATTCACTCTACATTCTCTGGATCCTGTTCTGTCCAGTCCCAACTATTTTAAATAACTCCACCGGATCTCCTCTAACCTCGTCTGATCCGAAGAGAGCAAATCCCACTTCTCTAGTGATCTCATTTTGTCAAAACCCCTCAAAGGGTCATAAAGTTTAATTAAGTTATATAACATGGAAGCTGGCCTAACTCAACTACATCTTCCTTTACTCATACTCCAGCAACATCTTCTTTCTTGGCAAAGATGATCATAAACTAATCACTTGGTATTTTGGCTCTCCACCTCCTACTTTCCTACTTGGTCTCTAATCCGCCTATCTCTTCACTTAAAACCCTTTCACTGCTTAAAAAATATATATTTTGGGGTTCTCTTTTTATATTGTCTCCCAGCTTTGTTTTATACTTATTTATTTCTTTTTCATAATTTCCAGTCTAAACATTCTATGACCAGGCTGTACTGAAATTATGTGTTATATCCCTAACATAGCTGCTTCATTTTACTCACTATGGCTATCCAAGGAGCATTACTTGCCCAATTTTTCACCTTCTTCTTCTTCTTGTTTTACGGTGGTTGGCACCCAGCTTAATGGTGCATTACCGCCACCTTCTGCTCCGGAGTGTATAATAGACTTACATTCTAAATCCCTTCACCCACTCACACACATACCCTAACCTACACTTTATCCTCCCATCTTTGGCCATCTTAGTACCCTATTCCTGCTTAACCATCATATCCTATAAAAAACCCTGTACCCCTTAAGAAAGCTAAAAATACCCTGACCTGTGCTCTCTCACTCATGCCCAGCAACCCTTTTAATGTGAATTCCTGCACCCCCAATTCCCTTAGATTAATTCTCATCATCTCTCCCTGCATCCCATACTTCCTGCAACTCAGAACTACATGTTTCTACTGACTCCTCTTCCTACACACTCTACCTTGTCTCTACCTGAAACAATCCTCGTTTTAACAGACTCCCATTGTTGAACCACAGTTTTTTCTGCCAATCTTTGATTCCAATTTAGCTGAACCAGATGTTTTCTCAATGCAGTGAACTTGACTCATCTCCAATTAATTAAAGTTGTCCACACCCTCCTCCATATCTTTTCTAATCCTCAAGCATTTCTATATTGAGAACTGTTCTGGTTGGCTTTGCTCAGTACTCAGAACCAAGATAAGGGACATCATCTTCCTTGTTGGGCCAGAGACATGCTAATCAAGAAAATTCTCCTAACAAAACCTCAAAAACTTCATCCCCCACCCTATTGTGTTCCTTCTATTATCACTACTTCAAGGTACATTTGGATAGTTAAAGCTCCTTGTTCTTTCCGCACACTGGCTTTTACACATGCTGAATTTCCTTGCAAAATGCTTCTTTCTTCCCTATTCAAAGGGATGTGGAATATTTCCAGTTTCCCAGTCACATCATGGCACCTCAGTTCTTTCTTAACTATCACCTAATAAATTCTCATCTTGATCATTCCAGAACATCCTCTCTTTGCAATATTTTCTTTCAATTTTGCTGCCTCCTCTCTATTCTTTCTTTCATGAACACTATACATATAATAATATCTAGAATTCATTTCTGGTTTTTCATTAAGTAGACTTCATTTTCACTAAAACATTATGGTGTATTCCTTTAGTTGCAATCTCTTCAAGGACTTACATCATCACATTACATTATTGTAATGGCGATAAATCCCCAATTCAGTTAAAAATGTGAATGGTGCAGTATTGTCCCAAATCAGTGTATAATTGGATGGTTACAAGCTGGAAGTTTGATCAACAGGACCTGGATGCAGAGCAAAGCGATGAACTTGTAATTGCACTACTAAAAATAGTCAAGCTGAAAACTATTTAGGATCATCCTGGAATCAATATTCAAGTTCAAAGTAAATAAGACCATAAGACCATAAGATATAGGAGCAGAAGTAGGCCATTCAGCCCGTCAAGTCTGCTCCACCATTCAGTCAAGGCTGATCCAATTCTTCCAGTCATCCCCACTCCCCTGCCTTCTCCCCATACCCTTTGATGCCCTGGCTAATCAAGATCCTAAATTTATTATCAAAATGCAGCACGTATATGTTACTATATACTAGTGTGAGATCCTTGTAGGTATTTACAAGGGGAAAAAAAAACAAATACAATAGAATTTACCAAAAACGTCATAAATAGACAAAAACTGACAAACAACTAATGTGCTAAAAATGACAAATGCAAATAAATAATACTGAGAACATGAGTTATGAAGAGTCCTTGAAAGTGAGTCTAAATATTAGCATCAGTCCAGAATAGCAGTGATTGAAGGTATCCATGCTGTGAGGAGTGTGAGGGTTGTCGGGTAATAACTGCTCCTCAACCCAGTGGTATGGGACTTGAGACTTCTGCATCACCTGCATGGGCTGGATGGTGAGGGTCTTTGAATTAGGGAAGAAACTCTAATTGGTAACAGCTTTATTATTGTCACATGTATCAAGGTCTGGTGAAAAGATTTCTTTTGCATGCTATCCAGACATATCATTCCAAACACAAGGACATCAGGATAAGTATGAAAGGAAAAGCCATAACAGAATGTAGAATAAAGTGTTACAGCTACAGGGAACGTGTGCTGCAGGGGGACAATGAGGTGCAAGGGCCATGGCGAGGAAGATTCTGAGATCAATCGTCCATCGCATTGTACAAGGAGTCAGTTCAAGAGGCTAATGAAATGGAAGTGAAACGGGGACACCTCTGTTTCCCTTCTTAGGGACAGAGAGCCAGCCTGTGGTATTTCGAATACCAGGTGAACGAGTAGTCTTTGGTTATTGTTAGTCTGTGTCTTTATTGATGCTTTGCTGCACACTTGAGTGCTGGTGGGGAGCGCCGATACTTTTCTGCTGGGGTGGTGGGGTTGCCACTTTGCTGCTGCTTATATGTGGGAGGGGGGAGCTGGGGGGGGTCTTTGGGTTCTAACACTTAACTATCATTCACTCTTTGAGGCATTCCTCTGTTTTCATGGATGGTTGCGAAGAGAAAGAATTTCAGAATGTATATTGTATACATTTCTCTGACATTCAATGTACCTATTGAAGCCTATTGAAACCTAATTACAGCAGGACAGAGGCTGTCCTTGAGACAACTGAAACACGTCCTCAGGCTTTTCTACCTTCTGCCCTATAGAGAAGAGAGAATGACTGGGGCGGGAGGGGTCTGTGATTGTGTTGACTAGTCCCGCAAGGCAGCGGGACGACCGACTAAACCCAGGTCATTGGTGCTGTGAGGCAGCAGCTCCACCGGCTGTGTTGGACAGGATGGCTCGCGACCGATATACAGTTGTTCAGAACTAGCAAACCAGCATTAGCCCATTTGTGTTGGCCACCTGCCTTCAGTTGATTTTACACCAGGCATCAACCATCAGAATCAGAATCAGGTTTAATATCACTGGAATATGTCATGAAATCTGTTGTTTTTGGTTAAACAAGTAGTACAAAACAAGTAGTGAGCTAGTGTTCATGGGTTCAATGTCCATTCAGAAATCTGATGGAAGAGCGGAAGAAGCTGTTCCTAAATCATTGAGTGTGTGTCTTCAGGCTCCTGTACCTCCTCCCTGATGGTAGCAATGAGAAGAGGGCATGACCTGGGTGATGGGGGTCCTTAACAATGGATGCCGCCTTTTTGAGAAATTGCTCCTTGAAAATGTCCTGGATACTAGGAAGGCTAGTGCCCATGGCGGAGTTGACTGAGTTCACAATTTTCTGCCGTTTCTTTTGAACCTCTGCAGCAGATCCCTACCCCTCTCTCCCATACCAGATGAGAATGCAGCCAGTTAGAATGCTCTCCATGGTATATCTGTAGAAATGTCCCCTTCCTGAAGTAACAGGTGATTATGGATGGGGCCAGAGGCAACTTCTGAGAATCTATGTACATGCCAGGATCGTCTCTGGAGATAAAAAAAAATTATTGACTGCCTTTTGCAAATGAATTTCTACACAGAATGAATGTCCAGGTTTCAACAGCCACAAGAAGAGAGAATACAAATATGTCTGGTCTCCTAAAGGGTTTTAAAGTATCTAATCTTTTGGTTGTAGGAGGCCTGCAGAATCAATTATCTATACTGGACAGAAAAAAATACCCCCTGCAATGTAATTTGATTGGCAGGCTTTCAATCCAGATAGCTTCCTTTCATATTTAAATGAAGTAACAAAATATAATTAGTTTGAATGACTCTAGAGTGAAATGGAGAAGTGGAATGACCTTAAGTGCTTTGCTGGCAAACAAACAATTTTATTAGTTCTAAAGGCAGCAGAGAATCACACCAGTCTCCACCATACTCATCAATTTCAATTCAGTTATATCAGAAAGATGGACCTAATGCGGAATTGGGGAGCTGAAAATCAATTAACCCTCAGATGCTGGAAATCTAAAGTTAAAACAGCAGCCATTGAAATTTCCAAAGGATTGTCTGTGTTCAGAGATGCACCTGGGAAGGAGTCTCAAAAAGATGTCTCATCAAAGGCAGGCACTACTGATGTAGCTGTACTGTACACCGTAGTACTACAATGGAGAACCAGGTTGAACTTGAACCCACAACCTACCGATGCAGTGCTAACTAATGAACCACAGCTGAGACCACCTCCATCACCAATACACAAGTATGATGTTCCTTTTAGTTACATGACCAGACCTAAAACCTGGAGGCCTGGATACGTAATGCGAAGAACATGAGTTGAAACCCATTTAGCATAGAACATAGAATAGTACAGCCCAGGAACAGAGCCTTTGAGACATGATGTCTGAGCCAACTGTGATGCCAATCCAAACTAATCCCAAAATGCCTGCAACTAATCTATGTCCTTCATTCCCAGCCCGCTCATGTCGCTGTCTAAAAACCTCTGGAATTTCAGGCACCCACTGCCCTCTGCACAAAAAGACCTGCCTCATACTTTGCCCCTCTCACTTTAAATCTATGCCTCTAGTAATTGAACATTCCCTGGGAACAAGGCTCTGACTATCTACCCTATCTCCACTACATACTATGCAGATGTGCAAAAATTTTAGGCGCATAAACAGTATACAGGTCTAGTGCCTAAGACTTTTGCACAGTACTGCATATTGGTTACAATAGGAAGGTGGTTGGGAACTGTGTGCTGTCTACAAGATACACTGCAACAACACACCAAAGTTCCTAAGGCAGCTCCTTCCAGATCCATGACCATTACCATCTTGAATGATGAGAACAGCAGATACCTGGGAACACCAGCACTTGGAAATCCCCCTCCAAGTCACTCACCATTCTGACTTGGAAACATATCGCTGTTCCTTCACTGTCGCGGGGTCAAAATCATGGGACTCCCTCCCTAACGGCACTGTGGGTGTACCTACACCTCAGGGACTGCAGCGGTTCAAGAAGGCAGCTCATCACCACCTCTACAAGGGCAATTAGGGATGGGCAGTAGATGCTGGTTTAGCTGGCGACACACCCACGTCCATAAACAAATAAATACATATAAAAAAAAAGAAACAGAGATAAGGGTACTTGGCTTTGTTTTAGCTCAGTAGCATTAAGTGTTATTTGGTAACTGGAAATACATAATCTACAGTACTGTGCAAAAGTCTTAAGCACCCTAGCTACATATGTGCCTAGGACTTTTGCACAGTACTGTAAAATTTTATAATAATCTATAACAACAACCCTCAGCCTCTGACACTCCAGAGGAGACAATTCAAATTTGTTCAACCCCTCCTTGTAGCTAATACACTCTAATCCAGGCAACATCCTGGAGATCATCTTCAGAGCCCTCACCAAAGCCTCAACATTCTTCCTGTAGTGCAGCAACCAGAATACTCTAAGTGTAGCCTAACCTTCACAACTGCAACTGAGTTCCTCAATTTTTGTTCTGAACTCCCCTATCTGTTTGTATTGCTATCTTCAGAGAGCCATGGCCATGCACCCAGAGATCTCTACATTAATGCTCCTAAGGGTGCAGGCAACTTAGAAATTTGCATTCAGTTAATAAAGTCTGAAAATAAAGAAATTCATTCCCATAGAAGTTGTCACACTGCCAAATAACAATACCCAGATCGGATTCACTGGTAGCTAAACTCTGAGAACTCCAGCCCCTATAAGTTACTCCAATGCCAGATTAATGTATTCAATTGTCAAAAGCGGTCTGGGAAGCCATTTGGTCATGCCAGACCACAAGCAAAGAGGAAAAAAATAGAAGACCGACCTCTTATTCAGAGTATGTTGTAAATGAAAACATAGCTAAAGGCCAGATAGAACTGTGAACAGCTTCAACAACTATTTGTGTTTATGTAGCATCATTAATATAGTAAAACATCACAGATGCAACACAAGAGCTTCATCAAATTACATCTGACAGACTGGCACCAAAGGATGCCTGAGGGCAAAAGAACGAAAACTTTGACAAAGAGGTAGATTTTCAGGAGCATTTCACAGGTAGGGGAAAAGAGTGCACCACCTGATCACCAACCAGCCCCTGTCTGTCCAATGCGACACCCTTGTCCCAAGTGTGCAACAGTCTCCAATTCTCACACAGGCCTCATTAAATGCCTCAGAACCTACAAATCTGGAGTGAAAGCAAGCCATCCTCCACACAGTCAAAGAAGATCTAATGGCTATAATCTCACTGTAGGTCAGTGAGGCTTGAAGCAAAGTAGTGAACAAAGCAATGACGCACATTGAGTGAAGCAGTCGGGATATTATTTCTACTTGGTTGCACGTTGCTCTCCAATATCTCCTCAAAGGCAATTAGGAATGTGTAATAAATGCTGTTATTTCCAGTGACAGCTAAATCTCAAAAACATGTTAAAAAGAAATGTGGGCAAGTTTGGCACATGAAGAGTACCAAAAATAGTGTTGACAAAATGATGTTCCTGAGCAGATCATACAGAAGTAACTTAAAGAAAACAAGGTTGAGCATAAGACAATATAGTTTCATTGGTCTTATACATACTATAGCTTCTGAGCATTTACAGCTAATAAATGCTATGTCTTTGGACAGTGACTGCTGTTTTCAAGGTGAATATAGTTAATGAAAGAAACTGCATACATTTTGAAGCATTGCTCTAACTGGTATGGTGGAGGCATAGCAGTTAAACTAAAAGACTAATAATCCACGTTTAGGCTAATAATCCAGTTCAAATTTCCAAGCCATTGTGGAATTTAAATTTAAATAATAATCTGGAACTTGGAAAACCAAACACCAATGATGTTGATACAAAAGTTCCAGATTGTTGTAAAAACCCAACTAGTTCATGACTGGTGTTCTGTATTTGGTTTGGCCTTTAGATACACAGCATATGCTCTATCCTTAAATGGCCAAGCAAGCTACTTTTTTTTTAAATATAATTTTTATTGAATTTTCAAAAAGAATACATGAAAAAAAAGAATCTACCCTCCCCCCTCCTCTTAACCCTCCCCCCCCCCATATATAGTCCTACCTAAAAAGAAAGAAAAAGAAAAAAAAAGAAAAGAACCGCCTGGTTATTGGAAGGTTTCCACATGCTCCATGGGATTCAAAATGAATTTGGTATAATTATTTGTTACTTTCCCCAAGTGACCAAAGTCTTTATTGGAGCACTTAAATATGCCATCCTATCTTTTGTAAATAAGGGCGCCAAATATTCAAAAATGTTACATATTTATCTCTTAAATTATAAGTAATTTTTTCAAGTGGAATAGAACTAGCCATTTCATTATTACAACGATCCATACTTAAATACGAATCAGGTTTCCAAGTAACTGCTATAGTCTTCTTAGCTACTGCCAATGCAATTTTTATAAATTCTTTCTGATATTTATTCAATTTAAGTTTCGGTTTTATCCCTTCAATATCACCTAATAAAAATAATACAGGGTTATGTGGAAGTTGAGTTGCAGTAATTTGTTCCAATAAGATTCTTAAATTTATCCAAAAAGGTTGAATTTTAAAACAAGACCAAGTAGAATGTAAAAAAGTACCAATTTCTTGATTACACCGAAAACATTTATCAGAAAAATTTGTATTTAATCTATTTATTTTTTGCGGTGTAATATATAATTGATGTAAAAAATTATATTGTACTAATCTAAGTCGAACATTTATTGTATTTGTCATACTGTCAAGACAAAGTCTTGACCAATTTGTTTCATCAATAATAATATTCAGATCTGTTTCCCATTTTTGCTTTGACTTATGGGTTCCTTGTTTAATTGTCTGTTCTTGAATCAAATTATACATACAAGAAATAAATTTTTTAATTTTCCCTTTTTGAATTAAAATTTCAATGTCATCAGGTTTTGGCAAAAACATTGTTTGACCCAGCTTACCTTTTAAGTAAGCCCTTAATTGAAAGTAACAGAAGAAAGTATTATTAGATATTTTATATTTATCCTTTAATTGTTCAAATGACATCAATATACCTCGTTCAAAACAGTCTCCTATAAATTTAATCCCTTTTTGGTACCAATTATATAAAAGTTGATTGTCCATTGTAAAAGGAATAAGTCTGTTTTAGAACAAAGGTCTCCTTGCTAATAGAGATTTCTGTGTTTCATTATCAACATTTATCTTATTCCATAGATCAATCAAATGTGTTAATATAGGAGATTCTTTCTTTTCCCGTATCAATTTAGATTCCCATTTATATATAAAATCTTCAGGTCTATTTTCTCCTATCTTGTCTAGTTCTATTTTAATCCATGCTGGTTTTCGATCATCGAAGAAAGATGCAATAAATCTAAGTTGATTTGCTTTATAATAGTTTTTAAAGTTTGGAAGTTGTAACCCTCCTAACCCAAATTTACATGTCAATTTTTCCAATGATATTCTTGACATTTTACTTTCCAAAGAAATTTTGTCACCCATTTATTTAACTCTTGAAAAAATTTCTGTGGCAATTGTATTGGTAATGTTTGAAACAGATACTGTAATCTAGGAAATATATTCATTTTTACAACATTGACTCTACCTACTAATGTTATTGGTAATATCATCCATTTGTCAAGATCTTCTTGAATTTTTTTCAATAGTGGTAAATAATTAAATTTATATAAATTCTTTACATCATTATCAAGTCTTACACCTAAATGCTTTATACCATTTACCGGCCATCTAAATTGGGTTACTAATCGACATTGACTATAGTCTCCTTTAGTAAGAGGTAAAATTTCACTTCTATTCCAATTTATTTTGTAACCTGATACCTTCCCAGATTCATCCAATCCAGAAGATAATTTATGTAACGAATATTGTGGATTTGTTAAATAGATCAAAACATCATCGGCAAAAAGATTAATTTTATATTCCTCCTGATTAACTCTAAAACCCATAATATCTGGATCAATTCTAATTAGTTCTGCTAATGGCTCTATCGCCAATACAAATAAAGCAGGTGATAGTGGACAACCTTGTCTAGTTGACCTTTTTAACTGGAATGGTGTTGAAATTTGAGAATTTGTCACTACTTTAGCTTTAGGGTTAGAATTTAAAGTTTAAATCAAATTTATAAAAGATGTTCCTAACCCATATTTTTCTAGTACTTTAAATAAAAAATCCCATTCTAACCTATCAAATGCTTTTTCTGCATCCAAAGCTACTACTATACTCTTCTCATCCCTTTTTTGTGCCAAATGAATTATACTGAGTAGCCGAGTTACATTATCTGCCAATTGTCTACTTTTAATAAATCCTGTTTGATCCATATGTATTAATTTTGGTAAATATTTAGATAATCTATTCGATAAAATTTTTGCTATTATTTTATAATCCGTATTCAATAAAGAAATAGGCCTATATGATGCTGGTTTCATAGGATCTCTGTCTTTTTTTGGCAATACTATTACAATCGCTGTTGAAAAAGATTCTGGAAGTTTATGTATTTTTTCTGCTTGACGTATTAGTTCCATAAAAAGAGGAAATAATAAATCTTTAAATTTTTTATAAAATTCAGGTGGAAAACCATCTTCTCCTGGAGAGTTATTACTTTGGAGTGATCCTAAAGCTTCTTCAACTTCTTTTAATGTAAAAGGCATATCTAATCCCTTCTGTTCTTCCAAATTCAATTTTGGAAGAGAAACTTGTGATAAAAACCCTTCTATCTCATTAATATCATTTTGGGATTCTGATTGATATAATTCAGAATAGAAATTTTTAAAAGTTTCATTTATTTCAAGAGGTTTATAAGATACTTTATTTGCGCTTGTTCTAATTGCATTTATTGTTTTGGAAGCTTGTTCTGTTTTCAACTGCCAGGCAAGAATTTTATGTGCTCTTTTACCTAACTCATAATACCTTTGTTTAGTTCTTATAATTGCTTTTTCCGTTCTATATGTCTGAAGCGTATTGTATTGTAACTTCTTATTGACAAGCTGTTTTCGTTTCTCTTCTGACATATATCTTTGAGATTCTTTTTCTAGTTTTGTAATCTCTTTTTCCAATTGATCTAGTTCTGCCATATATTCTTTCTTAATTTTAGACGTATAACTTATTATCTGGCCCCTAAGATATGCTTTCATCGCATCCCATAATATAAATTTATCATCCACTGAATGAAAATTTGTATCCAAAAAAAATTGAATCTGCTTTTTCATAAAATCACAAAAATCTTGACGTTTTAATAATATTGAATTAAATCTCCATCTATAAGCCACTTCTTCCTTATCAGCCATTATTATTGTCATTAATAAAGGGGAATGATCTGATAATATTCTTGCTTTATATTCCATATTTTTCACTCTGTGTTGAATATGCATTGATAATAGAAACAAAGCTATCCTTGAGAAAGTTTTATGTCTATGGGAGTAAAACGAATAGTCTCTTTCTTTAGGATTGATTCTTCTCCATATATCAATCAGATTTAAATCCTTCATCAATGATAAAGTTAAATTTACTACCTTCGATTTTATAACAGCCTTGGTTGATCTATCTAAGGCTGGGTCTAAGCAAAAATTAAAGTCTCCTCCAATTAATATTTTTTCATGCGCATCCGCCAAATTCAGAAAAGCTTCTTGTATGAATTTTGCATCATTTTCATTTGGTGCATAAATGTTCATAAAAGTCCATAATTCAGAGAAAAGTTGACAATGTATAATCACATATCTCCCCGCAGAATCAGTTATTACATTTTGTATTCTAATTGGTAACGTTTTATTGATCAAAATTGCTACTCCCCTCGCTTTTGAGTTAAATGAAGCCGCAACAACACTACCCACCCAATCTCTCTTTAGTTTCTGATGTTCTGTTTCCGTTAGGTGCGTTTCCTGTAAAAAAGCTAAATCTATCTTCATTTTTTTAATATGTGTTAAGATTCTTTTTCTTTTCACTGGTCCATTAAGCCCATTAACATTAAAACTCAAAAAATTCAATAAATTAGTCATTATTCTTCACAAAGTTACTCCAATCTAAAACATTATTTATCTTCTCAACTTTCATAGTTCCTTGGGGAATCTCTTTAAACCTCACCATGTTGCTATGTGTCTCCCTCCCAACCTTCCAGGCAAAAAGAAAAAAGATAGAAAAAGTACAAAAAAAGAAAAAACAAAATACCCCCCCACTAATGTTGTGAACGAAAGGATACACAACACTACCCCCCTCCATTTTGCGGGTCGTGGCAAAAGCCACGCTTGCACACATGACTAGCGTAGCAATCGATCAGTGCTTCTTCCAGCTCCCCCGCAACAAAAAAAAACATTATATACATATAGACAAAATTAGTATTACTTTTCCCAACTAATATTCCTCCAGTTTTAACCTTTCTTACCCCCCTCGTATAATTAATAATATATTTATACATTCATACAGCTTCAAAAATCCATCAAGTCCATTCTCTAACCCAATCTTCATCTTCAATCTATCTCGCTCTCCTGGGTTTGTTCTTGTGTCTGGTGAGTTTTCAGAGAATCTCGCACAAACTGCTCTGCTTTCTGATAATCATCAAAAAATCTTTTTTCTCCACCCACCAAAAAAATCTTCAAAGTTGCAGGATAACGCAGTGTAAATTGATAACCATACTCCCATAGGGTTTTTTTCACTGGATTAAATTTCTTCCTTCTCTTCAAAAGTTCGTAACTTATATCAGGATAGAAAAAAACTTTGTTGTCTCCAATTATCAATGGCCCTTTTCTATCTTTGGCAGCTCGAGTAGCTGCCTGTAGAATCCTTTCCTTGTCTTGAAATCTTAAGAATTTTATTAAAATCGATCGTGGATATTGGTCATCTTTTGGTTTTGGTCTTAAAGCTCTATGTGCCCGCTCAATTTCAATGGATCGAACCTCCTCTTCCATTTGCAAAACATCTGGGATCCATTTTTCAAAAAATTTAACTGGTTTATCTCCCTCCATACCTTCTTTAAGACCAACAATTTTAATATTATTACCTCTACTAAAATTTTCCAACATGTCCACTTTCTCCAAGAGTCGGTTTCTTTCCGAATTCCAGACAAGCAAATCATTTTCTGTATTTTCCACTCTATCATTCATATGCCCCATTGCTCTTTCCATCTTCTGAAGCTTCTTATCCATTTTGTCCTGTCTTGCCATAACTTTATCATAGCACATCTTCGTATCTCTAAGTTCTTCTCTTACTTTTCTTAATTCAGCCGTTAATTGCAATATAGCCTCTCTCATATCTCTATCATCTCCTTTACTTCCAATCGCTTCCAGTTCTTCCTCCTCTTCTTCATCTATGTTCTCTGCGGAATCCGATTCTGACTCTGAGTCATTTTCAATTGCAGTGGCTATTGGTTCTTGTAGTTTGTGTTGTGTCGGTTTGCGCATGCGCTCTTCTTTGCGCATGTGCATTACCGGCGTCTTCTTCGAAGAAACCGTTGCCACCGCCGTTGCTCTCTGTTCTACCGAAGGAGATCCAACCTGAGTCCGAGGCTCCATCGTTGCAGTAGGCCCTTTTTGCTTCCCGTCTCGCGGCTGCTTCGCAACAGCAGACTTCTTTTGTTGCGGTTTAGGAGGCATATCGTAAAGTAATCTTACAAAGTTTATAAATAGTTTTCAGAAAATATTTACTAACTTTGTTTTGTTTAAACGGTACTTTACTGACTTGTTGCGGGAGAGCTGGATTTACACGTCTCAATCCCACGTCATCACTTGACGCCCCCCCCCAAGCAAGCTACTTGGTTGCATGTTGCTCTCCAACATCTCCTCAAAGGCAATTAGGGATGTGTATTAAATGCTGGTATTTCCACTGACAGATAAATCTCAAAGACAGGTTAAAAGGAAATGTGGGCTAGTTTGGCACATGAAGAGTGCCAAAAATAGTGTTGACAAAATGATGTTCCTGAGCAGATCATACAGAGATAACTTTAAAGAAAACAAGGTTGAGCATAAGACATATTAATGCTACAGCTGGTGTATTGTGACTAACTCCAGTCAGCTAACATTAGGAACGATGGGAATATTTTAAGAGATTATTAGGGAGTATTCTAGAGTTATGTAAATATAACAGATATTAATTCAAACAAGAACCAGTCTTCAGTTCTTAATGTAAATTACAAGCAGTAAATTGAAGTTAAATGCACACCTTTGTTAATAAACAATATTTTCTGTGGAGCACAGGCCACCCTCAGACCAAGAGATGTGGTTTACAAAATGATAACAATCTGATGTTAGTAGATACATCAGTCAAATGTTAAGATATTGGGGTTATATTATAGGACTTGCATCAAAACAGGCAACATAGCTTAGTTACTTTGCACCATTGTGAATTGAGTTAAAGGAACCTTGCAGACCAGACTGATATTAACACTGAGCACATCAAATAGCTGATCTATCAATAGGTTTGTGTGTCTGGGATCCTTGACCCAGAAGCTTTTAGACTATTTGTGTGAATTATTTTGCTCCAGAATGTTTGTACATTCAGAGACATCTGTCACTGTAGATATGTAATTCAAAGGAAACATTGTCAACCCAAAATATTGATGCAAATGATGTCATTGTAACTATTGAAATTGTACTGAATCACCTACAGTTACTTTTGATTTAAAAGTATAAAAAATGTGCTGTACTTTTGAATTTGTGAGACTCGACTGAGAGAGTCTGTAGACGAATGTCTGCTTGTGCTGAATAAGGACTTCTACATCAGCAGCTTCAGTGTCTCTCTGATGACTTTGATCACAGTCACAACAGAGATGGTGCAGAGATTTACCAGAACGTTTGTAGTGATGATGGATTTCAACTACAAGGTTTGACCAGAGAAACTGGACCCTCCTTCTAAGAGAGATGACAGCTGAGAAAAGAAGTTTAGCAGATTACAAATCATTGAGTTGGGGAAAAAAGATGAAAGTTACACACTTATTGATGATTGGCAAAGCAAAACACACATTTGAAGTTTAGCACAGTGGCATTATCACTGGATTAATAATTCAGATATCGAGGGCAAAGCCCTGGGTAAATACAGTGGACTCCAGTTAATTGGACCCTCAGTTAAGCGGGGCAGCCACTTATTTGGGACAACCTGTAAAGAACAAAAACTAATCCAGAAAATAGCCAGGGTTTACTTAGTTTATTTGGGACACAATGCCACTTAATCGGGGCAGGAGACTGTTGCTGAACAGTTTCTAACTCGTATCGGTCACATGCACTGTGTGGCCGTTAGATACTACACAGTGCTTAGAGCGAACAGTTTTTAAGTAGCGTCAGCTGCATGTGCTTGTTTTCAAAATTCAATGATTTTTGTCACTGGTGGTTGGTGAGATAGCAGCAGTAAGCCAATTCAGAACTATTTTGCTCACTGCGGTTTCAAGCATTCAGGCTTGGAGATGCCAGAAACAGTTGGGAGTGAAAATGAAACACTTTCACTACTTCAGGAAGTTAGGAACTATGAATAATTTGAAGGTATCAACAATCATCTTGAATGTTACAGTGAATATAAAGATTTGGAGAATGCAATCAGTGATTGCATTGTATGAAGTCAGTCCCTTATCTACACTAGGTGCTGCTCAGATTTTGTTTATTTACAGTCAACCAAAAAAGAATGTGGCAGCACAAAGATACATTGGATGAATTCCTCTGACAATAACAACTAGGAATGAACACACAGTTCTATGGTACTGTAGCAGCATTGCTAGTATTCTAATTTGATCTGTATTTCAGTTAACTACGTAATTTGTTACTCTGATAACTGTTAGATTGTCTTTTTACACCCTTCTTAATTATTTCCATGAAACGTTGACTAATTGGGGCAGCTGCTTAATTGAGCCAATATGTATTGTCCTTATATGTCCAAATTAACCGGAATTCACTATGGTCTCAAATCCCAGGTATTTGACAATAAAATATTTTATTCCACTAGCTGCCTGTAGGATCCTTTACCTTACCAATTCATTACACAAAAAATACAGGCCCAGAAGCTTAATTGCTGATACCTACCCCATTAAGCCATTTCACCTCATCTTATCATAGACACTCCCTTTGTTCTATACACCTTGCCTCCCATCTTTACTCCTACTGAAAACTTACTTGGTTATCTCTTGCTCAGCTCTGATGAAGGATCACAGACCTGAAACATTGAGGGTTTCCCTTCCCACACATACTGCCTGACCATCTGAGTTTTTCCAGCACTTTCTCTGTTTCAGATTTCCAGCATATAAAGTTTTTTATAAATTTTCATTTAGTCTCTTAGAACTTAAGATATGCCTGTGAACTTTCTCTGAATCAGCTTTAAGTTTTATTATACCAAGATCTGAATATATTATTTTCAGATGATACATAACTATCTGACTTTTTCATATCTATGGATAGAGATGAATTTTTCTCCTGAATGACAATATCCCAGAGAACTAATAACAATATCACATTTGGCACCTTCAGTACCAATCAATCAAGACCTCCAGAATACCAGATAAACTTGAACTACAGGGTAACCTACAGTAAAAATATCCTAGTAAATTTTAACCCATTTAAAAACAACACAAATACCATTAAATGCAAAGAATTAGACTGGGCTACAGAATTAAAATAAACTCTAATGAGATGAATTCAGCAAATATCTCATTAAAATATGATTACATTTTTCACCAATGTTTTCATTTCATGACTGTGAAATTAATTGTAATGAACTCATTTTCTCTCTTGACGTAATTGACGTATCAGCCATTCCAGTCCTTCCATAATCCAGTGGTTTTAAACACAAAGTGTTACTTAATTTATGCCTGGAAGAATTTCAGAGATTATATGCTGCCTGAACCAGGTGTATTTTTACTGATAAACATAAATGAAGCAGCAGCAATTATTGCAGTCATGAACAGGTTCTTCTGGTTTGATGTAGATCAGTTCATTGAACTTTTAAAAATATTAATAATGATAATTATCACAGATGCAAGGACTTCCAGTTAGCAGACTGAACCATGGTAGAATTCAATACTCAAGTGTTGACCTTGCAGCAATGGTTTATAGTGGTAACTCACTCACAGTTGCCATGCACATCAGAAATTATGCTCTGTCAGTATTACAGATTTCTGAAAACACCCAGATTATGATACAAAACTCTGGCTTCCTCTATCCTCAGTGAACTACCTGATTCCGCTTGGGATTCCAGAGCTCGGGAAGGGTCAGTGAGGTCAAGTCATCAACTGTAAGTGAAGCTTACCAAGGGAAAGCAATGTGATTTGATTGACAGGAAGGCCTTGAACTTTCAAAACCCTGTAGCTTGTTTTCGTGTAGAGCTGAATACTGCATCTGATTTTGATATGAATGGTGTCACCTCAAAGTCAACAGAGAGAGAATGATTTTGGTATGAGCACACTGAGAAGCCACAACTATTGCTATTAAATAGAAGTTTAGACTTTTCTGGCTAGAAGACAATAGATGTATAGACCTGAAGCGCACTGTGACTAATATCCTTAATTTGCTGGAGGAGTTATTTCCATGGGCTCTGGAGAAATGAACGTAACACACCACAGCAACTGCCCTGGATTATCGTAGAGTCTCCAGAAATTAAAAATTAATTAAGGAATGAAGCCTTTTCTTCTCCCTTGGGTGGAGGTAAACTATTCTGAGGCACAATCGTGCAGTTAGAAGGGCTGTGCCTCACAGTTCCAGTGGCATCGTTTCAATCCTGACCTCGGGGTTCTATCTGACTGCATCTCCCTGTGGCCGTGTGTGGCTTTTCCCACAACCACTAACATGCTGGTAGATTAACTGGCCACTATGAATTGTCCCGAGTTTGTGGCTGATTGGTAGAATCTGGAGGGAGTCGCTGGGAGTGAGAGCAAAAGATAAATGGATAAGAATGGAATTTGTGCAAAAGTGCTTGAAAGAAGCATGGACTTGGTGGCTGAGTGGTCTGTTTCAGTGCTCTACGACTTTATGACCACTTCAAAGAAGCAGAACACGAGAATATTCTGAGAGTTGCCAATATTTATCAAAATTCTAAAAGTATTCTGATTATGTTCATGTTGTCTTTGATGGATTCTGTTGCGAGCAAACTGCAACAGGCAGTTCTGAAATATTTTATTGGTTGAAAAGTACTTTGAGCTGATCTAAAAGGGACGTGAAAGATTATATGTAAACGCTAACCTTTCTTCCTTTGGCCGAGGAAATCAGAAAGAAATCAGTAGGGCGTTGAAAGTTTTCTTTTTATTTACCTTTCAAAATTTATTAGTTAACATTGTGGGAAAGGGAACAAAGGTTATATTGAAAGTTAACAATCAATATCTATTAATTGATTAATTCACATTCAGTGTAGACACAGAACGGGTCAGACTGAATTGGAACACCATGAGATGGACCCTTCAGGAATACAGTCAACCTGTCACTCCAGTCACAGGAGTGGTCTTACGCAGCCTGCGAGATGACTTCTAGTCCTTGCATTAGGGCCCCAACAGTAGTCAAAAGGTGCAGACCTAGTGAATGTAGAGCAGGTAACTTCCCTTTCAGTGTGTGGCCCATCTTCTCCATTCCTACAATTTCACATACAGTTCCAGCTCAGTTTCCATTGGACATCAGAAGTGCCAATGGTCATAAATCAGAGGTGGGAAGTCAAACAACAATAGCATTTTAAGTGGGACCTGTAACTACAGCTGACCCTACAACAGAACATACCATCCTATGTTCAGATATTGTACTGGAAATCCGCCTGATAATATTATCTTCTTCATGTCTTTGCCACAATCTATGCAGAGTAAAGTGAAGGGGTATAGGAGGTAAAAACCTCCTTATTTTCTAAAACTACCCCGTATACCTTCCTTAACAACAAGCAAGATACACAAGACAAGTTTCAACATTAGGTTCCTCACTGTGACTTTGTAGAATCAGTGATGCAGTGATCAGAAGTTATAATTCATCTTACAAGTATATCTTACGTTGATCAGTAAAGGCAGTGGAGCTGCAGTGTGGTTGTAATGGAGTTACGATGGAGGAGCAGAGGAGGTCATAGAAAGATACAGGGTGTTACAGGAGTTTCAGCCCACTACGTCCACGCTAAGCATCAACCATGCATTAACACTAAACCTATATTCATCCTATTCCTTACTTTCTCCACGTTGTCATAAAGAGTAATTAATGGAGGCCTGTAATCTGCCGAGCTTCATGTCTGTGTAACATGTGACGAAACCAAAGCACCAAGAAGAATCCCATACGGTCACAGAGAGAACGCACAAACTCCATGCAGTGAGCACCCGAGGTCAGAGTTGAACCCGGGTCTCCAGCCCTGCAAAGCAGAGATTCCATTATCTGTAAAGTATATCTGTGTAGAATGCAAGATTACCTGTGTACTGCAAGTATAGTGGGCTGATCTGGAACCAGAATGAGCCAGAAGCCAATTATACTGCACTTCAGTTCATTCTAGACCGCGGCTTTGGCACAGGTTCAAGTTTTTAAAATTACAGAGATACAGTTCTGGGTATCTAATGATTTAGATGACCTGGAACATCCAATGATTAAGTGCTGACCATTCTAATTACTGAGCGAGTTCTCTGCCAAGATCTTGAGTGCAATTTACATACTGCCAAAGGTAAATGTCAAGTGCCATGATTAACAAACAAGAGATGGCCTACTTTGATGCCTTTCACATTCCTGCCAGGGACCTCAATCAGGTTAGCTTGACAAAACCCCTGCCCAACTACCTTCAGCACATGACCTGCAGCAACAGAAGTTTTAAGATTCAAGATTCAATGACCCAACAAACTCAACCACGACTAGACTAGCATGGCCATTCCGAATGATATTGTATGTGTAACTAGGGGCCGTGCACAATCTGGATTTGATGGAGACAGCCGTGAGAAGCACGGAGGAACCTCTTGAGTAACTTCTGAAATGCCTGCTTCACTGCCGCTGCTACTGTGCGATCGAGAATCTCCGGAGACGAAGGCCCCAAATCCTTGGCTTTGTTTAGTTTAGTTTAGCTATACTTTATTGATCCCGGGGAAATTGGTTTTCATTACAGTTGCACCATAAATAATAAATAGTAATAGAACCATAAACAATTAAATAGTAGTATGTAAATTATGCCAGTAAATTATGAAATAAGTCCAGGACCAGCCTATTGGCTCAGGGTGTCTGACCCTCCAAGGGAGGAGTTGTAAAGTTTGATGGCCACAGGCAGGAATGACTTCCTATGACGCTCTGTGTTGCATCTCAGTGGAATGAGTCTCTGGCTGAATGTACTCCTGTGCCCAACCAGTACATTATGTAGTGGATGGGAGACATTGTCCAAGATGGCATGCAACTTACAAAGCATCCTCTTTTCAGACAGTTTTTGTGTATCGCCTGTTGCTGGGGCCGGAGTCAAAGCGCTCTGCAGAGATGGTGTTCGGTGCTCGGTGTCGAATAGGTGGTCGGAGGCTGGGAGTTTTTTGGACGGACTCGGAGTCAGACTGTGGTCGGATGCTTCCAGGATGCTGCACCGGCAAGTTGGCGGCACTGGAGGTTCACCGTCTGCGTGAGATGATGGGACTTTCGAGAGACTTTGAGACTTTTACTGTGCCATGGTCTGTTCTTATCAAATTACGGTATTGCTTTGCACTGTTGTAACTATGTGTTATAATTATGTGGTTTTTGCTAGTTTTTAAGTCGGTTTGTCATGTGTTTTTCGTGATATCATTCTGGAAAAAGCATTTATCATTGCTTAATGCATGAATTACTAAATGACAATAAAAGGGGACTGCGTGACCTCATAATCGTAATAACTATCATGAAGGATGCCTGGACCACATTTCAGGAAATCTGTTCATTTGGCTGTTCTCCTCCTTCTCCATATAGGAAGAGACTAAAGACAAAGACACCAGAGGTATGGACAACAAAGACATGCTGATGAGAGACAAGGGAATGACTATGGGGCTGCTTCAAATCAATGAACTGGGCCATGTTCAAGGACTCAGAGGAACTGAATGAATACACCACGGTTGTCACGGACTTTATAAAGACTCTCATGGACAAGTGTATCCACACAAAATCATTCAGGGTCTTCCCCACCCAGAAACCCTGGATTTACAATCTGCTGAGGGCTAGACCTGAGGGGTTCAGGACTGGCAATCCAGGAAAGTACAAGAGGTCCAGGTATTACCTCCAGAAAGCCATCCTACATGCAAGCTGGCGATTCTGGACTAAACCTGAATCACAGAAGAATGCCCGGCAGCTATGGCAGGGCTTGAATGTCATCATATCATACAAACCAAAATCAAGCAACATACAGTAATTGACAACAAGGCTTTGCTCCCAGGTGAGCCCAATACCTTTTACGTTTGCTTTGATGGAAAAAACATGGTAGCACCTTCACAAACGCCCGGCAATCCTGTGATTTCAGTCTTTGAGGTCAATGTGAGAGCATCTTTCAAGAGGCAGACTACTACTACTACGTCAACTCAGGCCTAGGGGGCCGGCGTCGGGCACGATGACCGACTCTCCACTTCTCCCTCTCCATCATCAGTGTGTTCAGTTCACCTACATTAGCCGCGCCGCTGTCTTCTAGGAGCGTGTTGACCATAGTCTTGGGAGGGCGCCCAGGGTTCATCCTTCCGTGCTTGGGCTCCCATATGATGACTAGGCTGGCAGGTAGCTCGGGGTGGCGTAGACAGTGCCCCGCTAGTTGCAGTCTTCTCGCCTTGATTTTAGTGGAGAGCATCAGTAGGTTGTTATAGAGCTCAACGTTCGTCATGTGCTGTTGCCAACTCACATCAAGAGCCATCCGGAGCATTCGTGTATAGCAACCATCTAGAGACTTTCACATCGTCTTGGTGAGTGTCCACATCTCGCATCCGTACATGAGAACGGACTCTATGACGGCTATGAAAATCCCCTTTTCAAGCCCTCTGGTCAGGTTTGACTTCCAGATTTCCTTCATGTCGTTCATAGCCCTCCACGCCAGCGCCTTCCGTATCTTTATGTTCTTCTCCGAACTCATCAAGAGGCAGAACCCACGGAAAACATCTGGTCCTGACGGTGTACTTGGCCAAGTACTGAAGACCTGTGCTAATCAACTGGCTGGAGTGTTCGTGAACACCCTCAACCTCTTGCTTTGGCAGTCTGAGCTCCCCACCTGCTTCAAGCAGTCTTCAATCCATACCGGTCCTGAAAAAGAACGTGGTAGTCTGCCTCAATGACTGTCGTCCTGTGGCACTGACATCCACTGTGATGAAGTCTTTTGAGAGGTTGATCATGAAGCATATTCACTCCTACCTGAGCAGAGAACTGGATCTGCTCCCATCTACCTACTGTCACAACAGGTTAACATGAGAAGCCATTTCACTGGCCCTTCACTCAGCTCTGGGACATCTGGGGTATGACGGTGCAGACATCAGGATGCTCTTCATTGACTACAGCTCGGCATTCAACACGTTCATCCCTCGGCACTATTCAACAACCTGCAAGACCGAGGCCTGGATACCTCCTTGTGCAACTGGATTTTCAATTTTCTCAGTTCAGATTGGCAACAAGATCGCCTCCACAATCACCATCAGCACAGATTCAGCACAAGCCTGTGTGCTTAACCCCTCACCCTCCCACCGCTCTACTCACTTTATACTTATGACTGTAAGACTCAGTACAGTTCCAATGGCATACTTATGTTTGCTGACGACACTAATGCTATTGGCCAAATCCAAGGTGGTGATGGATGAGCATATAGCAGGGAGATTGAAAATATCCTGAGTGGTGCTGGAGCAAAGACTTCTCACTCAAAGTCAGCAAGACCAAAGAACTGATTACTGACTACAGGAGGAGGAAACCAGAGGTCCATGAGTCAGTCCTCATCAGGGGATCAGAGGTGTGGAATCATTAACGCTCAGGAACAGAAAAGTCTACAGAAGGTGGTAGATATGGTCCAGTCCATCACAGGCAAGGCGCTCCCCACCTTTAAACATACTTAGAAGGATGACTAGCACCAGAGAGCATCTATCAAGCACCTGCAACCATCCAGGCCGTGCTCTGTTCCCGCTACCATCAGGCAGGAGGCACAGGAGTCTCAGGTCCCATACCACCAAGTTCAAGAACAGTTGTTACTCCTCAACCATCAGGCTTCTGAAACAGCGTGGATAACTTCACTCACCTGAACTCCGAACTGATTCCACAACCTACACACTCACTTTCAAGGAGTCTACAACTCCTGCGGTCAGCAGTATTTTTTTTATATTTGCACAATCTGACCACTTTTGCGCACTGGTTGTTTGTAAATCTTTATGTATAGTTTTTCATAAATTCTATCGTAGTTCTTCATTTTTCAGTAAAAACCTGCAAGAAAATGAATCGTAAGGTTGTATATTGTGACATCTACGTATTTTGATAATAAATTTACTTTGACTTTGACTTTTATTTGAGCCTGCAATGACCTGCTTAATATGCAGTTCACAATGATCACTGCACAATTCCCATTCCTCCCACTCCACAAGTCATCACTGAACACTCCAATAATACCAACACAGCAAGTTAAATGCAGCAGTCAGGAATGAGTACTCCCATGGTATTGCACCAGCCTCTGACCCATCGTGAAGCCTCAGGAAACCATAAAAGCATTCTCTTTCCAAAATGAATTATGGATCACACACCTTCCCTGTGCAGCGGTGTTTGTTTTAAAATTTGTTGCTATTCATTACCAATAGATTCTCACCACTTCTGAAGATATTGACTGCTCACTGGGCTATACCACAGGAACACTGCAAATGTCAGATGAAAAAAACACCATGCAGTTGACCTTTGCTATGCCGAGAATCACATGGTAGAACAACAACCATGAAGTTTCTCTATCAGTCACAGTGATCAGTCGCCCTGAATTAATCTAAGACAGACCCAAACAAGAGGCTAGGAAAATGTCACGGTGGGGGCCGGTGGGATTTAAGGAGCTGATTGTTTACTCCCCGGCCCCGATCCCTCCTGCCTGCTAAATGTCAGACCTGAATTTAGTCACAGAATCAGACAGCACAGGTGGAACATGCTTGCCCTTGAAAGTGGTCACTAGCTGCTGTGTAGATCTCGGAGTTCCACGCATTGGTACTCTGAGTATTAGGAAATCCCTGTTATATTGTTGTCCACAGTGCATCTGAGTATATTGACTAACCCCAGAAAAGTCTATCTCAGATCACAGCAACCAGTGTAAAAAGTAATCCTCACCTCCACTTCAAAATTAAATTTATTATCAGAGTACATGCATGTCACCACAGACAACCCTGAGGTTCTTTTTCCAGCAGGCATACTCAGCAAAGCTATAGAATAGTAACTGTAAACAGGATCAATGAAAGAGCAGGAGCATCGAAGGCAACAAACTATTAAAAAATACAACTATAAATAAATAGCAACAAATAACGAGACCACGAAATAACAAGATAACGAGTCCTTAAAGTGAGATCGTTTGTTGCGGGAACTTCTCAATAGGAGAGTGTAATAATCCTCTTTTGTTTAAGAGCCTGATGGTTGAAGGGTAGTAACTGTCCTTGAACCTGGCGGTGCATTTCATGTCGATAGCTCAATGGTTGGGAGGGCTTTACCTGTTACGTACTGTGTCAAATCCACGACCTTTTGTTGGATTTTTTGTTCAAAGGGATTGGTGTTCCCATACCAGGATGTAATGTAGCCAGTCAATACACATTCCATGACACATATGAAAGTTTGTCAAAGTTTTTGATGTCATGCCGAACCTCAGCAGCATTCTAAGGAAATTCAGGCGCTACCATGCGCTCTTTGCAATTACATGGGTCCAGGGCAGGTCTCCTGAGATAGTGACTCCCAGAAATTTAAAGTTAATGACCCTTTCTACCTCCAATGCTCTGATGATTACTGGCTCATGATCCTCTGGTTTCCCTCTCCTGAAGTCTACAATTAGCTCCTTGGTCTCATCGACATTGAGCGAGAGGTTGTTATTATTACACCACTCAGCCAAATTTTAAATCTCCCTCCTATTTGCTGATTCATCACCACTTTTGCTTTGGCCCACAATAGTGGTGTCGTCAGCAAACTTGAATATGGCATTGGAGCTGTACTTAGCCACACAGATGGAGATTGTAGAGGAGATGTGTTTGCCAATTCAAAATAACCGGGGTCTGCAGGTCAGGAATTCTAGAATCCTTAAGGGGGTATTGAAGTCCAGGTCTTGGAGTTCACTGGTTAGTTTTGAGGGGATGAAGCTATTAAATGCTGAGCTGTAATCAATAAAAGCATCCTGATGTATGCATTTCTGATGTCCAGAAGTTCCACGGTTGTGTGAAGAGCCAGTGAGATGGTATCTGCTGTGGACCTGTTGTTCCAGTAGTCAAATTGGAGCAGATCTGAGTCGCCACTCAGACCAGAGCTGATATGCTTCAACACCAGCCTCTCAAACACATCTTCACTGTGGATGTAAGTGCCACCGGGCGATAGTCATTGAGACAAATTACCACCCTCTTCTTGAGCACTGGTATGATTGAAGCCTGCTTGAAGCAGGTGGGTACGACATACTGCTGAAGCCAGAGATTGAAGATACCCTTGAACACACCAGCCAGTTGGTCAGCACAGGCCTTCAGTACTCAGCCATCTACTCTGTCTGGACCAGATACGTTCCTTGGATTCATCCTCTCAAAGGCAGCCCACACTTCACCTTCAGATACTGAGACCCAGGGATCATCAGGAGACATGGGGGTGCGCAATGGCTCCTCCATGTTCTGATAGTCAAAGTGAGCACAGAATGCATTGAAATGAAGCTCTTCTGTCCCCCATGTTGCTTGATTTAACTTTGTAGATGGTTATGGCATTCAAACCCTGCCACAGCTATCGAGTTTCCCTCAATGATTCCAGTCTAGTCCAAAATCTCCACTTTGGCCGTGAGATGGCTTTCCGGAGATCAGACCTGCATATCTTGTAGCATTCTTCATCTCCAGATTTGATTGCTTCTGATCTGGCCCTCCGCAAATTCCAGATTTCACGGTTCATCCAGGGATTCTGACTGGGGAAGACCCTGAACAATGACCCAGATCCACAGATGACTGCTTCAACATGGCCCAATCCTGTAATCATTCCTCTGCCGCCTGTGACCACCTCTTAGTTACCTTAGTCTCTATAGCCTTATTTTTTAGGCTCCAAGCAGTGGCTGCAGCAATCAGAGAAGCAGCTATGGGATTTCTCTGAGTCGATGGACTGGGGCATGTTCAAGGGCTTAACAGAGGATCTGAATGAACGCACCACGGTTGTCACAGAGTTTATTAAAAACAGTTGTGGTCAAGTGTGTCCCCACAAAATTATTCAGTCTTCCCCAAACAGAATCCCTGGATGAACCTTGAGATCCACAATCTGCTGAGGGCCAAATCAGTGGCATTCATGTCTGGTGACCATGTAAGATACAAGTGGTCCAGGTGTGATCTCCAGAAAGCCATCTCATGTGTGAAGTGGCAATTCAGACCACACTTGGGTCACTAGGTGATGGTTGACAGCTGTGGCAGGGCATCTACAGCTTGGCATTCAATACCATCATCCCCTCAAAACAAATCAATAAGCTTCAAAACGTTAGCTTCAATACCTCCTTGTGTAATCAGATCCTTGATTTTCTCACTTGCAGACCCAAGTCAGTTCAGATTGGCAACAACGTCTTCTCCAAAATCTCCATCAGAACAGGTGCACCACAAGACTGTGTGCTTAGCCCCCTGCCAATAATCACTTTAATAGTAAGAATAATCACTTTATTCTTATGGCTGTGAGGCTAAGCACAGCTCCGATACCATATTTAAGTTTGCTGATGACATCACAGTTGTTGGTCGAATCAAAGGTGGTGATTAATCAGCACATAGAAGAGAGATTGAAAATCTCACTGAGTGGTAACACAACACTAACCTCTCACTCAATGTCAGCAAGAACAAGGAGCTGGAAATTGACTTCAGGAGCAGGAGACCGGAGGTTTATTTGCCAATCCTCATCAGGGAATCAGAGGTGGAGAGAACCTTAAATTCCTTGACGTTATCATTTCAGAGAATCTGTCCTGGGCCCAGCATCCAAGTACAATTTTGAAGAAAGTACATCAGTGCCATTACTTCCTTTAGAGGTTCCAAAGATTCAGGATGACACCTAAAACTTTCAGAAAATTCTATAGGTGTGCGGTGGAGAGTTTATTGACTGGTTGCACCATGGTCTGGTATGGAAACTCTTGAACAAAGAATCCAACAAAAAAATCGTGTATACAGCCCAGTCATCACAGGCAAAGCCCTCCCCACCTACACACTGAGCACATCTACAGGGAACGCTGTTGCAGGACATCAGATCTATCATCAAGGACCCACGTCACCATGGCCATGCTCTCTTCTCGCTGCTGCCATCAGGAAGAAGGTTGAGGAGCCTTGGGACTCACACTACCAGATTCAGGAACGGTTGCTACCCCTCAACCTTGAATCAGAGGGGATAACTTCACTCTACTTCACTTGCCCCATCTCCATCTCTATTCTCATAACCTATGGACTCACTTTCAGGGACTCCTCGTTGCATGTTCTCGGTATTTATTGCTTATTTATTATTTCTCTTTCGCATTTGCAAAGTCTGTTGTCCTTTCCACAATGGCTGTTTGTCTGTCCTATTGGCTGTGGTCTTTCATTGATTCTATTGTGTTTTTTTTGGATTCACTGTGTAAGTCTGCAAGGAAATGAATCTAACGGTTGTATATGGTGACATTATGTACTTTGATAATAAACTTACTTTAAACTTTGCACAAAGCACTGATAATATTGTCTTGCCCTGGCCCTGCTGGCCAGAATTTACTCCTCCTCATTAGAAGGAAGAACTGCTTTGATAAATGTAACTACATAAGGACATTTTCCAGAAGAGGACAAATCGCAAAGTTCTGGCTTAACAGAAAGGAATCTGGATTGTGCAAAAATTTACTGTGAAATTCGCTACAGAATTTCTAAAGGGCTGGAAACAACAGTAAAGACACAAACACAAAAGAAGCTGCAGATGCTGGAAATCCAAAGCACCACACACAAAATGCCGGAGGAACTCAGCAGGTCAGGCAGCATCTATGGAACAGAGTAAATATCTCTGCACAAGAGATTCAGCGAGAATCCATCCAAGACTTATCATCATCATCATTATGTGCTGTCTCATATGATGTGGGCATTCACTGTCTTTATATCCACAACTGTTTTTGGCAAATTTTAATACAGAAGCTGTTTGCCATTGCCTTCTTCTGGACAGTGTCTTTACAATATGAGAGGGTTAACATATGAGGAACATTTGACCGCTCTTGGACTGTACTCCTTGGAGTTCAGAAGAATGAGGGGGGACCTCATAGAAACATTTCGAATGTTGAAAGGCATGGACAGAGTGGATGTGGCAAAGTTGTTTCCCATGGTGGGGGAGACTAGTACTAGAGGGCATGACTTAAGGATCGAAGGGCACCCATTCAGAACAGAGATATGAAGAAATTTTTTTAGCCAGAGGGTGGTAAATCTGTGGAATTTGTTGCCATGGGCAGCAGTGGAGATCAAGTCATTGGGTGTATTTAAGGCAGAGACTGATAGGTATCTGAGTAGCCAGAGCATCAAAGGTTATGGTGAGAAGGTGGGGGAGTGGGACTAAATGGGAGAATGGATCAGCTCATGATAAAATGGTGGAGCAGACACGATAGGCCGAATGGCTGACCTGCTCCTTTGTCTTCTGGTCTTATGGTCTAATACAGGTGATCCCAGCCATTATCAATACTCTTCAGGGATTGTCAATGGTCGCATAACCAGGACTTGTGATATGCACCAGCTGTTCATACCACCATCCAGCACCTGCTCCCATGGTTTCATGTGACCTTAATCAGGAGGATAAGCCCCTTGCCCAAGGGTGATCTGCAGGCTAGCGAATGGGAATGAGTACCTTACACATCCTTTGGTAGAGACATATCTCCACCCTTCCATCTAACATCTAAGACTAACGCAAAGAAAGTAGAGTAAAATTGTCAGTGAGAATCAAGAGAAAACTTTCCTTTGGGCTCAAGTCATGCCCAACACGACGAAAGGCAGTTACTGGTTATTGCAAGTTAACTGCTGTATGGTCCAGGACATTAATGTGAGTTTCTCAGGCCACCGGACTGGCCAGTGATCTTACGCTTCATCAGCGACCACTCTCCATCCTGGGATCAGACTAGGCGCTAGTGATTGCAAATTTGTTTCAGGTACGTATATTGCACATGCTGTCAAGACTGGAAGTCGTTAGATAAATAGTTTGCACTGGTAGTCAAGGCTGGGACAATACACTGGTGACTGATAAAACAGCAAGTTACATTCAAGCCATACAGGTTCAACACAACTGCCACCTCCAGAGAGAGTTAAGCAGACAATGACTTTCAATGACATTCCAATCATCAGTGGCTTGGTCTTCATCATTTAGCAAAACCTGCAATGACTGGCCAAATAAAAACTGCAGCCACAAGAGCAAGTTCAAGAGTGCATACCTTTCAAGAATCACCAAATTTTCTCCCCTGTCTCACAAGCTACGGCTCGCCCTTGTGATGGAATATTCTCCATGGGACTGGATATTTTAACTCCAACCTCACTCAAGAAGCTTAAGCCTATTCAGGACAAAGCAGCCTGCTTGAGAGGCACCCAATCCATCACCCTATGGATTCAACGCTTCCTCGTCCAATTACACCAGCACCTGGCAAACCCACAGCCCCACCTGGACGGACAAGTGCAGCAGACGCACAGGAACACCATCATTTGCAGGTCCTATAGAAGTCACATGCTGCTCTACAGATACTCTGCCATTGCGGGCATTAAAATCCCGGCGCTCTCGATCTAACAGCACTGGTTCTTCACCCCTTACGTTGCACTGGTTCAAGCCGACAGCTTCTCAACAACTTCTGTGAAATAAAATGGCACCTCTTCAGTGACATCTACATCCTACTGAGAAATCCTGAAAGCTGTTCTTTGAGTACCTTTCAAGCCGGCAGCAAGGTTGCGCTGGCTCTCTGATCTGTGTGCTATCAAACTGAAACAAGGAGAGACACTGCCTCCAAGGCATGTCACCGAACGCTGTTCAATAACAGGCACTTAAACCAGGCAGCCTTTAATGCCGACACCATAAAGACTATTCAAAGAAAAGACACCAAGCCAGACAAAACAAGGAGAAATCAATCAAAAAATCTTAAACTAAAGAAACAGACAAGCAGGAAAGCTATCATTTGATTCATCCTCTGCCCAAGAGTTAAAGAGCAAAATTATCAAGCTTGAATTTTTAAAGGTTATTGCACAATTTTGAGGAGATTTGTCTGTGTTGTACAAGGGATTATCAGTCACAGAACCAACATTAATGCTTAAGAGTGCATATTTGCAATGCACGATGCAGGAAATCAGACTGGACTGTATCTCAGGCTTGTATGTAGAATAGGAAGAATTTCTTCTCCAAACACTACGTCACCCAAAGGCCTATGCAAACACAAGAGAATAAATTCACCAGTCTTGGAGGGCATGCAAACCTTTCCTCATATATTTCTAATTTTTATTGAACTGCTGAAGGTAAACCCATGGTCATCAAGCAGCAAGGAGGACGTATCTTATACACAAAAAACTGGAGGAACTCTGCAGGTCAGGCAGCATTGGCTTGGTTCAGTTGTCTTGGACCCGAAACACTGACTATTTATTCCCTTCTGTAGATGCTGCCTCATCTGCTGCATTCCTCCAGCGTTTCATGTGTGTTGCTCAAGATTTCCAGCATCTGCAGAATCATGTGTCTGAAACCTCAGCTGCAATATTGAATAAAACCCTCAGTCTTTTCTCAGAAAATATTTGTAAAATTGTACTAAAGCAGGCTGGGATGCTTTGTTGAGGGTTAAATTACCGTACATCTGATTTGCAAATCATATGTAAATGTGCACTCCTGTTAACTCCAATAAGATCTTTGCTTTTGTAAATAGCTTTGGAAGGGCTGAAGAATTAAAACAATATGCAAATCTCTTTACAGAGACCTTTGTGTACAGAGCCATTAAGCAAATCAGTTGTCCGCTTGTTACTCAGGCTACGTCCACACTAGACCGGATAAATCCGTAACCAAAACTTTTTCTCTTTGTTTTGACCCTCTGTCCACACTGAAACAGCATTTTCCTCCCCCGAAAACGGAGCTTTTCTAAAACGCTCTCCAGAGTGTTTAAATCTGAAAACACCAGTTGGCCGTTGCAGTGTGTACGGGGTAACTGGCTAAATTTAAAAACGCTGTCTTGACGTGCCGGAACAAATGGTGGCAGCAGCGAGGCATTTCATTGTTTTCTTGAACACAACCTCCAACACCACAACAATATCTGACAATAGATGTGTAACATCCTAATGTAGCATTGTATGGAAATACAAGATATCACTGATGCAGACATGATTTATACATTTAACAAGGTGCTTTATTAATGTATTGCTTGTGCAAACATTCAATAGATGCAATTGCCACTTTTGCCCAGTAACTTGTTTTATTGCACATGTTAAATACAGCAAGGTAATGCACAACGACATGGCAAAAGTAAAGGCAAACAAATGAGGTAACAGCAAATTTCACTTCTGCCCAGTAACAAGCTTTATTGCATTTATTTGTAGCTGTTGTCCCTTTCATCGGTGAAGAGACTATGGCTGTAGGAAATGTTTCTGGACAAACGTGCACCAAGTCTTTCGTTTGGCAATTTCCTTTTAAGATTTTCTATTTTGTAACTGGACAAACGCGCTCCAAGTATACCATTTCCTCTTCGCTTGTTTTCTGTGTGACCTGCGAATGCCCAGTTGGAGGAGATTCATCCAAATATCCATTCTAATGTGGACGGAGGTATCTTCAAAAACGCCTGGTGTGATGCCTATCGTTTTTACGCGAAACCGGCGTTTTCATAATTATCGGGTCTGGTGTGGACATAGCCTTAGAAAGCTAACCCAGAGGAAGGCTGCATTAACTATCATGTTGGCAGAGACAAGGTGGTAAGTGTGACTTCACGAGACTGGACGTGTGCAGGATGGATAGGACAGGATTAGGTGTGCTTGTAACAATGGGGATACAAATAATTGAATGGTGATTAGAAATTACTGAATAAAGTAAGTGAGTTATCATATAAATTCCATGTATGGACAGGAGGTGCAGATTGTAAACAGAGAGGGATTTAACCCAAGTGGAAATGGGTCTTTTCAGAGAAATTTGAGAAATCAGACTATGATTATGACAACACAGCACAAACAAATGAATGTGTTGCCCTGAAGCAGAATGTGCTGATAATCTAATTTCACTGTTACAGTATTTTCTTTGTATAACTAAGAGGAAGTTAATAGTCAAAGTCAAGTTTATTGACATACAGTATGTAGCATAGGTAAAATGGAAAACCTACAGGCACATAGCATCATATAAGCATCATTCACACAAAAACATACACTAAACAGAACAAAAAAAGCATTGAAGAGAGGTAATACTTTGTTGGCAGCTAACAGCAACATAATTTCATACTTGAGATTTGACCTTTAAGAAATGGTAGCTGAATGATAAATTTGAACCTGTACCTATAAGGTCAAAGTCAACAAAAACCCAAATCCTTACTCAATATCTGAAAAGATTGCCCAGTGAGAACTACTCTGGGCAGGAAGGTTGAAAAGATCATTTTGTATCTTTGTCGGCTCTTTCTTTGGAACAGGGGTGATGTACTGGGAGAAGTGAGCAGAGGCTTGGGGTTGTTACTGCAACTGGAGTGGGCAGTTAATGGACAATTGGATTTGCTTCAGTTCCCCTGTGGGATGGGCTAGTCGTGACCACCTGCAGGGCAAGAGGCAACTCACCCTGTGTAGAGAAGGTCCAGGTTAAGATGACAGTTCCGTTGTCAAAACCATTTACTTCAAGCCAGTATATTGCACAGTTCAAAATGGGAAGTCAAATTGATCAGTTTTTTTTTAAGTCTACCAATCTCAGTGAAACAAATCAAAAGCGACAAGTATTTACGCTCCATTGGGCCTAAGTTATTCATTGCAACTAGAAGATTACAGACGAAATCAGGCATACAGTGGAGTTGCCCATAGTTTCTGAGAAACTAGGCAATTGTTTAATTCATTATACAAATAGTTCTTAAGTTAGATTTTAGCTAACGACTTTTGTTATTTTAATAAGCCATTATATAATTCGTTCTTAGTTCTTAAGATATATTTTAGCCAACAGGCATTTTTAAGCCATTTTATAGCCACTCTTTAGCAATCAATGTTAAAAGCACAATTTATCAGTTACACATTCTCCTGAGGCTGTCCGCCTACTATTGCTTAGACCCCTACCTCTACACATGACACCACTACCCACTACCCACACCCACCACCATTCCGTTACAGAGGGCTCTTCTCACGCCTTTCTGAATGTAATTTCACAGGACTCCAAAAGGAGTTTGTTTATGTTCCGATCAGCTGCCCAACAACACAGCAGTGCCACGTGTGCGACCCCAAGCTCTCTAGAGAATGGGTTTCAGAAGAACTTCTCAGAAGAATAGCACTGGGCTTCATTGGCTGCTAAGGACACTAATGACTCGAGGGTCAGTTATCTGGGAGTTAGCCTCCCACTGAAGATCAAATATGGGACTCTGAAGCCCAGGCGGCTTGCAAGTCATCAGAGAACCTGGCCCGTTATATATGTGATGCCTTAGATAACAGAAGACACACTTGGAACTGTAACAATATTAGAATGCACTCTATCAGAGAATATATGTGTGCACACAGCACAGTATCAATCTGGAAACTCAGAGCATAATTACAAAATGTAAGGTCTTTATATTTGAATAACCATTAACTATGTTTGAAAATTCCTTTTTCTTTGAGTAATCTATTTACCAGTAATTTGGCTTCCAGGCAATGAAAAAAATGCAAAGAAACTATGACTGCCCCCAATAAAGAATAGTTCTATAGGTTGTGGTAAATAATTAACACAAATCAAGGTTGCATCTTTGGTATAACTCATTTAAAGAAAAACACATGAGTTGAGTCTTCTTAAAAATATAGAGAAAAATAGAAACTTTAATAAGGAATGGTGGGAAATGGATTATCTACAGAATGTCCCGTTTAGCTGACATGCCACGATCAGGAACTGCCAAGAGCATTTGTCTCTTCTTTCAGAGTCCTACTCCTTCAGATGGGTGGTGGGGTGGGGATACATCTCCATCAAAGGAGGTGTAAGGTGCTGACTCCATCCCTTAGCCTGGAGGTCACCCTTGGCCAAGGTGTAGCCCCTGCTTAGCCCCCACTCAGGGTCACGTGGAGCCGTGGGACCAGGTGGTGGATGGTCGTATGAGCAGCTGGTGCACATCACAAGTCCTGGTTATGCGACCACTGACGCCAGGCAGACGATCTCTGGAGAGTATTGATGATGGCTGAGCTCACCCGTCTTGTAAAGACACTGCCCAGAAGAAGGCAATGGCAAACTATTTCTGTTGAAAAAGTTGCCCAGAATAATCATGGTCACAGAGACCATGATCGCCCATGTCATACGACACACACATAGTGATGATAATGATGATGACGACCCCTTCAGAAATCCTGTTGCCAGCTATTGAGGCTCGTCTAGTGCTTTCAATCTTCTTTCTCCTTCCTTCTGTCATTTTCCAAGCCCTCAATGGTGCAGTGAGCTACCTTTCCAAACTGGATGTGCCTTCTCATGGCTCTCCTCATGATCCTGATTCTCCCCACAGCAGCATCACCAGGGACGCAAACCCTACAGAATGCTCCTCAAGTCTCCACAACTCAGAGGACAACCTGCTGCACGCTGCTGCAAGCATTTCAAGCCAGCGGATCTGTTTATTTTATTTAGAGATACAGTGGGGAACAGGACCTTCTGGTCCAATGAGCACACTGCCCTGCAAGCCACCTGTTTAACCCTAGCCTAATCACAAGATGATTTACAATGACCAATTAACCTACTATCCAGGACCGTGGAGAGCCTGGAGAAAACCCACGTGTAACAGCGTACAAACTCCTTAGAGACGGCGTCACAGTTGAACTCTGAACTCCGATACACAGAGCTAACCATTATGCATCTTTCTTTTTTGCTTGCTTTGAACTCAATTATAAGAATAATGCAGGTGTGAAAGGAGCCCCAGTAGCACGGCGATCCGGGCACCAGGGTTCGATCCTAACCTCAGAGGGTCGCCTGGTTGGTTTCCACGTTCTTCCTTCAAACTGCATGGGTCTTACTCTGGTTTACTCCTACTTCACAAAGGCATGCTGTTCGTTTAATTAGCGGCTATAATTTAACTCATTGTTGAGGTAAGTGGCATAAAATCACAAAGGGAAGTTGATAGGCATGTGAGAGAGTTTTAAAGAGAAAAAAAATTCTCGGAACGTCTCTGCTGAAAACCAGTAGGGCCTTGATGGTTGAAGACCCTCTCTCTGTGTTGAAATAAGAAGGGGTGTTTGACTGACCTATTTGAGACAGAATGGACTGCAAATTAATTTGCACTCTCCCAAAATAATCAGCGCAATGATGTTCAAACTCATATCGGCATGGAGTGAAGCAATTTTCAGCAAATTTTGAGCTAGCTTGGCGCTGGTTAATGGCGTCAACTGTTCACGGCGGACAAGGTTTTTATGTTTACAAGTGTTGTTTATCCAGCGTAAAGCGTCCGAGTAGTACAAGGCCCGGAATTTTTCAAGCACATTCAATAAATACTGACTGTCATAACTCATGCAACACAAGTACATTTTGCAAAGGAAACCTTAAAATAGAGAGAAAGGGTCATTCACATTCAAACCACTTTTATTATCTGACTGCTGCATTCTATATATGACAGCACATTCTTGCATGGTGGCACAGATGGCTGAGCTGCTGTTTTAGAGCTCCAGAGACCGGGATTCAATCCTGACCTCTGGCGTTATCAGCATGCCCTTCATCAGGACTCAGAGGGGTCTCAACTCAAACATTGACTGTCCAATTCTCACCATTAACAGTGCCCGACCTGCTGAATTCCTCCAGCATTTTTTGTGTTGCTTCAAAAAAATATACACACTGGTCACACTGAAGACTGACCCTTTTTCACACCCTCAAATACTTCTATTCTAATGTTCATCTACCTCAACCTGATCCTCTTCTACCTGAATGATGTGGATCAGCAAAAGATGTCTCCATAGGGACAACATCACAGGATGTGTAAAAAGGGCTCAGAACACAACACCCCATGGACCAAGGGAGGCAGACTCAAAAGAAGAAGAAGAAGAAGAAAGCCCTTAACTCCGAGTGGAGTCATCAGGACGCCGTCATGACGGCTTTTTGTTTTAAGCAGGCTTTCTTATTTTTACAAGACTGAACCCAGCACGGATGGAAAGCGTGCAAGGGAGCCAGCTGGATTTGAACTCGGGAGCCTTCGCTCCTAAGTCCAGGGCTGATGCCACTATGCCACTCGCTGGCCAGGCAGACTCAGAGGTGCATTGTTTACCTGGGCTGCACGCCCATAAGGTGGCACTTGCCCATAACTGCAACCTTCATACAGACTTGCACAGACACCTGTGTGAGTTTCACAGTCAAAGTCACAGACACCCTCACTCACAGCCTCAGGCTCTGATCTGTTATTCTGCCTTATTCCATTGACCCACACCTGGACCACAGCCCTCCATATCCCTTCCATCCATGTATCTATCAAACTTCTCTTAAACGCTGCAATCAAACCCACATCCACCACCTTGCTGGCACATCATCCCACTCTTGTTCCACCTGCTGACTGAAGACACTCCCCCTCAGATTCCCCTCAAATATTTCACCTTTCACCCTTAACCTATAAACTCTAGTTTTAGTCTCACCCAACATCAGTGGAAAACGCCTGCTGGCATTTACCGTATCTATACCCCTCATAATTTTGTATACCTCTGTCAAATCTCCCATCATTCTCCTATACTCCAGGGAATTCTCCTAACTTATTCAGCCTTTCCCTATAACTCAGGTCCTCTTGTCCCAGCAACATCCTTATAAATGTTCTCTGAACTCTTTCAATCTTTTTGATAGCTGTCCTGTAGGTACAGTAGATGACCAGAACTGCCTTCAAAATTTGACCTCACCAACATCTTACTCAACTTCAACATAACATCCCAACTCCTGTACTCAATACTTCGATTTATGAAGGCCAATGAGTCATCAGCTCTCTTAATTACCATATCTATCAGTGATGGCACTTTCAAGGAATTACAGATCTGCATTCACAGATCCCTTAATTCTACTGCACTCCTCAATACCCTACTGTTCACTGTGCAGGTTCTACCCTGGTTTGGCCTTCCAATGCAACACCTTACACTTGTCTGTATTAAATTCATTTTGCCATTTTTTAGCCAGTCCAAATCTCACTGTAAGCTTTGTTATCTTTTTTTTGCTGTTTACGCCCCCAATCTTGGTGTCATCTGCTAAATAACCTCCAGCGTAAGACCTCCACCATTATGGCAGCCCAAAGGCATTTTCTACCAGAGATGTTATCACACAAAGTGCAGATACAAGTCACCGCTGATGCTGGGATCTACACCTACAAACTGCTGCAGGAACACAGCATCTATGGAGGAAAACAGACTCTCGATGCTCAGGCCCAGGCCCAGGCCCAGACCCCGCGTCAGGACTGAGAGTATAAAGGGGAGAGTGGCAACATAAAGAGGTGAGGAGGAGGGGTGAGGCAGGAGCTGGCAATATAATGGACAGATTCTGGTGGGGGGGCAGAGGTAGTTACAGCAGTGGAGGGGAGGTGATTGGTAGAGACAACAAAGAGATTATGTAACCCGGTAAGAAAGGAAGGTGGTGAATAGACCACGTCAGGGGGGATGATGGGCAGACGGAAACAGAGGGAGGAGGGAAGTGATAGGAGACCTATGTCCCTAAACTGCAGCTGCCCAGCAACTACACGAGGCCTTAACTCCCATTGTGATGCACAAATATTAATTGCAGGATAATCCATTTTTCCACCCTCCAATTGGACAGCAGATGACTGTTCCGATGATCCATTTCCACTACACTGGCTACTTTCACAGCTCCTTCATTTTTAAGCCAGAACACAGCTTACCACTCATCGACCTGGAGAAGAACAGGGCAAGAAGGGCCATCACTTGCTCAGGTGGTTGATCACTGCCCATACCAGTGGTGGCAAAGCAGCCCAGCTAAAAGTGGCTGTCTCACAGCTCCAGCGACTCAGGTTCAATCCTGACCTCGGGTAGAGTCTGTGTGCAGTCTGCACAATCTCCCTGCGACCACGCGAACATCACCTGGGTACCTTAGTTTCCGCCCAAATCCCAAAGGCGTGCGCATCAGTAGGTTAATTGGCCATTTGTAATCTCTCCCTGATGTTGGCAGGTTATGAATGGAAGTGAGGGCAAGGATGGAGTTATAAAATAAAATAATTTGGGAAGGACCCACCTTGAATGATCTAGCAAGTTCATTACACGTTCTACCACTGGCCACTGGTTTGAGCTAATGTTCTCCTGAAAATAACCAGTCAGTGCTGTCTATGAGAGCTCAAGCATTACCATGGCCCCTTTGGACATCCGTCTTGCAAAGTGATGTGGTCAGATGGAGAGCCTCTCCAGACCCCTCTCAGTAAACCTGGGAGCTCACTCCTTATCCTTACGAATCACAAGCCATGGCCATCTATAAGAAAGCAGCACTCCTCAACAGCTACAAAACGTACTGGTGGGGTGGTGTGGTGTGAGTGTACCTTTAATGACTGGCAGACAACTGTCAGCACAGTTAACTCAGGGCAGCTGCGAGAAGTTCATCTACAGGCTTTCACTGCTCTGAAACATTGTGGTAAGTGATGGACACCAACAATGCTGATTTTAATTAGTGTCAATTAATACTGCCATCCTTGTAGGATCATCATTATCATTATCCTTATGAGCCATGTCGTATGACGTGAGTGATCATGGCCTATGACCATGATTGTTCTTGGCAAACTTTTGAACATTAGTGATTTGCCATTGCCTTCCTCCAGGCAGTGTCTTAACGAGATGGGTGACCCCAGCCATCATCAATACTCTTCAGCGATTGTCTGCCTGGTGTCAGCGGTCGCATAACCAGGACTTGTGATCTGCACCGGCTGCTCATACGGCCATCCAGCACCTGCTCCCATGGCTTCATGTGACCCTGACTGGGGGAGGGGGAGTAAGCAGGTGCTACACCTCGCCCAAGGGTGACCTGCAGGCTAGCGGAGGGACAGGGCGCCTCACACCCCCTTTGATAGAGACATGTCACCACCTGCCACCTCAGGATATTTTGTCTTAAATCAACGTCAATGTCATACTCCCAGCTTTGCTGATGAAGAAGCTGGCAGAATTGTGAACAGTGAAGAGGCTTCAATAGGACACATATTAAAGAGCTTTATTTGCCAGATGTACATCAGAACATACATACATAAAATGCTGCAGGAAGTCAGCAGGGTGACAGCATCCATGCAAACCAGCTCTTCCAGCATTATGTGTGTGTTGCTTTGGACTTCCAGCATCTGTAGGTTTTCTCGTGTTTGTAAAACCTACAGTGAAATGCCTCATTTGTGGCAAGTCAATCCAGTGAGGATTGTACTTGGGGCAGCCTGCAAATGTTGCCATGCATCTGGCGCTGATACAGCATGCCCACAACTCACTAACCCGAATCCATACGTCTTTGGAGCCACATGGTGACCGGGAGAACATACAGACTGTCTCCAGACGGTGGCAGGAATCGAACCCTCATTAGTTATCAATGGCACCGTGAAGTGACTGCACTAACCGTTAACTACTGTGCTGCCCACCAAAATAGATAAATTCAAAGAAACAAATGCTGAGTACTTTTTTTTAAGTTGTGAAAGATAAGAAGATAATGCTGATATTCGAAGGAATCTCAGAGAATGGACACAAGGTGATAATGGAACACACACAGACTGAGGCTCAAAAGTGAAGAGACCTCCATGAGAATGTTTGGCCTGTGAGCATTCTGTGGACTCTGGGATGAGTTCAAAGTTCAAAGTGCATTTATTATCAAAGCATGTTTAGAGTATACAACCCTGAGATTCATCTTTCCACAGACAGCCATGAAATAAAGAAAGCCATCAAACACCTCCCCCCAGCATGCAGAACAAAATTAAATCAAGTAAACACCAAAAACACAAGTGAAAAACACAGAATATAAAACACAAAAAAGGAACAGTCCGGGCATATTCAATTCAGTCCTACCTAACACTGTATCACTCACCATCTGCAGGTCGCTCCCATCAAAATTGCCCAAAATAGCAACTAAAAGAGGACCGACCAGCAGCCAGAAACACACCTCAACATGAACTACAGACTACAATCCACAAACCTTGTCGATTAAACCTTGCCTAAGACCCAGGACTCCAGCACAATCCTCCAGCAGAGACCATTTGAATGCAGGGACTTTCCACTGGAGGCAGCAAGCGAGAGGCGAGTGAGACCGTCACCTTCAGACACCTTCTTCTGGCAGCAGCGAGCGAGAGGTAGTAGACAGTGCTGAGCACCTGCTTGCCTTCCGCTCACTCCTTGAAGATTTCAATCTTCCTCGAAGCTTGGCAAGATTGGTGAAAAATGGAGTCAATCGTGGACTCGCGCCTGATCTCCAGGTTTCTTGGCCCCGAGGCTGCACCCTTTGCCCAAAAGCTCATGAAACCCTTTTGGAGACAGCAAAGCGCCAGATCGTTCAAATGCCCTGAAAACACAGCACCAAAATGCAGATTATAGGCCCCTACAGTAGCAGAAGTTCAGAGGCTCTCCCTCAAACAGTCACGTTTTGTGAAAGGGAGTCAACAGAGCCCATGGTTTATTTCCACACTGGAAATAAACATTCATTCAAATGCTATTATTTTCATACCAACAGCCTGCGGAAAGCTTCTGATTACCTGTAAACATAGTTGATGCAAAAAGATTTCCTTTGTTGGTGATGTGCCAATAAACATCTCAAAAAGACACTTCCTTAAAAATAGGAGTGTCATCACGCAAGGGGCTTCTCCACAGGAAAATCTCAGCAATAAATCGATGTATATAATAAACCAGCTATCAACTTCTGGTTGACGCAAGAACACCTCAATCAAAAAGCCAAAAGATGGCATATTTTGGAAATCTTCAATAGAAACTATAAAAGATGCTAGAAATAGAAACTCAGACAGCATCTGTCCAGAGAAAATTTAGAAATTAGCAGCATTAGGCCACTTGATCCCTCGAGCCAGATCTTTATTTTAATAAGATTATTTGCTGATCAAATTCAACATTATTTTCCACCCTGTTCCAAGATTCCTTTCTCCAGTAATCTAGTAAAGCAGTCAATGATTGAGACACCTCAGAGGTAAAAATGCTGCCGTGTCTCAGTCATCCAAACAATTCTTATTTCAGTCCTAAATGGCTCCTTGACCGCATGAAACACCTTTACCACATCCAATCAAGCCCTCGAAGAAGATTTTTTGAGATACAACACATTAACAGGCGCTTCCGGCCCAATGAGCCTGCGCTGTCCAATTACACCCATGTGACCAATCAACTTATTAACACATACACCTTGGGAATGTGGGAGGAAACTGAAGCACCAGGAGGGAAGCCAGGTGATCACCGAGTGAACAAACTCCTTACGGACGGTGGGTGAATTGAATCCGGGTTGCTAGCACTGAAATAGTCTAACGCTAACTCTCTTTCCATGCTGTCTCCACTCTGCCATGCCATCCTGGTTTTGGATGCTTCAATAAGGTCATCGCTCTGTTTTCTGGAGAATCAAGGTCCAACCTTCCCAACTGAGTTATATACAGCCTGGTGCACTCACCCTACCATCAGTATATCCTCTTTTTTTAGGTAAGGAGAAGAAGAATATATACAATACTGGAGGTGTGATCACACCAAGGCCCTATGTAATTGTCCTGATGAAAGCACCCTGACTAATAACATTGTGGTCTGCTACAGCAATATGAATGGCCAGGAATGTAAGAAGCTGTAGAGAGTGGTAGACCCAACCCAATGTCTCACCTGCACATCCCTCTCCAACACTGGTAGCATCTACATTCCTCTCCAACATTAGTAGCATCTACATCCCTCAAGAAGACAACATCCTTCAACGATTCCCACCATCTTTTCACAGCTATCATTGGGCAGGAAGTACAGAAGCCTGAAGTCCCACACAGCCAGGTTCAAGATCAACAATTTATCTTCAGCCATTCAATTCTTAAACCAACCTGCACAATTCTAATCATTACCTCAGTATAGCAATAATATGACCAACTTGCACTAAAATGATTTTTTTTGTTCCTTTGTATCAGGGACTCTCCATTGGGTTGAAATACAAATCAAGGCCTTATGTGCCCCTTAAGGTCGATGAGAGAAAAACCCTCTCCATAGATGCTACCTGATCTGTTGAGCCCCTCCAGCATTTTGTGTGTATTGCTCTGGATTTTCAGCATCTGCAGAATTTCTTGTGAGAAAAATGTCACAAGACAAATGTTCCAAGAAGAGCAGGTATATTCTCCCTATTGACCAGGCCACTCTTCATCCTACAACCAACGTTAATGAAACCCCTTTTTACTGGGCGTTTCTAGAAACACTGGTGGTTAGCCCCTCGCTAACAAGCCAATGGACTCAGCGGTGAAAAAAAAACAACCTTTCTCGAACTCCGTACATTTAGGGTTGATTTGACTTGGGAGAGCTGGGATGTTTCAACCACCCACACCCCCAATCTGAGTGAATACTGCATAAGTGCTGCCACTTGCAATTACCATCGGCAAGAAATGACAGAGCATACACTGCATACAAATATAAGGGTGTATTTATGAATATCACTTAATCAAACAGTTATCAAAGAAGAAAGGGAAAAAGGGGGGGGGAAATAAAAGGGTTCATTATAATTAAAATAGTCAAATGTGCACAAAGTTGGAGCTCAGAACTTCCAAAAGCTGGAGGTGTCCATGTACTCACAGCACCAACTCCTATTCACCGATCACTGATAGAACTTTCCATCTTGGACTCCATCGAGTCGCGCATTCTGGTTGAATTGAATCGCACTGCTGGTTCTCTTGATCTTCTTCTCTCTCCATCTTCTGCCGAAAAAAGACCTCGATCCCTTTTGCATCTGTCACAAAACCTCTCCGCCCAGCTTTCTCTGGAACCTGCTCTCAACTCCACCATCGTGGTTGGCTGACCTGACATTCCTAAGCTGATCATCACAAACCCTTATCTTTAACAGTAACCCAAACACTACCAGCAGAACCCACTGCTTCAGCAGAAATCTATTAAATGAAATACCCTACAGCATTAGCAGTAAAAGCTTAACCAGGACGTTACATTGTCAAATCAGTATATTTAGTTATAATCACACTGCTCTTTAAAGGACCTTGCCATACATTCGTTTGCTGCCATGTTCCCCCTTTACAACAATGACCAGGCCACTTGATTGGCCTACAACAAGTTTTGCGATATTTTGATGGGCAAGATATAAATTTAAACTTCTCTTTCATCTGCATGCCCAAATCTTTTTATACACACTTTGAAAGGGAGAATAAAATTACAGCTACGAGGATCCCAGTGACCCTGTGATCTCTGTCTCAGAGGCCAAGTCAGATTGTCTATCAAGAGAGTGAACCTTCACAAGGCGACAGGCTCCGATGGTGTGCCTGGTAGGGCTCTGAAAACCTGTGCCAACCAACTGGCAGGAGTGTGTGTTCAAAGACGTTTTCAATCTCTCACTGCTACAGTCATAAGTTCTACCCGCTTCAAGTGGGTACCAATCATACCAGTGCCCAATATGAGCAAAGTGAGTCTCCAGAGGGTTCCCGTGCTGTGGAAGACGTCCTGCCTTGTCCCTGTGCCGAAGACGCCACGCCCAAGTGGCTTCAATGACTATAGACCAGTGGCTTTGACCTCCCACATCATGAAGACCCGGGAGAGACTTGTTCTGGAGCTGCTCCGGCCTATGGTTAGGCCACACTTAGATCCCCTCCAGTTTGCCTACCAGCCCCGACTAGGAGTTGAGGATGCCATCGTCTACCTGCTGAACCGTGTCTACACCCACCTGGACAAGCCAGCAAGCACTGTGAGGGTCATGTTTTTTGACTTCTCCAGTGCATTCACCACCATTCACCCTGCTCTGCTGGGGGAGAAGCTGACAGCGATGCAGGTGGATGCTTTCCTGGTGTCATGGATTATTGATTACCTGACTGGCAGACCACAGTACATGTGCCTGCAACATTGTGTGTCAGACAGAGTGATCAGCAGCACTGGGGCTCCACAGGGGACTGTCTTGTCTCCCTTTCTCTTCACCATCTATACCCTGGACTTCAACTACCGCACAGAGTCTTGCCATCTTCAGAAGTTTTCGGATGACTCTGCCATAGTTGGATGCATCAGCAATGGAGATGAGGCTGAGTACAGGGCTACGGTGGGAAACTTTGTCACATGGTGTGAGCAGAATTATCTGCAGCTTAATGTGAAAAAGACTAAGGAGCTGGTGGTGGACTTGAGGAGGGCTAAGGCACCGGTGACCCCTGTTTCCATCCAGGAGGTCAGTGTGGATGTGGTGGAGGATTACAAATACCTGGGGATACGAATCGACAATAAACTGGACTGGTCAAAGAACACTGAGGCTGTCTACAAGAAGGGTCAGAGCCGACGCTATTTCCTGAGGAGACTGAGGTCCTTTAACATCTGTCGGACGATGCTGAGGATGTTCTACGAGTCTGCAGTGGCCAGTGCGATCATGTTTGCTGTTGTGTGCTGGGGCAGCAGGCTGAGGGTAGCAGACACCAACAGAATCAACAAACTCATTTGTAGTGCCAGTGATGTTGTGGGGATGGAACTGGACTCTCTGACGGTGGTGTCTGAAAAGAGGATGCTGTCCAAGTTGCATGCCATCTTGGGCAATGTCTCCCATCCACTACATAATGTACTTGTTGGGGACAGGAGTACATTCAGCCAGAGACTCATTCCACCGAGATGCAACACAGAGTGTCATAGGAAGTCATTCCTGCCTGTAGCCATCAAACTTTACAACTCCTCCCTTGGAGGGTCAGACACTCTGAGCCAACAGGCTGGTCCTGGACTTATTTCCATCTGGCATAATTTACATATTATTATTTAATTATTTATGGTTTTATATTGCTATATTTATACTCTATTCTTGGTTGGTGCAATTGTAACGATACCCAATTTCTCTCGGGATCAATAATGTATGTCTATCTATCTATCCTAACAACTATCATCCAGTACTACTCACACCTACAGTGATGAAGAGCTTTAAGAGGTTGGTTATGGCCAGAACCAACTCTTTCCTCTAAAAGGAGCTGGACCCACTGCAACATACATCAAAGTTGCTGGTGAACGCAGCAGGCCAAGCAGCATCTATAGGAAGAGGCGCAGTCGACGTTTCAGGCCGAGACCCTTCGTCAGAAAAGATAAGATGAGGGAGCACACACCAGTCCTCATTGAGGGATCAGAATTGGAAAGAGTGAGTAACTTCAAGTTACTGGGTGTCAACATCTCTGAGGACTTATCCTGGGCCCAACTGTTCGATGCAGTTGTAAATAAAGCACAAGAGCAGCTATATTTCATTTGCAGTTTCAGGAGATTCGGTACATCACCAAAGACACGCAGGTTTTTGCAGGTGGACTGTGAAGAGCACTCTAACTGGCTGCATCACCGTCTGGTACGGAAGGCGGGGGGCATTGCAAAGGACCAAAATAGGCTGCAGAGTGTTGTTAACTCAGTCAGCTCCATCATCCTGCCCAGCCTCCCCAGCATCCTGGACATCTTCAAGGAGCGGTGCCTCAAAAAGGCGGCATTAAGCACCTCTATTACCAAGGAGATGCTTTTTTCTCATTTCTACCATCAAACAGGAGGTACGGGAGCCCGAAGGCACACACTCAATGATTCAGGAACAGCCTCATCCTTCTGCCATCAGATTTCTGAATAGACTTTGAACCCATGAACACTACCTCCCTACTTTTTTTTTGCATTGGAACTCAGCAGGCCAGACAGCATCCATGGAAAAGAGTATAGTCATTTTGGGCCGAAACCCTTCTAACTCTGACCCCTCATCTTCTTTTCTCCAGTCCTGATGAAGGTCTCAGCCTGAAGCTTCGACTGGACTCTTTTTCCATAGATGCTGCCTGGCCTGCTGAGTTCCTCCAGTACTTTGTGTGTGTTGCTTAGATTTTCAACATCTGCAGATTTTCTCTTTGCCCCGTGTACTGCCAAGCCAAACCATCAGGGATAGAACAAGGCCAAGTATTTCAAAGAGACTCTTCCGTCACAGGTTTAAATGCCACTTTCCAATGCCAACTGACTTCCGGTTCATCCTCAGCCCTGCTAAATTCAATTGAATGTTTTGAAACCTTTAAGTCCCCTGTATGGAAATGCAGATTCTGAACATTGCTTCTCATCATGCCAGGGAAACATCCCAATGCTCAGGAGCATAGAATCACCCTGCTGGCAAAATGATCAAGATCATCAATTATTCGTTCTAATCCTGAAAGTTGAAAGCATTGCACTGAATCCCAGTACCCTTCCCAAGAATGCTGAGTTTAACCATCCACAGGCCTTGCATTTTAACCCTTAGATGATCATTGGTCAACTAATATCCACAGGAACACATGGTAAATTTCTGCATCTATTACAGTGAATGGAGCTTAAGAAATCTGAACTGTTACTTCCCATCCGCATTTTAATTTTATGTTCACTGAAAGCTTTCAAACGATTTCACATCACACTTGCAGACATTAACTGCCACAGTGGATGCATGTTACTATAAGATTACTGCTCTTGTGAAATGCAAATCAGAATCATACACTTATAAGCTAGTCTTTTGCTGAAAAAGAGAATACTTTGATTTCTCTTCCTACTCACTTAATTTAACATAATCGCCTTTTCAATTTTAAGCTGGCATTACACTGAGAGAATGCCTGTGTCTACCCACTGTGGTACTCTGAGATTTCTGCATTTGTGATGCAATTTTCAGAAAGGGACTCCATATCTTCATGTGGTTACTGCACTGTACAATTCCTTCCTTCTGGAGTACACATGGTCGCCTCGTAAATCAGGTTATAATGGGGAATCCCTAAGTCTTCAGCCACATCAGGTTGGAGTCAGACAATTGCTCTGAGCCCAAGAGTGGAAACTTGCTGACAGCTTCCAAACCTTCCTCCCCCTTTTTGAAAATTTCCTGTGTGCATCTGTAGTGGCACAACTCTAAAACCTGCTCTGAGACACATGGTCCTGTGATAACCCTCTTTAACCGTTTGTATCCCCCGGTTCAATTTGGTCCGTTTGTATCAAGATCTTGAGAGACACAAAACGAAACTCTAACCTACCGTAATGCTATAACATCCTGTCAATGCCTCCAACATTAGCGACCATTCACCACCGACTTGAAGCTTTACTGAAGCAGCCAAATGTGTTTACAAGAGCAGCCCAGAAGCAGGCTGAAGTGAATGACTCCTTTCCTGACGTTTCAAAGCCTCTCCATTATCTGCAATGTAAGAACCTGATAGAATACCACTATTTGCCTGGATGAGTGTAGCTTCACCAATGTTAAAGAAACATGACTTCAGGAAACAAAGCATTCTTCTCGACTGACAGCACATAAATCACACGAATAGGTTTCTGAAAGAACAATGAACCAACCCATGAACACCACCTCACCATTTTCCCCTCTCTTTGCACTGCTTGTTTAATTTTTAAAATATACTTTGTATTGTAATTTATAGTACGTTGTACATATTGCACTGTACTGCTTCCACAAGACAACAAATTTCACGACACAAGTCAGTGGTTATAACGTGATTCTGATTTCCTCCACCACTACCACTCAGTGTCTGCAGAGTGTGGCATCAACGAGATACATTCCGGTCGTTGCCCAGGCCACTTTGAGACCCCTAAACCTGTGACATCTACCATAAAGAAAGACAAGGACAGCAAGGACATGGGGCACCACCGAGTCCCCTCCAACTCATGCATCAGTCTGTCTTTCGTGAAGTTCCCACATATGTCCAGAACAGATGTTGAAAATGCAGCCAGTTTCCAGTGCGAGTATTTGATTAGACAGCGGTACAGACACAGTAGAAGAGTTCCTGCGCAGGTCCGGAGTGGAGCTTGAATAACCCACTCTCCCTAAAAGAGAGGTACCATCTAGCGGAACAGTCATCATCAGAGCGGTTTGAGTCAGAGTGATAAAGCCTTGGCTCGGTAGGCTTTGGTGAGAACTGGCGGAGTTGAGGTAAGTAGTTAAGTTGCTTTCTCATTTCTTTTTCTTATTAAATTCTTGCAAGAATAGGGGTATGTCTGCAGGGCCAGTGTTCTGTTCTGGGTGTCAGATGTGGGATTTTGAGGAGACTTCCAGCCTCCCTGACGACAACATCTGCACCAGGTGTATCGAGATGGAGCTCCTTAGAGACCATGGTAGGGAACTGAAGCTGCAGCTCAATGACCTTCGGCTTGTTAGAGTAAGTGAGGCAGTGATAGACAGGAGCTACAGGGAGGTAGTCACCCCCAAGGCTACAGGAGACCGATAAATGGGAGACTGTCAAGAGAGGGAAAATTGAACATCAAATAGTGGAGAGGAGCCCTGTGGCTGTCCCCCTCAACAATAAGTACCCCATCTTAAGTACTGTTGGGGGGGGGGGCCAATCAGGTGGGAAGCAACGGCGGCCATGCCTCTGGCACTGAGTCTGGCACTGTGGCTCAGAAGGGTAGGGAACTAAAGAGGAAGGCAGCAGTAACAGGGAACGCTATAGTTAAGGGGACAGAAAGGCGATTCTGTGGATGTGAAAAAGAAACACAGATGTTAGTTTGCCTCACAGGTGCCAGGGTCCACGATGTTTCTGAACGCGTCCACAATATCCTGAAAAGGGAGGGTGAGCAGCCAAAAGTCGTGGTACATATTGGTACCAATGGCATAGGTAGAAAAAGGGAGGAGGTCCTGAAAACAGAATACAGGGAGTTAGGAAGGAAGTTGAGAAGCAGGACCTCAAGGGTAGTAAACTCAGGATTGATGCCTGTGCCCCATGACAGTGAGGATAGCAATAGAAACATAGAAAACCTACAGAACATACAGGCCCTTTGGCCCACAATGCTGTGCCAAACATGTACTTACTTTAGAAATTACTAGGGCTACCCATAGCCCTCCATTTTTCTAAGCTCCATGTACCTATCCAGGAGACTCTTAAAAGACCCTATCGTATCCGCCTCCACCACCGTTGCTGGCAGCCCATTCCACGCACTCACCACTCTCTGCGTAAAAAAACTTACCCCTGACATCTCCTCTGTATCGAATTCCAGGCACCTTAAAACTGTGCCCTCTTGTGTTACCCATTTCAGCCCTGGGAAAAAGACTCTGACTATTCACACGATCAATGCCTCTCATCATCTTACACACATCTATCAGTTCACCACTCATCCTCCGTCGCTCCAAGGAGAAAAGGCCGAGTTCACTCAACCTATTCTCATAAGGCAGGCTCCCCAATCCAGGCAACATCCTTGTAAATCTCCTCTGCACCCTTTCTATGGTTTCCACATCCTTCCTGTAGTGAGGTGACCAGAACTGAGCACAGTACTCCAAGTGGGGTCTGACCAGGGTCCTATATAGTTGAAGTATTACCTCTCGGCTCCTAAACTCAATCCATATACACAACATCTACTGCTCTACCTTCATCAATGTGTTTAGCCACATCCTCAAAAAATTCAATCAGGCTCGTAAGGCATGACCTGCCTTTGACAAAGCTATACTGACTATTCCTAATCATGTTATGCTCCTCCAAATGTTCATAAATCCTGCCTCTCAGGATCTTACCAACCACTGAAGTAAGACTCACTGGTCTATAATTTCCTGGGCTATCTCTACTCCCCTTCTTGAATAAGGGAACAAAATTTGCAACCCTCCAATCCTCTGGAACCTCTCCCATCCTCATTGACAGAGGCTCAGTAATCTCCTCCCTCGCCTCCCACAGTAGCCAGGGCTACATCTCGTCCAGCCCCGGTGACTTATCCAATTTGATCCTTTCCAAAAGCTCCAGCATATCCTCCTTCTTAATATCTATATGCTCAAACTTTTTAGTCCGCTGTATAGAAACATAGAAACATAGAAAATAGGTGCAGGAGTAGGCCATTCGGCCCTTTGAGCCTGCACCGCCATTTATTATGATCATGGCTGATCATCCAACTCAGAACCCAGCCTTCCCTCCATACTCCCTGACCCCTGTAGCCACAAGGGCCATATCTAACTTCCTTTTAAACATAGCTAATGAACTGGCCTCAACAGTTTGCTGTGGCAGAGAATTCCACAGATTCACCACTCTCTGTGTGAAGAAGTTTTTCCTAACCTCGGTCCTAAAAGGCTTCCCCTCTATCCTCAAACTGTGACCCCTCGTTCTAGACCTCCCCAACATCGGGAACAATCTTCCCGCATCTAGCCTGTCCAATCCCTTTAGGATCTTATACGTTTCAATCAGATCCCCCCTCAATCTTCTAAATTCCAACGAGTACAAGCCCAGTTCATCCAGTCTTTCTTCATATGAAAGACCTGCCATCCCAGGAATCAATCTGGTGAACCTTCTTTGTACTCCCTCTATGGCAAAGATGTCTTTCCTCAGATTAGGGGACCAAAACTGCACACAATACTCCAGGTGTGGTCTCACCAAGGCCTTGTACAACTGCAGTAGTACCTCCCTGCTCCTGTACTCGAATCCTCTCGCTATAAATGCCAGCATACCGTTCGCCTTTTTCACCGCCTGCTGTACCTGCATGCCCACTTTCAATGACTGGTGTATAATGACACCCAGGTCTCGTTGCACCTCCCCTTTTCCTAATCGGCCACCATTCAGATAATAATCTGTTTTCCTATTTTTGCCACCAAAGTGGATAACTTCACATTTATCCACATTAAATTGCATCTGCCATGAGTTTGCCCACTCACCCAACCTATCCAAGTCACCCTGCATCCTCTTAGCATCCTCCTCACTGCTAACACTGCCACCCAGCTTTGTGTCATCCGCAAACTTGGAGATGCTGCATTTAATTCCCTCATCCAAGTCATTAATATATATTGTAAACAACTGGGGTCCCAGCACTGAGCCTTGCGGTACCCCACTAGTCACCGCCTGCCATTCTGAAAAGGTCCCGTTTATTCCCACTCTTTGCTTCCTGTCTGCTAACCAATTCTCCACCCACACCAATACCTTACCCCCAATACCGTGTGCTTTAAGTTTCCACACTAATCTCCTGTGTGGGACCTTGTCAAAAGCCTTTTGAAAATCCAAATATACCACATCCACTGGTTCTCCCCTATCCACTCTACTAGTTACATCCTCAAAAAATTCTATGAGATTCGTCAGACATGATTTTCCTTTCACAAATCCATGCTGACTTTGTCCGATCATTTCACCGCTTTCCAAATGTGCTGTTATCACATCCTTGATAACTGACTCCAGCAGTTTCCCCACCACCGACGTTAGGCTAACCGGCCTATAATTCTCCGGTTTCTCTCTCCCTCCTTTTTTAAAAAGTGGGGTTACATTAGCCACCCTCCAATCCTCAGGAACTAGTCCAGAATCTAACGAGTTTTGAAAAATTATCACTAATGCATCCACTATTTCTTGGGCCACTTCCTTAAGCACTCTGGGATGCAGACCATCTGGCCCTGGGGATTTATCTGCCTTCAATCCCTTCAATTTACCTAACACCACTTCCCTACTAACATGTATTTCGCTCAGTTCCTCCATCTCACTGGACCCTCTGTCCCTTACTATTTCTGGAAGATTATTTATGTCCTCCTTAGTGAAGACAGAACCAAAGTAATTATTCAATTGGTCTGCCATGTCCTTGCTCCCCATAATCAATTCACCTGTTTCTGTTTGCAGGGGACCTACATTTGTCTTTATCAGTCTTTTCCTTTTTACATATCTATAAAAGCTTTTACAGTCCGTTTTTATGTTCTCTGCCAGTTTTCTCTCATAATCTTTTTTCCCCTTCCTAATTAAGCCCTTTGTCCTCCTCTGCTGAACTCTGAATTTCTCCCAGTCCTCAGGTGAGCCACTTTCTCTGGCTAATTTGTATGCTACTTCTTTGGAATTGATACTATCCCTAATTTCTCTTGTCAGCCACGGGTGCACTACCTTCCTTGATTTATTCTTTTGCCAAACTGGGATGAACAATTGTTGTAGTTCATCCATGCAACCTTTAAATGCCTGCCATTGCATATCCATGTATGTCATCCCTACAATCACCAAGGTCCTTTTCTGTAGTGAATACAGAAGCGAAGTATTCGTTAAGTACCTCTGCTATCTCCTCCGGTTCCATACACATTTTTCCACTGTCGCACTTGATTGGTCCTATTCTCTCACATCTTATCCTCTTGCTCTTCAGATACTTGTAGAATGCCTTGAGGTTTTCCTTAATCCTATCTGCCAAGGCCTTCTCATGGCCCCTTCTGTCTCTCCTAATTTTATCCTTAAGCTCCTTCCTGCTAGTTTTATAATCTTCTAGATCTCTATTATTACCTAGTTTTTTGAACCTTTCAAAAGCTTTTCTTTTCTTCTTGACTAGATTTACAAAGGCCTTTGCACACTATGGTTCCTGTACCCTACCATCCTTTCTCTGTCTCACTGGAACATACCAATGCAGAACACCACGCAAATACCCCCTGAACATTTGCCACATTTCTGCCGTACATTTCCCTGAAAACACCTGTTCCTAATTTATGCTTCCAAATTCCTGCCTGATAGCCTCATATTTCCCCTTACTACAATTAAACACTTTCCTAACTCGTCTATCCCTATCCCTCTCCAACACATGAACAGGTAAAGGAGATAGAATTGTGATCACTATCTCCAAAATGCTCTCCCACTGAGAGATCTGACACCTTACCAGGTTCATTTCCCAACACCAGATCAAGTACAGCCTCTCCTCTTGTAGGCTTATCTACATATGACGTCAAGAAACCTTCCTGAACACACCTAACAAACTCCACCCCATCTTAACCCCTTGCTCTAGGGAAATGCCAATCAATATTTGAGAAATTAAAATCTCTGACCACGACAACCCTGTTATTATTACACCTTTCCAGAATCTGTCTCCCTATCTGCTCCTCGTGGTCTATAAAAAACACCCAGTAGAGATTTTGACCCCTTCCTGTTCCTAACTTGCACCCACAAAGACTCAGTAGACAATCCCTCCATGACTTCTCTCTTTTCTGCAGCTGTGACACTATCTCTGATCAGCAGTGCCACGCCCCCACCTCTTTCGCCTCCCTCCTTGTACTTTCTGAAACATCAATAGCCTGGTACTCTAAGTAGCCATTCCTGCCCCTGAACCATCCAAGTCTTTGTAATGGCCACAATATCATAGTTCCAAGTACTGATCAACATTCTAAGCTCATCCACTTTGTTCATAATACCCCTTGCATTAAAATTGACACATCTCAAACCATCGGTCTGAGCGTATCCTTCTCTATCACTTGCCTACCCTCCCTCTCGCACTGTCTATAAGCTTTCTCTATTTGTGAGCAAACCGCCCCATCCTCTGTCTCTTCAGCTCGGTTCCCACCCCCCAGCAATTCTGGTTTAAACTCTCCCCAATAGCCTTAGCAAACCTTCCTATTAAGGGGGACAGCCCTGGGGTACTCTCTAGTATCTGACTCTTGCCCTTCCCTCTCCTGTTATCCACTTACTTGTCTCCCAAGGCCCTGGTGTGACTACTTACCTATAACTCCTCTCTATCACCTCCTCACTCTCCCTGACCAGACGAAGGTCATCGAGCTGCATCTCCAGTTCTCTAAGCTGGTCCCTAAGGAGCTGGAGCTCAATGCACCAGGCGTAGTTGTGACCGTCTGGGAGGCTGAGAGTCTCCCGGACTTCCCACATCTGACACTCAGTACAGAACACCGGTCTCGCAGACATACTTCCTGTTTCTATTCTTCACAAGTAACTGACCTCGCTTTGGCCTGTTATCACCAAAGCCCTGTTGAGCCAAAGCCCTCCTACTCTGTCTCCCTTGACTCTGTCACTCGGTCCTCTGACTCCTGCTCTATAAAGCTACGTCCTTTTAAACTCTTCTTGCTGTTCTAACTCGCTGACGTCCATGCACTTGAGGTGCCAGATAAACGCACGGCTGAAGAATTGGAGTAGGGGGCAGTGATTCAGATTTCTGGACAATTGGGACCTCTTCTGGGGCAGGTGAGACCAGTACAAAAGAGATGTGTTGCACCTGAATCTGAGGGGGACCAATACCTTTGCAAGCAGGTTTACCAGACATGTTGGGACTGGTTTAAACTAATATGGCAGGGGGATGGGAACAAGTATGACAGAGCTGAGAATGAACCAGCAGGTTTACAAGTAGATGGTGGGTGTAACATGAATGTAAGGAAGGACAAGCCAATGATTGGGTACAAATGCAGACAGTGCCAAGAGTTAAATTGTACCACAGAGGCAAAATTCAAAAAGGCAAAGGATGCAGGACTGAGGGTGCTGTATTTAAATGCACGTAGTATTTGGAATATGGTGGATGAACTCGTGGCGCAATTAAAGATTGGTTGAAATGATGTTGTGGGCATCACTGACTCGTGGATGAAAGAGGATCATAGTTGGGAACTTAATATCAAAGGATATACATTGCATCGAAAGGAAGGCAGAGGCAGTAGTGTGGCTCTGTGGTTAAGAGATGGAATTGCATCTTTAGAAAGAGGTGACATAGGGTTGGACAATGTTGAATCTTTGTGGGTGGAGTTAAGAAAATGCAAGGGTGAAAAAAAAACATTATGTGAATCATATACAGGCCTCCAAATAGTAGTCAAGATGTAGGGTTGAGATTGCAAAGGGAGCTGGAAAGGGCATGTAATAAACGTAATGTCACAATTGTAATGGGGGCCTTCTCATCTACTGTCCTAGTACTGAACTTAGTTCCCTTTCCACTGGAAAGAGGGTTGATCAAGACAGAAAGTTAAAGTAATGATAAGATTAGAATCAAAGCGAGGCAACTGGTTGCTTTGACCTAAAACTCATCACCTGATAAGATAATGGAAGCAGATTCAACTGTAACTTCCACAAGAGAACTGGGTACATATGAAACAGAAGAAATTGACAAGGAACAGGGAAAGAGCAGGCAGCGAGTCTCACTGAGCTGTCTTTCAAAGGGCCAGCTTAGAAATGATGGCCCAAATGGCATTCCTTACACAATATGACACTAAAAGTAATGAGCAGCCCAGGACTTTAGCTATCACTGCCTTAAACAAGTTGCTGCCATTGTCCTTACACCTTCCGAAGTTAACGTGGTTGTATACACACAACCAGGTTGTCACTCTATAGTCAAGAAATATGTGGAAATTACCAAACAAACCTTACCATAAAAATATTCAACATAATTTGAATTCTTTTATATACAAAGCAGTCAAAGTGGATATTAATGTGTAAATTAATTATCTGCTGTCTACTGCTATTGTTAAACAAATTGGCCATTACTGCAAACACCCTCCACAGAAGTGTTAACTAAAACAGCTAGAGTGTACAGTCAGTGGTCACATCCTTGGAAACCATGATCAACGGTCACATCCTTGGAAACCAGAGCAGAATTCTGAAAGAATGTTACCTCTGAAAGAGAGGGTAAGAGAGAGATAACAAAGAGGGCAACAGAAGGGGCTATAAAGAAGTAAAACAAGTAAAGTGGATGAATGAATGGTGGTGAGTGGAAGGGAAAACAGCAGAACGAGGGAGAGGGTGAAGGGAGAGTGGTCACAAGTGTAGCTTAGAAATACAGAGATTTTACTCTTCAATAGAATCACGAAGGGAATTTTGGCAAAGAATAGTTAAACCAACCAATGGACAATGCTACTAGGTTCAAATGATAGCTATGCACTGTGTTATGCACTCGAAGCTAATGCGAGGTTCGGACTACTTAAACGCCAGCCTGGATAGTCTGGCGGCTTCTCTCTTCATGATGCTAAGGCTATAAGACTGCCCCCGGTTGCTGTGCTTCGTGTCTACGAACTTTGCAGCGATTTACCCTGCTAATATGATGAACTGAATACCGAGGCTTTGGGCCTACTCCAGGGATTTGGGTTTAAGGACTCAGTTTAGTTCAGAATGCTGTTGCTGTTGCTTCTATTATTTATACGATTTGATTTGTGTTTTTTTTTCCTCGTTCTCTGTGGGCACTGTTGGAATGGTCTTATTTTTTAAAATTGGGTTCTCTCGGGTTCCTTGCTTTGCGACTGCCCATAAACAAACAAATCTCAAGGTTGTATAATTTATACATTCTTTGATAATAAATGTACTTTGAAACTTTGAAACACTGTGCTTTGTTTCACCTTGAATATATAAATCAGACTTCAAATATGCATGTATAAACAGTAACTAGTAATCCACCAACTAAAGAAACATTTTGACAACAAATTCAAGTTAACGGAGAATAAATAACATAGCATTTTTTTAAATATTACTTTCCCTTTCAGCCCGAGATTACAGAAAACCTCTTACAAACAAGAAGGTGAGCTATCCCACAAGTAAAGTCTCAGACCACACCTCTCTGTCTCAAGATTGGGGATTGAGAGAGAGAACTGTAAGCAAAAACAAAGACAAGACTTTGCAGCTCTATGAAGCATCATAGAAAGTCCTTGGGAGAGGCAACTTTAGAAAAACATCTAGTTACCTATTAGAGCCTGAAGTAATCTCGATAATAGTCCAGGAGAGCAGTGTTTTGAGAAGGCAAATTTGATCTAATTTAAATAATTGCCTGCTACTGGGCTTCATCAGGGAGATGAATGCTTGTTAAGACAGTATCATCACTCAACAGCAATAGTAACATGACTAATGCCTAGGTATCAACACTTACTGTTATATAACTAGGTAAATACTAAACAAATCATCATATGCATAATTTATGATCAGAACATGAATTACACCAGTATTAAATAAATGGTCTGTAATGCAATAGCTAAAATAACAGTGATGTTATTAATAAATTCCAGTATTGAATTTGAGTTTACAATTATAGCTTTGAAATGTACATCAACAAATCACTTTTCCACTACTACAATTGCAGGCACATACCTAATATGGTAGGTAAACCCAGAATTATTTTAGGTTAGTGATATTCAAAAGGTCAGACCTCTAAGTATCTCCAGCATTTATCGGAGGGCCTTCAACCCAAAATATTACCCTGCTTCTCTTCTCACAGACATCACCTAATCTGCTGAGTGCTTCTGGCAGTTTCTGCTATTACACACAAAATGTTGGAGGAAAGCAGGTCAGGCAGAAGGGTCCTGGTCCAAAACATCGACTGTTTATTCATTTCAATAGTGTTGCTTTGGATTTCCAGCATCTGTAGGCTTTCACGTATTTATATTTTCCGCTATTATTTTAGGTTTTCCGTGCAATACATTCAGACAACAAGATAGCCAACATAGAAAAATCACTCCACATTAGTCATACATTGAGCCAACTAAACCAAATTTGATCAGCCGTGGTAATTAAGGTCATCAAAAGGTTCTGTATAGCAGAAAATCAGTTTTTCCTTATGTGACTGCCACTTTGCTTATGTGAACGGAATGCTAGTGTTGCTAGGAACTGCAATGATTAATTCCCCAATGCAGTGGGCAGATTTATTCAAAAGGAGATTAATCAGAGAACTTGCCATTAAAAACCTCGTACAGGTTGGGCAGCCCTTATCCAAAAAGCTTCGGGCTGGAAGTGATTTGGATTTTGGATTTTTTCTGATTTTTGAATATATGAGATAGCTTGGGATCGCTATGATCTCAGACTCTGAATTTATGTGCTATGGTAAGCAGTCTTTGTCTGACACTTGTTCATCCCACATATTCACTTGACAGTAAAAATTATCACAGACCATTAATATAATGAAAATATAATGTGTGCAGAGTAACACAAACAGCATCGGGAGAATACCTGAATCAGCTGTTGAATACAACAAACAATGTCAGGCTCTCAGTCTCCACCTACAATGGATGTTTTGATTAAAAGGTTACAGTGCACTGTTTCCGTATTTTACTTTTTTTTAAGGTTTTATGTAAGGTATAAGAACAATAAGCTTTGTAGACTTGTTGTGGTGTTAGATTTTCATCAGTGACACTTAAAAGTTTGATATCGTTATGTAAAGCATAAAATCAATCAGCATCGTAGACTTGTTCATGTCATACAGTATGTGCGGTCACTTCTCAGAACTGTCCATGATGTGCAGAAACCCACACATTGCCTGGGAACCTTCCCAGTATCTTGTGGAATTTTCCATTTATGACATCATGTCAATGCTAACAAAAATTTCAGATTTTGAGATTTTTGGCTTTGGAATTTTGGATAAGGTGTACTCAACCTGTACTTTCATAGTATTAACTGAACACATGGGAGTTAACATAATGTAGCAATAATGCTGCAAGGCCCCTCTTTCCTGAGCTTCTGCTACCTGGTGGGAAGACACCTTGGCAGTGGGAATTAAAAGCAGTCACACTGTAGGTAGTCAAAGTGTTAGTCCGTAGTATAGGATAGAAACAGGTCCTTTGGCCCAACTACTCCATGTCAACCACACCATTCTCCCTGCTGGTCTCAGTTGTCCATCTTCAACGTATAACTCTCCAAACACCTTTTCTCTATATAGCAGTACCAATGCCTCTTAAATCTTGAAATTGTCCCTGCGTCAACCACTTTGTCTGCAGCCCATTAGCCTCTGTGTAAAGAAGTTACGCCTCAGGTCTCTTTTAAATCTCTCCCCTCTTGTATCTGTGACCTCTTGTTTTGGACGCCCCAATCCTGGGGAAAAGGCAACAACTGTCCACCTTATCCATACCCCTCATGAATTTTATAACTTTTGATGAGGTCACCCTCATTCTTCTGAATTCTAAGGAATAAAGGTCTAGTGTGATCAACCTCTCCCTATAACTTAAGCCCTCTAATCCAGGCAGTATCGTTGTCAACATCTTGTACACCCAGCCCAGCTTTCCTAATAACAGGATGACCAAAACTGTATACAATGTCCTGTATGCCACAGGAAATGGTGCTGAGTATGTTGTTGTTATGCATCTATATTAACGATCTGGATGATAATGTGGTAAACTGGACCAACAAGTTTCTGGATGACCAAGATTGGGGATCTTATGGACAGTGAGGAAGATTATCAAAGCTTGTAGCAGGATCTGGGCCAGTTGGAAAAGTGGGCTGAAAAATGAAAGATGGAATTTAATTCAGACAAGCCTGAGGTATTTCACTTTTGGGAGGACCAACCAAGGTAGGTCTTATATAAGTGAGTGTTTGGACATTGAAGTGTAAAGTAGAACAGAGGGATCTGGGAATATAGATCAATAATTCCTTGAAAGTGGTGGAGAGAGATAGGCTTGTAAAGAAAGCTTTTGGCATATTGGCCTTCATAAATAAAATATATTGAGTACAGGAGTTGGAATGTTATATTGAAGTTGTATAGGACATTGGTGAGGCCTAATTTGGAATATAGTGAGCAGTTTTGGTCACCTTCCTACAGTAAAGATATAAATAAGATTGATAGAGAACAGAGACTTGAGGACCTCAGTTATAGAGAAAGTTTGACAAGGTTATGACTTTAATCCCTGGAACGCAGAAGATTGAGGTGAGACTTGACAGGGGTATACAAAATGATGAGGGTATAGATACTGCAAATGCAAACAAGCTTCTTCCACTGAGCAACAAACACAAGATGCTGGAGCAGCTCAGCAGGTCAGGCAGTGTCTCTGGAAAAGAATAAACAGTCAATGTTTCAAGCCGAGACCCTTCATCAGTTTACTCTTTTCCATAGATGCCGCCTGACCTGCTGAGTTCCTCTGGCACTATGTGTGGGTCGCTTGCATTTCCAGCATCCGCAGATTTTCTCGTCTTTTTCCACCGAGGTTTGGCGAGGCTACAACTAAATGTCATGGGTTAAGGGTGAAAGGTGAAATATTTGAGGGAAACATGAGTTGGAACATCTTCACTCAGAGGTGGTGAGTGTGTAGAATGAGCTGCTGGTTCAAGTGGTGGATCCATGGTCGATTTCAACATCGAAGTGAAATTTAGATTGGTACATGGATGGCAGGGATATGGAGGGTGAAGGTCTGGTTGCAGATCAATGGGACTAGGCAGATTAATAATTCAGCGTGGGCTAGATTGGCTGAGGTTTCTGTGTTGTAGTGTTCTATGACTCTATGACAAAAAATACACTATTACCATCTGCAAACTTACAAATCGTGCCATGTATAGTCAAATCCAAATCATTTACATACATAATGAATAACAGAGGTCCCAGCCCTGGCCCCTTGGGCACAGGTCTTCAGAGAATTGACATTCAACCGTCACATATTGCTTCCCGTCATTGAACTAATCCTTAACCCACCTTGTTAGCTCCCTGAGTACCATGCAACTTAACCTTCCACATCAACCTGTCATGCGTGACCTTGTCGATATAAACAACATCAGCCGCCCTGCCTTCATCTATCCCATAAATTATCTCTTGGCAGAACTACAAAAAGCTCATCAGACATGACCTCGCATGCATAAAGCATGCTGACTATCCCTGATCAGACCAGGACTATCCAAACTGATGGTAGATCTTGTCCCTGTAATTCCATAGAGTAACCTGTAGTTCCCTGGCTCGTCCTTGCTACCTTTCTTGAACAATGGAATAACTCCTGTCATCCTCCAGTCTTCTGGAACTTTGCCAATGGGTAACAATAGAACAAATATCACTATGAGGGTCCCAGTGATTTCTTCCCTGGCCTTCCATAAGGTCTGGTGGTGCACCTGGTTAGGTACCAAGTCATTGGGTACATTTTAATGTGGAGGTTGCTAGGTTCTTGATTAGTCAGGGCATCAAAGGTTATGGGGAGAAGTCAGAAGAATGGGGTTGAGAGGGATAATAGATCAGGCATGATGAAATGGTGCAGCAGACTCAAAAGGCTGACTGGCCTAATACTGCTCCTACGTCTTATGGTATTACAGTACCAAGGATTCATCCACCTTAATGTGCTTCAAGGCTGCAAATACCCCCTTTCTTGTAACATGCATATAATCCAAGACTTCACTTCTTATTACCCTCATTTATTGTATTCGTGAAGTAGGATTCCGTGCACAATCCTGATTTGATGGAGACAGCCGTGAGAAGCACGGAGGAACATCTGGAGAAACTTCTGAAATGCCCACTTCGCTACCGCTGCTAATGTGTGATCGAGAATCTCTGGAGGGGAAGGCCCCAAATCCTTGGCTTTGCCTATTGCCTGTTGCCGGGGCCGGGGTAGAAGTGTGTGGCAGAGATGGTGCTCGGTGCTCAGTGTCAGAGGGCTGGTTGGAGGCTCGAAGTTTTTGGATGGACTCAAGAGTCAGCTGTGGTCGGGTGCTTCCAGGGTGCTGCATCGGCAAGTTTGCAGTGCTGGAAGCTCATGGCAGGAAGAGAGTTTCTCTTCCTTCTACCGTCTGCATGAGACAATGGGACTTTCAAGAGACTTCGAGACTTTTTTTTACCGTGCCCATGGTCTGTTCTTTATCAAATTACGGTATTGCTTTGCACTGTTGTAACTATATGTTATAATTATGTGGGTTTCTGCCAGTTTTTCAGTCTTGGTTTGTCTTGTGTTTCTGTGATATCATTCCGGAGGAACATTGTATCATTTCTTAATGCATGCATTACTAAATGACAATAAAAGAGGACTGCGTGTCCTCATAATCTAATCTAATTTCTTTGGAATCCATGATATTCACTTCAATAAATAACAAAGAGAAACATACATTAAAGATCTTGGCCATCTCCTGTGGCTCCACACACAGGCGGCCGAAATGGTCTTTCAGAGGATTAAGTCTCTCACTAGTCTTTTATTGGTAATATTACCTGGAGGGTGCCCTGTAAGCCAGCCTTGTAGTATATGCAATATAGATCTATAATAATCTCCAGGAGGGACGCCAAGAGACTTGGAACAAGAACTGACATTTTATAGTGAACTGACAACTTAATGTACATGTCTGTGCAGTGAATGCATACATGCTTCACACACATGACTTTTGCACTGCATTACAAAATTGCATAATTTACATACAGATCTGTCAGGTGTACAGTGGAGGGCATTCAGACTGATTCCATCACTGCCTGGTATTAAGGCTCCAATGCACAGGATCAAAATAGGCTGCTAAGGGACTTTGACTCAACCAGCTTCATCACAGGCCAAGCCTCTGTTCTCGTCCATGCAGTATTTGACCTGGAGCACAGGATCTGTGTGATCACTCTTCCATTACTTACAGTTGTACTGAGTGCATGGCATAGAAACAGTGCGATATCCAGTCAAAGCTATTTCCACATTTAAAAGGAATCATTCTCTTGGCATTTAAAAAGAAATAATTAATTCTTACCGACAATAAAAAAACCTAATAATTTCAGTCCTCATAACTAGCTGTAAATGAAATTAATCATGAAATGTAATCACCAGGGAGGCTCTTCAGAAACACTCACTAACCAAAGGCAACCCCAGAGTATACATTTTCTTAATTTTGTAACTCTAAGGAAAGGCCAAATTGAAACTTGATTGGAAAAGGCTTTCTGCTTATTCAATTGTCATCTTTGGAATTATGAAAGGATTCTGTCTGCAGTTTTCTTTCTAAGTCACACTCCATCCTGATGGAACTATCTCATAATTTCCTCATCCTTGCTGGGTCTAAATGCTAGAATTCCCATGAAAGGGACTGCAGTGGTTCAAGACAAGAACTCCCCACCTTCTCAAGGGCCACTAGGGATGGGAGATAAACACTGCCTTTGCTAGTGTGCCCATTATCTAGAAATGAATGGGAAAAAGGACATATACTGTATCTTCATTTGCGTGGCAAGTCAAGACCAAGAGCAGAGAAAATCATTAAGAATTCAGAGCAAACTTGTTTACTAAGAGAGTGGATAGAATGTGAAACTTAGCATTACGTCTAGTTGAGAAAACACCAGATTAGAAAAAGTGAGAGGAAAATATGATGAAGGAACAACAAGTTATATGGATAAGGTAAAACAAGTTGAAGAGCTGAGTGTGGAGTATGAACATTGGAATGGAACTTCTAGCTGACTGTTCTCTACATTGGCTGTACTATTTATGCAACCATGTCTTTTCCAATCACTCATCCCCAATGCCAAATAGGGCTGTATGAAATATCTGACCACTTTGGTGCAGAACATTCACTACATCCAAGCAACTACCACAGTCACCTTGAAATGAAGAGAGATATGCAATGAAGAATTTGTTTGGAATTGGACTGGCACTGTTAATGATGGTAATAACTTGGTGCTCTTGACTGATTAATCAGTACCATAGCAAAAGCACTCAGCTAGAAAGTCTCTGGACCTGCTAGACATCAATTAAGGCCACGCACACAATGCTGAGGTTAACATTATTGTCCACGAGAAAGGTCACTTCACTTGGCTCAGATCTCTATAGGCACTGCCAGTGTGATATATTCATAGAACCTATCAACCGTGGCTCAAAAACAGCCAGCTTTATCTATGGTGAAGGAAAATAAAATCATGAAACACTCCCTGAACAATTTAGCAATGCACATTTGCTTCCTTTCAGTTAGATTTTTCCCCCAACTAAATTCAATGTTTCTTTTGCATCTCAGACCTCATACTTCTGTGTGTTTCTGTTATGTCAGTTTGTGCTCCCAACGTGTTCTGGGACTTAAGAGAATTTATTAGAAGCTGCTGAGTGCTGGCCAGCAATGTTCTTTGATCTTACTAGACCGTGCATTGATCTGGTGATAATGGCCATTCCAATGTGTTTTATTTTAACAGAGTGCAGATTAATATGTGGTGCACAGCTCAGTGTTTCAATCAACCAGAGGTCCGCAACTCAACCACAAATCTCAGTGAAATGTGTTGCACCATTTGTGCATAATCCTGGTTTCAGAAAGCCAAACAGTTTACATTAACTCTTCCCCTTCCAGCCTAATACAAGGGACGCTTAAAGCAACCTACACATTAATGTTCAAAGGATAAACACAGGAGATTCCGCAGATGTTGAAAATCGTGAACAACACACACAAAATGCTGGAGGAGATCAGCAGGTCAGGTGACATCTATGGCGGGGAATAAACAGTTGATATTTCAGGTTGAGATCCTTCATGAAGTCTAGAAAGCAAGGAAGCAGAAGGCAGGGTAAGGAAGTGACGGAAGGGGAAGGAGAACAAACCAGCAGATGATAGGTCGGACTAAGCGAAGGGTAAGGTAGGTGGGAGCTGGGTGGGGGAATCAGAAGGAAATGAGAAGCTGGGAGGGGATAGGTGGAAGAGATAAAGGGCTGGAGAAGAAAGAATCTGATAGGAGAGGACAGTGGACCATGGAAGGAAGGGAATGAAGGGGGGAACCAGAAAGAGGTATCAGGCAGGTAAGAAGGGGTAAGAGGGTAAGCAGAATAGGGAATGGACAAAGAGAAAAAGTGTGAGGGAGGAAAAATTATCGTAAGTTGGAAAAAAACAATGTTTATGCCATCAGGTTGGAGGCTACCCAGACGGAATATGAGGTGTTGCTCCTTCAACCTGAGTGTGGCCTCATCACGGCAGTAGAGGTGGCTGTAGACATGTCAGAATGGGAATGCAAAGTCAAACTGAAATGGGTAGCTACCGAGAGAACCTGCCTTTTGCGGCGGACAAAGCAAAGCTGCTCAACAAAGCAATCCCCTCATCTGCATTGGATCTCCCATAGAGGAGGCCGGACTACAAACACGAGATACCAGGTGAAGTGTTGGCTCAAGTGCAAGGACTGTTTAGGCCCTGAATGGTGGTAAGTGAGGAGGGTTAGGGGCAGCAAGCCCAGCAATACAAGATTTAGAGCATTTTTGATCAAGTGGAATATTATGGTCTAACTTTAAAGTGCTAATTTCCAGAATGATTCATGTGTGTCGTACAGCATTTGAAAAATTGTGCCCAAAAGGTTTCCGAGTCACACATATGCCAGCAAAGATATAGATATGGTGCCTAAGTTTCAAATATATACCCTGCTCTGTTTTTTACTTCATCATGAAACAGGTCGCTCTTGGTCTGCAATAATATATCGTCCATACCTCCACACTTCGGTGCAGTAAACATTGACAACGGTGTTGCAATGGAAAGTCTGAACCAACAGTAAAGGTGATATGGATGAAAAACTAATACAGGAGGATTCTTTATATACCTTATCTATAAATACACACACACCACAGAAAGTATTGTACATCCAGGCAGAATTGGCTATTTCCAGTTTGGATCTTAAAACTATAACATGGTACTGCACCATCGGTTGAAAGCGATACCCCCCCTCCCCCCGTACCATGATGCATTGATGTGATGCTGACTAGGAAGGACAAAACACCGCCACCTCTCACCCAACTTTACTGATACAACCAATGACAAATAGCACTTGGTGAACTAAAGTCATCCTCATGTAATCAAGCACCAGTAAGTACAGCTTTCAGCAGATGACCTCCTCCCATTCTGTCTTGGAAGCTGCATTGTAAATCAGACATCTAAATTAACAGCAATCACGTTAAATGAAGATACAGGGGTGCTAACAATCTATTCACAATGGAACTGATATTTCCTTAGATTAACAGCTGAGATAGTAATAAACCAACTTTCTCAGTCACACATCTGACAGCAAAGCAACAGACAAGTCTGAAAAATAACCAGAATTCTCCTATTCTGTTCTCTGTTTCACCATAAAACAGGCTGTCCTTGTTCTGCAATAATATAACATCCTTGCTTCAGTACCCAACAATATTGCAATGGAAAAGGAGCATCAATGGGGAATGATTAGTGACCGAGGACGATTTTTACACATACACACACGAAAATTGTGTGTGTCCAGGCAAGGGAAGATAGTTGGGTACTCTGTTGCCCCAAGCCAGTGCACCTTCCTAGCTATGAGTAGGCTAACTAACTTGTGGAGTGATAAAGACAGCCTGGAAAGAGGCTCTTCGGACCACCAGGCCCACACTGACCATTACCCACTAATCCTACAATGATTCCATTTTCACCTCCCCACATTACCAGCAACACACCCCCTCCCCACCCCTGATTCAAAGCACTGTGGGCAATTTACAGATATCATCTAACTAGCAGCCTCCACTTCTTCAGGATGTGGGAGGAAGCCATACGGCCACAGGACGAAACCTCCACACAGACAGCACCAGAGGTCAGGCTTGAACCCATGTGAAGCAGCAACTCAATCGGTCGTGCCACTCTGCCACCCAGACGTTTGGACTTCATGGTTTCCCAGGCCTCTGTAGGTATTTCACTCGTACAGCCGCAAGCTGTGGCATTGATCTATTTGACATGGGGCAGCTGGCAGGGCACTCAGCACATTAGATGGTGTTTCATGGTACTCTGCATTATCTTAAAATCAGGAGCAACATGTATCCTGCACGTTCTGCCAGGAGGAGAAGCTGATTTTACGCCTGGAATGGCACCATCAGTATATGAATGTCCTGATCTGACTGACAACATACACTCACTTCACAGAGCACAGTGTCGGCCTGAGAGCAACATGGCACTCAAACCAAAAGCTGCTGGTGCAAACCTTATCACATGAACTTTGTGTATTATCCAGTCATTCATTCTGATGGCTGTACATCAGCCTCCTCTTTGAGGTTAGACACCGCACCTTGACCTGACGGGTAAGACTCTATGCGCTATTGGTCAGTGACCTATGCTGGTTCCAACACAGCACTGATCTGTAGCCTCCATCAAACCACAGCTCAGCTTCAGTTTCACTTTTAGTCATTTAATTTTTAATTGTTTTATTTTAGCTTCGTCAGGGTGGTTTAGGGGATTGAGAGGGGTGTTAGGGTTTAGGAACAAGGGTGTGAGGGAATTAAAGGACAGACCGGAATCTAAGTCTCCACATTTGAAGGATAGTAACGCGATTGTTGGACATCCGTGACCAGACGTCGAACGGGCAGAGGGTGTCTGAGGGCTCCCCAGGTCACTGCATTGTTGGTGGGTTCCCGAGTTGGAGTTCTGTGTGGGCAGTGGGAACGGGTTCTTTTGACCCCTTGGTTCCTGAATCGGTGAGAACAGGTTTCGAGGCCTAATATTCAGCATTCCCTCATTGGCGATTCTGAAGTCTGAGGGCTAGTATTCGGTGACTGGAGTGTCCTGGGGTTGATACAAAGCATCGAGGTTCAGGGGTCAAATCGGCTGCCTGAAGGTTGAGGCCTGTTCACCAGGGCTGAGTCTGCGAGTCTATGTGAGTCCACTGGGGAGGATAAAGCCCGAGTCTGTGGCCACTGGAGACTGGAGACCTTTCCAGGGCTAAAGGTCTGTATATGTGTGTGGATGAGACAGAAGAACAAGACCTGTTTTTGATGTTGTTGTTTGTTGCTTCTAATTTTTCCTGTATTGTTCTGCCAAGCATTGAGCCCATGCTACGTTGGCACCAGAGTGTGTGGCAACCCTTGCGGGCTGCCCCCAGCACACCCTCGTGTGTGTTGCCTGTTGACATAAACGACACATTTCACTACATGGCAAATAAATCTGAATTTTGAATCTTGGTGGGAGTGAACCTTGCCCAAGTCCATGGAACTGAAAGGTCAGAGTCAGGCAACAGGACAGTTTCCTCCACTGAACTGTGAGTGTGATTCAGAGTGTCAGTCTGACTAAAGAACTGCTGCATGCATATATTTCTTTGCAATAACCCTAAGTACTTATTGCACCATGCAAAAGACTTAGGCACATATACAGTATATAGATAGCTAAGTGCCTAAGAATTTGCACAGTACAGTAGAAACTTTATGAATTACATTGTACTGCTGCGGCAAAAAAACAAATTTCGCAGCATAGCTGAGTGATGATAGACCTGATTCTGAAATGGGTCTCCGTTGTGGACTGAGAGTGGGAAGGGGGCAGGGAGAGGGGGAATCGAGGTTGGGAAAAGGGGAAGGGGGTGAGAAGCATCAGAGAGGCGGTCTGTAATGAACAATAAACCAATTGTTGGAATCAAATAACCTTGCCTGGTGTTTCAGATCTGGGTGTGCCTGCACCCACGCCAACCCCGCCCCTGGCACTCCATCTCTGCCACCTGTCCCACACCCCTCCTGCAGTGCTCCAAACAACATCCTTTGCTTCTACCAGATTTACAAACTTGCTCTTCACTCCACATTGACAAATACAGGACCGTGCAAAGGTCTTAGGCTCTCCAGCTATATACATGTGCCTAAGACTTTTTCATTTTACTGTATGTTTTGAAATAATCAGTATGAATGGCTTGCAAATTTCTCTGCTCTTGATATACTTGACAATAGTAAAACCTAACCAATACAAGGAGAGAATCTGGACACAAGAGAATGCTGTAATGAGATTTATCTTGCTGGAGTCAGACAGAAATGGTTTGCCCAAGTAACAGAAGGTACAGGGTAATGTGCCAACTACTACATCGTGAGAACCTGCAGTGTTCTCTAGAGAATAAAACTGCTAATTTTAATAATAAATGGTGTGAGGCTGTGAGGAAGGTTTGCTCCCTCAAGTCAAAGCAATGCAGCTGGATATAGCGATCTCCTGTTGCATTTTTATAAACCAGGTATCTGATTTGTCTGATATGTTTTATCACTGGGACCAATGATAAAACATTTTTGGTGCTTTATTAGAAAAACGTACAGAAAAGTTTTCAAATTAAAATACAATTAATTTCTACTCATTAACTGTAATCATTATAAGTATTGCAGTGACACCCTCTTGGCCTTATTTCTAGCAGTGATGAGACAGCCTACAGAGGAGAGGTTGATACCCTGACACAGTGGTGACAAGATAATAATCTCTCCCTCAATGTCCAAAAAAGACAAAAGAGCTGATTGTGGATTACAGGAGGTACGGCGACAGGTTCGGTCCCCAATCAACATCAATGGGTCTGCAGTTGAGAGGGTGAGTAGTTTCAAGTTTCTCAGTATACACATCACTGACAATCTCAACTGCTCTGTACACACCGGCTTCGTGGCAAAAAAAGCACAACAGCGTCTCTTCCACCTCAGGTGACTGAAAAAGTTTGGCATGGGCTGCCAAATCCTCAAGACCTTCTACAGGGGCACATTGAGAGCACACTGACTGGCTGTTTCACTGCCTGGTATGGGAACTGCACCAAACTAAATCGCTGGGCACTGCAGACAGTGGTACAGACAGCCCAGCACATCTGTGGCCATGAACCTCCCTCCATTAAAGACATTTATAGCAGCAGGTGCAGAAAGAAGGCCTGGAAGATCACTGGGGACACCAGTCACCCCAACCATAAACTGTTTCAGCTGCTTCCGTTTGGAAAACGGACCCACAGCATTAAAGCCAAGACCAACAGGCTATGGGACAGCTTCTTTCTGCAAGCTATTAGACTTTTAAATTCACATAAGTGTACATTGCGACAGAGTCAAATCGTAAAGATTTTTACTCCCTCACGTTGTGGGATGGATGTAAGATTTAAATAAATTTAATTCAATTCAATGCCTTTCAACTTTCATTATATTCCATTGTAAATAAGCATAGTCATAGTCATACTTTATTGATCCCGGGGGAAATTTGGTTTCGTTACAGTTGCACCAACCAAGAACAGAGTATAAATATAGCCATATAAAACCATAAATAATTAAATAATAATATGTAAATTATGCCAGTAAATTATGAAATAAGTCCAAGACCAGCCTATTGGCTCAGGGTGTCCGACCCTCCAAGGGAGGAGTTGTAAAGTTTGATGGCCACAGGCAGGAATGACTTCCTATGACGCTCTGTGCTGCATCTCGGTGGAATGAGTCTCTGGCTGAATGTACTCCTGTGCCCACCCAGTACATTATGTGGTGGATGGGAGACATTGTCCAAGATGGCATGCAACTTGGACAGCATCCTCTTTTCAGACACCACCGTGAGAGAGTCCAGTTCCATCCCCACAACATCACTGGCATCACAAGTGAGTTTGTTGATTCTGTTGGTGTCTGCCACCCTCAGCCTGCTGCCCCAGCACACAACAGCAAACATGATAGCACTGGCCACCACAGACTCGTAGAACATCCTCAGCATCGTCTGACAGATGTTAAAGGACCTCAGTCTCCTCAGGAAATAGAGACGGCTCTGACCCATCTTGTAGACAGCCTCAGTGTTCTTTGACCAGTCCAGTTTATTGTCAATTCGTATCCCCAGGTATTTGTAATCCTCCACCATGTCCACACTGACACACTGTAAAACTGATGGGGTTAGATTATCCAGTCCATACTGGCATATTCAGATCCATCAATAGCAGCTTCCATTCACAGGATGCATTTAGCACAGTAACAGCCGAAGATGCTTCACTGTACATTACTACACAACATACCAGACATACCCAAAACAAAAGGCGTCGATGAACCAGGGGATTTGTAGTCTGCTGAAGGCTAGATCTGTGGCATTTAAGACCTGTGATCCAGAACTATACAAGAATCCGGGTATGACCTATGGAAGGCTATTTTAAAAGCAAAAAAAGCAACTGTGATTGAGGTTAGAGACAGGATCAGATGCATGTCAACGCTGGCAGGCTTTGCAGGCCATTCCTTTCTACAAAGAGAAACCTAACATCATGAATGGTTTTGATGCTTCACTACCAGATGAGCTCAACACCTTTTATGCACGCTTTGAAAGGGGAAATGAAACTACGCCTGTGCAAATCCCTGCAGCATCCGGTGACCCCGTGATCTCTGTCTCGGAAGATGACATCAGAATATCTTTCAAGAGGGTGAACCTTCACAAGGCGTCAGGGAGTGTTCAAGGGCATCTTCATTCTCTCACTACTGCAGTTGGAGGTTTCCACCTGCTTCAAAAGAGCAACACTCATACCGGTGCCCAAAAAGAGCAGGATGAGCTTCCTCAATGACTTTTTGCAGTGGTACTCACATCTACTATGATGAAGTGCTTTGAGAGGTTGATGATTTCCTGCCTAAGCTAGGAACTGGACCCACTGCAATTTGCCTGTTGACACAGTAGGTCTACAGCAGATGCAATCTTACCAGCTCTCCACTCGGCCTTGGATCAGCTGGACAATAGTAATACCTACATCAGGCTGCTGTTTATTGATTCTCAGTGTTTGACACAATCATACCCTCAGTTCCAATCAACAAGCTGCAAAACCTGGGTCTCTATGCCTCCCTCTGCCAGTGGATCCTTGGCATCCTCACCAGGACAGCACAGTCTGTACGGATCAGAGATAACATCTCCCCCTCCTTGGCAATCAACACTGGCACACCTCAACGATGTGCATTTAGACCACTGCTCTACAGTCACAGCTGTGTAGATGGGCAAAGCTCAAACGGAACCTATAAATTTGCCAACGACACAACTATTGGTGGCAGAATTTCAGATGGTGACAAGGAGGTGTACAGGGGCAAGACAGATCAGCTGGTTGTGTGGTGTCGCAACAACAACCTAGCACTCAACATCACTGCGACCAAGTATGGACTTCAGGAAGGGGAAGGTGAGAGAACACACACCAGTCCTTATTGAGGGATCAGACGTGGAAAGGGTAAGCGTTTTCAAATTCCTGGGTGTCAACATCTCTGAAGATCTGTCCTGGGCCCAACATATTGATGCGATTACAAAGGAGGCACAACAGCGGCTAGATTTCATTAGGAGTTTGAGGAAACCTGGGGTATGTCACTAAAGATTCTTGCAAATTTCTACAGATGCACCGTGGAGAGCAATCTAACCTGTTACATCACCGTCTGGTTTGGCGGGCCACTGCACAGGATTGCAAACAGCTGCAGGAAGTTGTGAACTCTGCTACCTCCATCATGGGCACTATCCTCCCCAGCACTGAGAAAAGCTTCAAAGGCCAATGCCTCAAAAAGACGACATCCATCATTAAGGATCCCATCATCCAGGGAATGCCCTCTTCTCACTGCTACCATCAAGAGGGAGGTACAGGAGCCCAAACAGGAACCACTTCTTCCCCTCTGCCATCAAATTTCTGAATGGACAGTGAACCCATGAACACCACCTCACTATTCTTTTCCCTCTCTTTTTTATATAACACTACTTATTTAATTTAATTTTTAATATATACTTTTTGTCATTTATAGTTTATTATTATTATGTTTTGCAATGTACTGCTGCTACACAACAACACATTTTGCGACATGTGCCCGAGATATTAAACTGACTGTAATTCTGATGTGACATAAGGAGATTGTAGGTAACCTAGCCAAAAGAATTAGATTTTAAGGAGTATCTTGCAGAGGCACGGTGGGTTAAGACTGGTAGAGGTACGGTATGCAATTATTGAGTCCAAGCCCAGACCGTTGAAAGCATACCCAAATCTGGCAGAGCAAAGAAAACTGGGATGTCCATGAGGGTAAACATCTTGTTGGGCTAATGGAGGAGATTACAGAGCTAGAGACGGGTGCAAGTACGTACAGCTTTGAAACAAGCTAAGGGTTTAAAATTCAAAGCACAGCTAGATCGTGGCATGTTACTGAAGATCAAACAGATTTGTGATGTAATAAGCAAATTGGTTTTAGCTTGGAAATGTTCTTCCCACCTCTCAGAGAAACATGCAAGTTTCCTCTTGAAGGCAAGGCCATGGTATTTTAAGATACAAACAAAGAATTCTAGAAACAGCAGGAAATATACTCAGATGCTCTCATTAATGACAACACCATAAAATTCAATATTTAATTGAGAGGTGAAGCAATCCAAGGTTAGCAGATTATAATAGATTTCATCCATGCTGGACTCTGCTCATGGCTTTGCAAATAAACCAAATAATGATTTTGCCTTTAAACCTGCATTGCTAATGGAAAAATAGCTCACTGAATTTGAATGTTAGACTTAAGAGTGAGCCTAAGAGTTCCTTGTTTACACAAGCACACGCAGTGACTCTAAAATCCATTTAGAAACTTTACCTATCTGGGGCAAAATTTCCACATCTAAGCATCAAAAACACGTCAGCTATGTTACAACTTTTTTAAATAATGCATTGCACTTTAAGCTTTTTAGGACTCCTGCTGGAAGTGATAAGATATTACTACTTGCAGTTTTTCCATGTATCGTTTAGCTTGTGCCTAATAAGAACTAAATTAACCACACATAAACTGTGGAGAGGACAGGGACTAAACAATTTAATCTCCAGGAATGGTACGGATGATGTAATGTGTAACTACCCAACACCAATTCATAGCAATGCAAGCAGATACCTTCCCTGTACTGCCTTCTCATTTCCAAGAGGTTTTTTTGGTTGTGTTCAGCACTGCATTGATGCATAATCTGATCACAGCTGAAGACAACCTGATTTCATGGGAGACCACTGCCATCCGAAGTGGGTCTGCACATTGGAGCATGGAAGCTGGAGTAGGTACACGTGCCTAATCTGATCTTTAGCCTCTCACAAAGTCATGCTTCTGCTCACTAATTAGCCAAAAATCAGATAATTAAGCATACCTACACTCCTTGCTAGTTTCCTGTGCTCCAATCCTCCCTTTGCCACCAGTAAAACTCTGGGCCCCAGTGCCTGCTAATAAACTAGTAACAAATAGGTCTTTCAAAAAAAGAGATTCAGAAGACTTGATGGTGGGGTTGTGGAATGGAAGAATTGTGGTGAAATTTAAAAACCAAGAGGGAACTGAGATGACAAAAGGCTTCTTATTTGGTACGCTTAACTACCTCACACCAACATACCTAAACTTTACAGTCCGTGCTTTCAGGACTTTGAAGGATTTGTTTTCTGAAGATGTTAATATCATCAGGAAAGTCAAGTTCTGATACACAATAACATTTTTCTTTAAATGGTACTCCTCTCAACATCCAACCGCTTAGGAATATTTGTCATTTTTACGCGCCCCACTGAAACATTTTGTGCATTTCCATGGCAACCATAACACATTAAAGGGAACTAATCTGATAAATCTAAACTCATTGAGCTGCAGAGTCACTGAACAGACAATCCTACGAGTGTGCACTTCGGATATTTGCTTGCATGTGCTTACTGCTTGACAGAGGTATTGTAGGTGTGGTGACATGCCAGCCATTGTCTGATCACACAACAGTGTACTGCCTTCGATATGAGTGCTTGCTTTGCCACTCATGAACTTTGACCTTTCCAGGAACAGGTGGAGTCTCTATGACTTTTTTAGCCTGACGTTCATGTTCACAACACCTCTGCCCACTGTGGCCTTCCACTCACCTGTAGATAGGATCCTGCATTATCAGCATCTTGCTCTCATCCCAGGTCCATTCCTTTTTCTGAAGAGAAAAGGAAAATAAAAGTTAAAAATTGGTTTAAAAATAAAAGGTAAAAACAACACTCTAGAAATAAATTATTAATTGATCTCTGGGAAATAGAGTGAATTGTATCAAATAACCTGAGCAATGTCTGTGCTAAATCCTGAATTTTTATTTAATCTTGCTCCTATAAAAGTGAAAAATGAGACCATTTGGCCCATTAGTTCTATGCCAGCCCCTGGGGAGCAAACACATTAGGGCCCATTCTCCCTCTCCTTATTTTCCCTGCACCCCTACAACTCATTCTCCCTTACAACTGCCCATCAACTTCTCTTTTGTTCTTACCTACACTGGCAGATTAGAGGAACATGTCAAATAACCAGCATGGTTTGATACGTGACAGGAAACCAGTGCACCCAAGGGATACATACACAGATTAGGTTAGATTAGAATTATTAGTCACATGTGAAATCAGCTCAATCTGAGGATGTGCTGGGGGCAGCCCGCAAGTGTCGCCATACCTCTGGCACCAACATAGCACACCCACAATGTTCAGCAGAACAGACAGAACTCGGGTCTCTGGAGCTGCCCTGCACAGACCTCTGAACCTGGGACTCACCGACCCTCATCCTTGGGGCCCGTCGGCCTCCGTCCTTGACCATGAAGATCGCTGGCCTTCATTCTCTGTGCCTACTGAGCCGATCACTCAGTGACAGGTGGGAAAATGCAAACTCAACACAACTCATCAGATCAGGATAGACCATGAGACGTGGAGTAGCAATGACACTTGCTGCCCTTGGCTCAAGATGGGTCAAGGTCTTGCACCAGAATTACAGAATTTAAAAATATGGCCACCACTAAAGGAAAGTAAATGGACACTAAAGTGTCTTACAGCAGCCATAAGATCAAGATGGGTCATATTAACCTGGTTTGCATTCCCTCAGGTACTGGAGACAGGAGATAGATCGGACTGAGATGTTTAAATATCACACCAACATGGTGGGATAGAAGAGGAGATAACAGAGTTGGTAGGCAAGAGACTTACATTGCAGTGGCTGTTCATGAACAATTGAATATGCTGACAGAATTTGCCATCAAATAGAGGTGGACGAATATTGCAAGTCATAACTGAAGCCTGTTCATCCTACTCACAACCATTTAAATGCACTAAGCAACTTGTTATTTCCGTACTTGGAAAGTAAATTACCCAAAGAAAGTTAAATCAAGTCATTTCAAGTGCCTTTTTAATTATGTGATGTGTTAATTATTGCTATTCAGCCGAGCTGCTACTGAAATTAACTGTCTCAAGGATAAGATCTAATTTCTTCAGGTTTTAACTGTTGATTAGAAACTTCTTGAGTTTTTTCCCTTGCCTCTTTTACTGTTTATCTTAATCTGATTTATGGTCCCTTTTTTATTCTGTACTTGATGTGACCTTGAACTTGCCACACTTACTTGACCTTTTCTAGCACTGCAAAACTCTCCACTCTAGTTAGAGAGGTGCACAGTTACTCTGCAACAGATTGGCACTGGTGAGTGAACAATAACAAGGTCAGGTCTAACGGAGGGTGCCTCAGAACTTCGAGAAAAACGCAGATTATAGTAAAACTTTAGATACAACACTCAGTCATGTCATCTACAGAAATTCTCAGATGACTCAGCAATAGCTGGGTGCATAAAGGGAGAATGGAAGGATGAATACAGGGCCCTGGTGGAGGATTTTGTCAAACGGTGCAAGCTGAATCATCTGCAGCTCAACATCAGTAAGACAAACAGATGGTGATGGACTTTAAGAAGACTAGGCGTGTATTGTTCCCTGTTACTATTGATGGTGAGAATGTGGATGTGTTGAGGACCTACAGGTACTTGGGGGGTGCACTTGGATGACAGACTTGAATGGAGCACCAATGCAGAGGCTGTGTACAAGAAGGGCCAGAGCTGCCGCTACTTTCTGAGGAGACTGAGGTCCTCTGGATTATGCAGGCCTCTCCTTCACATGTTCAAGTACAATCTTCTATGCAGTGGAGTGCTGGGGCAATGGCACTAACACGGGTAATGCCAACTGGCTCAATAAACTGATTAGAAAGGCTGGCTCTGCTACAGGAGTCAAACTGAACACACAGGAGGCTGTGGTGGAACAAAGGACCCTACAAAAATCCTAGCAATTCTGGACAATGTTTCTCACCTTCTGCATGCTACCTTGGCTGAACAGAGGAGCACTTTTAGTAATAGACTAAGACAACTGCACTGCATAAAGAGCGCTATTTAAGGTCATTCTTACCCTTGACCATTAGGTTCTATAGCCGGGGAAGTGATAGCCCCCTCCTGTTAGACTGTTTGAGATAACTTATGTTTTATTCTTTCTTACTTCTCTTCTAATATTTGTATATCTGTGCACTTGTAATGCTACTGTGACAGTGTAATTTCCTTTGGGATCAATAAAGTATCTATCTACCTAACTAAATCAAGAAACCTTTCCCCCACAAAAGAAGGTGACACTGATCTGTAATACACTCCCCAAAAAAGGTGGGGTGTAGGGTGTTTAGAGGTTCAAGAATTTGGTGAGGCAGATAACTAGGCTACAGGTAAGATAGCAAGCCACATCATAATGGAGTTGTCAATGGAATTAACCTGGGGTCCACAGAACCTCTTGCTTAATGGTACAGTACTGATTTATGGCATAGAAGAGTTCGGGAATCCTCCAGTCTACACCATCTCCTATAGTCCTTGTGTTAATATGCCAGCGTTCCATACAGGTGAGCGTAAATGTACAAAGTTGCAGACTTGGGGTGGACAGATGTGAAGGGAGCAAAACAAATGACACTGACGGAGGAACGGTAGATAATGGAACAATCTTGTCTCTTCACAGAAATCAGGACCTCAAATTCCCTTTGCATCACATCTGCTACTTCTGCCATGGGCATGAACACCCATTAATGTACTTGTGCCTTTGTAAAATGGGAGAAGCATCATCACTCCCAAACCTTTTTTGGGCAAATTTTAATTAGTGGTAATAGACAATCCAAAAAATTGTCTCACATTGCCACTCTGTGTTGATCTGGGTAATGCAGCCAACCTTCATGAAATAAAGGCAACTGAATGAATTTTTGCCACACACTTTCAATTTGGAAGCAACATTTGGAAATTATGGATGGGTAACTGCTACGCAGCATTTAAGTAATAGCAAGTATGGAGTCACTGCTTCAAAGCTATTTGGATTTTCAATGTTTAACTGTGTTTGGGTTTGGTCATCAATAGTGAACACTTACGTTTTCAGTCACCATTTAAGTGATTTCAACTTTAGACCTCAAAGGGAAAACATAGAAAACATAGACCTCATAGAGCGGGCAGCGTAGTTTGCGGGCGGCGGAGTGAGCAGGGAGCAGAGTGAAGGCTTAAGGGCTGCGGCTCAACGGGCTTAGGCGGAAACGGGCAAGGCGAGGAAGGTTTGGCATTCATTTTCTGTTGTTATTTGAGGAGAGGGGCAGTAGGAGTGTGAGGGCAGTTTGCTGTTCTCGGTGTCAGATGTGGGAGGCCCTGGAGTCTCCAAGCCTCCCGGACGTCTACATCTGCGCCAAGTGCATCGAGATGCAGCTCCTAAGGGACCGCGTTACGGAACTGGAGCTGCAGCTCGATGACCTTCGTCTGGTCAGGGAGAGTGAGGAGTTGGTAGAGAAGAGTTGCAGGCAGGTGGTCACGCCGGGGCCACGGGAGGCGGACGAGTGGGTCACGGTTAGGAGTGGGAAGGGGAAGAGTCAGGTAATAGGGAGTACCCCGGTGGCTGTGCCCCTTAACAATAGGTACTCCTGTTTGAGTACTGTTGGGGGGGACAGCTTACCCGGGGGAAGCGACAGTGGCTGTGCCTCCGGCACAGAGTCTGGCCCTGTAGCTCAGAAGGGTAGGGCAAGGAAGAGGAGGGCAGTTGTGATAGGGGACTCGATAGTAAGGGGGTCAGATAGGCGATTCTGTGGACGCAGTCCAGAGATCCGGATGGTAGTTTGCCTCCCTGGTGCCAGGGTCCGGGATATTTCTGCTCGTGTCCAAGATATCCTGAAGTGGGAGGGTGAGGAGCCAGAGGTCGTGGTACATATAGGTACCAATGACATAGGTAGGAAAAGGGATGAGGTCCTGAAAGGAGAATATAGGGAGCTAGGAAGGGAGTTGAGAAAAAGGACCGCAAAGGTAGTAATCTCGGGATTACTGCCTGTGCCACGTGACAGTGAGAGTAGGAATGCGATGAGGTGGAGGATAAATGCGTGGCTGAGGGATTGGAGCAGGGGGCAAGGATTCAAGTTTTTGGATCATTGGGACCTCTTTTGGCGCAGGCGTGACCTGTACAAAAAGGACGGGTTACACTTGAATCCTAGGGGGACCATATCCTGGCAGGGAGATTAGCGAGGGCTACTGAGGTGACTTTAAACTAGAATGGTTGGGGGGTGGGAATCAAATTAAAGAGGCTAGGCGTGAGGAGGTTAGTTCACAACAGGGGGATGGGAACCAGTGCAGAGAGACAGAGGGGTGTAAAGTGAGGGTAGAAGCAAAAAGTACTAAGGAGAAAAGTAAAAGTGGCAGGCCGACAAATCCAGGGCAAGCATTAAAAAGGGCCACATTTCAACATAATTGTATAAGGGCTAAGAGAATTGTAAAAGAGCGCCTGAAGGCTTTGTGTGTCAATGCAAGGAGCATTCGTAATAAGGTGGATGAATTGAAAGTGCAGATTGTTATTAATGATTATGATATAGTTGGGATCACAGAGACATGGCTCCAGGGTGACCAAGGATGGGAGCTCAACGTTCAGGGATATTCAATATTCAGGAGGGATAGACATGAAGGAAGGGGAGGTGGGGTGGCGTTGCTGGTTAAAGAAGAGATTAACGCAATAGAAAGGAAGGACATAAGCTGGGAAGATGTGGAATCGATATGGGTAGAGCTGCGTAACACTAAGGGGCAGAAGACGCTGGTGGGAGTTGTGTACAGGCCACCTAGCAGTAGTAGTGAGGTCGGAGATGGTATTAAACAGGAAATTAGAAATGTGTGCAATAAAGGAACAGCAGTTATAATGGGTGACTTCAATCTACATGTAGATTGGGTGAACCAAATTGGTAAAGGTGCTGAGGAAGAGGATTTCTTGGAATGTGTGCGGGATGGTTTTTTGAACCAACATGTCGGGAACCAACTAGAGAGCAGGCTATTCTGGACTGGGTTTTGAGCAATGAGGAAGGGTTAATTAGCAATCTTGTCGTGAGAGGCCCCTTGGGTAAGAGTGACCATAATATGGTGGAATTCTTCATTAAGATGGAGAGTGACATAGTTAATTCAGAAACAAAGGTTCTGAACTTAAAGAGGGGTAACTTTGAAGGTATGAGACGTGAATTAGCTAAGACAGACTGGCAAATGACACTTAAAGGATTGACGGTGGATATGCAATGGCAAGCATTTAAAGGTTGCATGGATGAACTACAACAATTGTTCATCCCAGTTTGGCAAAAGAATAAATCAAGGAAGGTAGTGCACCCGTGGCTGACAAGAGAAATTAGGGATAGTATCAATTCCAAAGAAGAAGCATACAAATTAGCCAGAGAAAGTGGCTCACCTGAGGACTGGGAGAAATTCAGAGTTCAGCAGAGGAGGACAAAGGGCTTAATTAGGAAGGGGAAAAAAGATTATGAGAGAAAACTGGCAGGGAACATAAAAACGGACTGTAAAAGCTTTTATAGATATGTAAAAAGGAAAAGACTGGTAAAGACAAATGTAGGTCCCCTACAGACAGAAACAGGTGAATTGATTATGGGGAGCAAGGACATGGCAGACCAATTGAATAATTACTTTGGTTCTGTCTTCACTAAGGAGGACATAAATAATCTTCCAGAAATAGTAGGGGACAGAGGGTCCAGTGAGATGGAGGAACTGAGCGAAATACATGTTAGTAGGGAAGTGGTGTTAGGTAAATTGAAGGGATCGAAGGCAGATAAATCCCCAGGGTCAGATGGTCTGCATCCTAGAGTGCTTAAGGAAGTAGCCCAAGAAATAGTGGATGCATTAGTGATAATTTTTCAAAACTCGTTAGATTCTGGACTAGTTCCTGAGGATTGGAGGGTGGCTAATGTAACCCCACTTTTTAAAAAAGGAGGGAGAGAGAAACTGGGGAATTATAGACCGGTTAGCCTAACGTCGGTGGTGGGGAAACTGCTGGAGTCAGTTATCAAGGATGTGATAACAGCACATTTGGAAAGCGGTGAAATCATCGGACAAAGTCAGCATGGATTTGTGAAAGGAAAATCATGTCTGACGAATCTCATAGAATTTTTTGAGGATGTAACTAGTAGAGTGGATAGGGGAGAACCAGTGGATGTGGTATATTTGGATTTTCAAAAGGCTTTTGACAAGGTCCCACACAGGAGATTAGTGTGCAAACTTAAAGCACACGATATTGGGGGTAAGGTATTGCTGTGGATGGAGAATTGGTTAGCAGACAGGAAGCAAAGAGTGGGAATAAACGGGACCTTTTCAGAATGGCAGGCAGTGACTAGTGGGGTACCGCAAGGCTCAGTGCTGGGACCCCAGTTGTTTACAATATATATTAATGACTTGGATGAGGGAATTAAATGCAGCATCTCCAAGTTTGCGGATGACACGAAGCTGGGTGGCAGTGTTAGCAGTGAGGAGGATGCTAAGAGGATGCAGAGTGACTTGGATAGGTTGGGTGAGTGGGCAAATTCATGGCAGATGCAATTTAATGTGGATAAATGTGAAGTTATCCACTTTGGTGGCAAAAATAGGAAAACAGATTATTATCTGAATGGTGGCCGATTAGGAAAAGGGGAGGTGCAACGAGACCTGGGTGTCATTATGCACCAGTCATTGAAAGTAGGCATGCAGGTACAGCAGGCGGTGAAAAAGGCGAATGGTATGCTGGCATTTATAGCGAGAGGATTCGAGTACAGGAGCAGGGAGGTACTACTGCAGTTGTACAAGGCCTTGGTGAGACCACACCTGGAGTATTGTGTGCAGTTTTGGTCCCCTAATCTGAGGAAAGACATCCTTGCCATAGAGGGAGTACAAAGAAGGTTCACCAGATTGATTCCTGGGATGGCAGGACTTTCATATGAAGAAAGACTGGATGAACTGGGCTTGTACTCGTTGGAATTTAGAAGATTGAGGGGGGATCTGATTGAAACGTATAAAATCCTAAAGGGATTGGACAGGCTAGATGCAGGAAGATTGTTCCCGATGTTGGGTAAGTCCAGAACAAGGGGTCACAGTTTGAGGATAAAGGGAAAGCCTTTTAGGACCGAGATTAGGAAAAACTTCTTCACACAGAGAGTGGTGAATCTGTGGAATTCTCTGCCACAGGAAACAGTTGAGGCCAGTTCATTGGCTATATTTAAGAGGGAGTTAGATATGGCCCTTGTGGCTACGGGGATCAGGGGGTATGGAGGGAAGGCTGGGGCGGGGTTCTGAGTTGGATGATCAGCCATGATCATAATAAATGGCGGTGCAGGCTCGAAGGGCCGAATGGCCTACTCCTGCACCTATTTTCTATGTTTCTATGTTTCTATGTACCGTTGGAGGAGTGGTACAGTAAATCGATGCACAACATTTGCTGAGGGATCTTGCCAATCATTTCTTTGATAGGGATTCATTGGTGGGTTTGCTACTCCTCTGGTCTGCCTCACGGCTTCCACCTTCAGTTCTAAAGCACTGCCAAGCCTGTAGCTGACTTCCACCATTATGCTCACCGGCATCTTCTCGGATTCCCACTGGCTTCCAGTCTAGCGCAGCGATGCAGGTAGCAGCATTGCTGCCTGATAGCTACAGTGACCCAGGTTCAGTCCTGACCTTGGGAGTGACCCCTGCGGGGATTGCACATTCTCTCTGTGATGGTCTGGATTTTCTCCAACACCCCCAAGAGATGTAGGTTGGTAGGTGAATTATCCGCTGTAAATTGCCCCCAAGTGTATTGGTGAGTAGCAGAATCTGGAGAGCAGCTGATGGAAAGTGAGCATATTACTTCGACTTTAACCTGCTGTTCATCAGTTACAGTACCAAGCTTCGAAAGGACTAGAATATATATATATAAAAAAAAGATGTGATGTTGAGACTTTATAAAGGCCTCACTTGGAGTATTCTGAGCAGTTTTGGGCCTGTGATCAAGCAGGGATGTGCTGACATTGGAGAGGCTTCAAAGGAGGTTGACAAAAATGATTCTGGGATGGAAAGGCTTATCGTATGAGGTGTGTTTGATGGCTCTGGGCCTCTACTTAGTGGAATTCAGACGAATGAGGGTAACCTCATCGAAATGTTAGAAAAGCCACGAAAGAGTGGATATGGAGAGGCTGTTTCCTACGTTGGGAGACCTTAGGATGCAATCTCAGAGTAGAGGGTTGTCCTTTTAGAATGGAGATGAGGGGGAATTGAGTGGTACATCTGTACATGAGCAACAAGTCTCACCGCTTCAATAACCATTGCTTTGAATGTCCTCAAGTTCTTAACATACATGAGACCTTCCCCTGACTCTGCTCTGCTTGTTTTCAGTCAGTCTTACAGGATATTGATACAGATTTGAGAGACGATTTCTGCTGTAAGAGTCGGTCTAGGTTTCTTTCCAACAGATCTCCTGTTCCAAATGCTTTGCAGCAAAATTCTACCTTTATCCTATTGTTTTGTTTAGCACCAATATCATAACAACAGAAAGGTGTCTCAGGGAGCCCCAGGAAAGAATATCAACTGCCTAAACACACTTTAGTATCAGTCATGTGTAAGTTGTCAACAGTCCTTGGGATTGCGACACTGGAATTCCATGAGCTTGCTGCCCCCAAGGCTCTTTAATTCAAAGTTGTTTAGTGGTCAGTCATGTTCAGTTTTAGACCACTTTACTCCGCATTAAAATTGGAGCTACAATAATAAGCTCCACATTTCCAGTGCCCCACCACACTATGTCTCTCCTGTCAGACCAGAACCATCACAAAGGTCAGCCTTCAGCTTTAAGTCACAATGCCTGAAGCAACTGACAAAGATAAAAGCTGTGTGATTCTTAAACTGAGAATGTCTATTCTTTCCTAAAATCATGTCATTTAAAAAAAGTACGAAGTATTCTGCTTTAGAAAACTGGGTAACGTTTATCCATAAAGCAATATGCTTGAATTAGAAAGGCCTCTAACGATCAACTCACAAGAAAGTAAAGAGGCATTGCCCTGTTGCAAAACAACTCAATATGGAGTGAAGTAAAGATTCATCTATTTCTGTCTCTGCTTCTATCAAGAATGTGAACTCCCAGCTTTCCAACGGGATCTTTGCACCTTTGTTTTGATGTATGGTTCCATCCCACCACACCCAATCCAAATGCAGATCCAGCTTGCCCTTCAACCTCACCAGTCTGAAACAAAATAATGACTAGTTGCTCACTGAACAAGATTTATGAACCACATTTATCCTGAAACGGTGTTATTTAAATGGCCAACACTCAAATGGGATGATTTATTATCACCTCACACAGAAACCTAGACTACTTTGTTTGCAAAGGTAAAGGTCACAGGGACTTCTGGCCTCCAAGTTTCAAAATCATTACGGCCTGTTGCAGCTGACGACCTCACCGTTCGCTGCTCATTCCTGCGTTAGAGAGGTCACCCAAACTCCACACTCAAGGACAAGGACTTCGTCTGTATTTCTTTCAGCCAATGGGAGCAGGCAGACTGACTGCAGGGAAAGCTAAAACACGTGCAGGAATTCATAGACTACACTCAGGCCAGTCCATGTTGCAGATGATTCAGCTGCTGGGCCACAGCTCTGGTAGCTTGTGCGGAGTTCGCCATATTCTCCCTGTGATCATATTGGTTTCTTCCCAATCCTCCCCTTGTATCCCCAAATTCCAAAGACCTGGTAGATTAAATGGCCACCGTGACCTACCTCTGGTGTAGGTGTGTGACAAGATCTGGATACAGTTGATGGAAATGTGGGAAGAATAGTTTACAGGGAAATAAATAGGAAAATGGGATAATAGTGAGCTGGCATAGACTTGATGGATTGAATGGTCTCAATCTACACCATAATAAAATGTGGAAATATTATTAGCTCTGAAGGGTCTTCATAGCTAATCCTGCAAAAGGAGAATGCCTTCAGTGGGCACTGCTCTGCACCAGCCTATCCAGGTCTCACTGACGTCCTGCGAGCATTCTCTCCCACACCCATCCATCAATGCAGCGCTCAACCATAAGTAGCCGCACACTCCTGTGGCTGAAGGAGTGCTGACTGCTTTGTGATATATTCTTCAAGAAGCCTACTGCTGAGATCTCAGTCTGTAAGCTAAGAACTGATAGGTTTAAGTTTGTCATATTGGAACTGAAACCACATGACTTTACATAAATGTCTATAAAACATCACAGGTACGCATTATGATTTCAATGGGACATCTATAAAAATCCATTAAATAGACCAACAATTTTGTTTTAACAATATTAAACAGTCAGAAGGTCATGTCTTAACCCATTTGTCATTGTTAGCTCACTGTTATGTGTAGCTTCTTTTGGAAAAGTTGCAACTTGGAACATGCATAACTTAAAATAAATATATTTGCGACTAATGGAATGACACAGAGATTTAATATTCCAAAACAACTTACAAGGAGAGTCATCCAGAACGAAGTCGGGGTCACTCTCCTGTCCTCGTCTTTTGCTTCTAGACTCTTGATCATCTAAAGTATGTAACAACACAATTAATAACCCAAAATAGCAAAACACCAACAAATCACTACAACAAAAACTTGTCCTTCCTATTGCAACCTGCTAACGCACTACAGGAAAGGAGTGCAAAAAGTGCTTGCAATAAAATATGCCAAAACCGCCACAAATTACGAGCCACAATGCTCCCACATAATGAAATCAATTTGTTAAAAACGACTATATAATTTCCCTTCATATGGTGAAGAGAATGATGATTTTCAACTTACTTTTCTTTGCCATTTATGAAATCAATCAACTGCACTCCAAATTGTTGTCATTATTAAAACAACAGGATCCAAAATCTCCCCAAAAAAAATCACTCAAAAGAATTTGATCAGGAAATGCTAAAATAGAAATTAAGCCTTGGTTTAACTTGTTATCTGCTAAACCAATAAAGAGCACCAGTCCAACGCTGCCAACGTAGTTTTGCAATTGGGTGATGTAATGTGTGTCCCAGTATCTTTCACTTAGCTGCTCAAGTAATTCTAAGATCATGTTAAATCAGAACTAATAATACTCTCCAGGAATTACTTATTCCTGTTTATGCCAGTCAAAGAGACATGTTGTTAATTCTGCGGTATCCTACACCACAGTCTTAATTTTTCTTAAGCTTGAGAAGTAAACATGGTTACTAAAATTTAACGGAGAGTACAAACCCTTAAAACAGGAGGCACTGCTAAAGCAGAGTGAATGAGGGAACCGTGAAATAAATGTTTGCTCCAAAAATGGTTAAAAATAGCCCTCAAAGTTGGTACCATTTTTGATTTACTAATGGACAAGGTGCGAATGTAGAATGGAAAATTCCAAGTGCATTCAGTTTAGAGTCCTCGAGCGTTTTGCTGTCAGTAATTAAAAAGAAAAGAAAGTTCAGATGCTGGAAAAGATACCTGGAGGCAATCAGAAACTAATGCTTCAGGTCAATGACCATTAAGATGAACTGGAAAAGTGAGAAAACTTCCGTTGCAGAGAAGGGTTAAAGTAGAGAAAATTAAAGAATTGGATGTGATACAGAGCGTGACTCACAAGAGTGACCCTGAACTTCCTGTTTTCTGTCACTTTAATTTTCCCCTTTATCTTTCCGTCCAGATGAAAGTTCTCCAACAAAAAATTCCACAGATGCTGCTTAACCTGGTGAATTACACTGGCAGTTTTTTTTTGCTCCAGCACTTAGCATCTGTAGTCTCTTATAACTCTATTTATCCAACTTTATTTCATAAGACACCAGTGATTTCAAGGACTAGCCTTACAGATCATGTCCAAATTGCTTCCAACACGTTAACAGATAGCCTTAAATAAGGAGACCAGAACTGTACATAAAAGAGCATAAGACATAGGAGCAGAATTAGGCCATTCAGCCCATCAAGTCTGCTTTGCCATTTGATCATGGCTGATTTATTTTTCCTCACAACTCCATTTTCCTGATTTCTCCCATAACCACTGACATCCTTACTAATCAAAACCCGATCAACCTCCACTTCAAATATAACCAAAGTCTTGGCTCCACAGCCAAGTGTAGCAATGAATTCCACAGATTCACCTTGCTCTGGTGAAAGAAATTCCTCCTCATCTCTGTTCTAAAGGGACCCCTTCTAGTCTGAGGCTGTGCACTCTGGTCCAAGACTATCCCACTATTAGAAACATCCCCTCCGTGTCCGCTCCATCTAGACCTTTCAATATTAGGTAGGATCGATAAAATCCCCCTTCATTCTTCTTAAGACAAGTGAGTACAGGGCCAGAGCCATCAAACATTAACCCTTTCGTTTACATGGTAATTTTTGTTAACACTTTCATTCCCGGGATAATATTCATTTACACTTTCATTCCCGCAATCATTCTTGAAAAACTGCCTGTGGAATCTCTCCAAAGCCAGCACAAAACACAGAACAAGACACTTGTGGATGACTGTGTCCACATAAAATCATTCAAGGTATTCCCAGTCAGAAGCCCTGGATGAACCAGGAGACCCATTATCTATTGAGGGCTACATCAGTGGCATTCTCATATGGTGACTGAGGAAAGTACAAGAGGTGCAGGTACGACCTCCAGAAATCCATCTCACATTCAAAGTGCCAATTCTGGGCCAAACCTTGAATCAGAGAAGGATGCTCGACAACTGTGGCATGGCTTGAAAGCTATCAACTCCTACAAAGTAAAACCAAGCGACATATGTGACAATAAGGTTTTGCTCCCAGATGAGTTCAATGCCTTTTATACTCGCTTTGATAGACAGAACATGGAGGCACCTTCACGAACTCTCACAGGCACGTACGACACTGATTGCAAGTCTCTGAGGCTAACCTCAGAGCATCCTTCAGGATGCTGAACCCACAGAAATCAACTGGCCCTGACGGAGCACCTGGCCAGTACCAAGGACCTGTGCTAATCAAATGGCTAATTTACTGAGATCTTTAACCTCTCACTTTAACAGTCTGAGGTACCCACCTGCTTCAATCAAGCTTCAATCATAATGGTGCCCAAGAAGAACGTGGTAATCTGCCTCAATAACTATCATCCAGTATCACTTACATCCACTATGAAGGGCTTTGAGGTTAGTGATGAAACATATCAACTCTTACCTGTGGAGGGTCTTGAATTCACTCCAGTTTGCCTACTGTCACATCAAGTCAACAGCAGATGCCATTTCATTGGCTCTTCATTCAACCCCAGAACACATGGACAGTAAAGATGTATACACCAGGAAGTTTTTATTTAACCACAGCTCTGCATCGATGCTATAATCCCTTCAAAACTAATCAATAAGATCCAAGATCTTGGCTTCAATAACTCCTTGTGCAACCGGATGCTTGATTTCCTCACTTGCAGACCATCATCAGTTCAGATTGGCAACAACATCTCCTCAACAATCTCCATCAGCACAGTTACACCACTAGGCTGTGAGCTAAGCCCTCTGCTCTACTCACCTTATCATTATGACTGTGAGGGTAATTATAGCTCCAATGCCATATTTAAGTTTGTTGTTGGCTGAACGAAAGGTGGTGACAAATCGGCACAAAGGAGAGAGAATGAAAATCTGGTTGAATGGTGCCACAACAACAACCTCTCACTCAATGTCAGCTGAACCAAAGAGCTGATTATTGAGTTCAGGAGGAGGAGACTGGAGATTCATGAGCCAGTCCTCATTTGGGGATCAGAGGTCGAGAGGGTCAGCGTTTCAGAGGATTTGTCCTGGTCCAGTATGTAAGTGCCATTACGAAGAGGGAATGGCAGCAGCTCTACCTTCTTAAATGTTTGAGAAGATTCGGCATGTCATCTGAAACTTTGACAAACTTCTATAGATTCCTGATGGAGAGTATCCTGACCAATTGCATCACAGCCTGCTGAAAACAGAAATGCTCTTGGATAAAATAGCCTACAAAATGCGATGGACACAGCCCAGTTCAACACAGAAAAAGCCCTCGCCACCTTTGAGCACATCTATAAAGAGCGCTACCTCAAGAAAGAACATCGATCAAGGACACCAGCATCCACACAATGCTCTGTTCTCACTGCTGTCATCAAGAAGCAGGTACAGGAGCCTTAGGTCCCACATCACTAGGTTCAGCAACAGTTATCACTCCTTAACCATCAGGCTCCTGAACCAGAGGGCTTAACTTCACTCACCCCAACACTGAATTAATTCCGCAACCTATGGACTCACTTTCAAGGATTCAAAAACTTGTTTTTGCAATATTTATTACTTATTTATGTACTTATTATTATTTTGTTTTTTTTCTTTTTGTATTGACACAATTTGTTGTCTTTTGTACATTGGTTACTTCTCCATCTTTGTGTGTACATTTTCATTGATTCTATTTTTTATCTTTGTATTTACGGGGAACGCCCTCAAGAAAATTAACCTCAGGGTAATAAATAAAATATATGTCCTTTGATAATAAATTTACCTTGTACTTTGTATTTGCTACCTTGGATTTGGAGCCCAAACTGCTCACAATACTCCAAGTGTGGTCTGACCGATGCATTTTAAAGCCTCAGCATTACATCTTTGCTTTTATATTCTAGTCCTCTCAAAATGAATGCTAAAATTGCATTAGTCTTCCTTACCACTAACACATCCTTCAAGTTAACCATTAGGGAATCCTGCATTAAGTCGCATTGCACATCTGATTTTTGAATTCTCTCCCCGTTTAGAAAATAGTTTGTTACTTCCTGTTATGTCACTGGCGTTTAGGGCAGCAATGAAGGTCCTCCATCTCTGTCTGTCCTTGGCAAAGACTCAGGAATATCAGTCACGGTTGTTAGCCCTGAACTGAACCCCCGAACCTGGTGGACTTCTCTCAGTCTGACATCTACCCTTTGACCTCTTTGGCAAGAGTGACACTACCAAGAGTCAAAGCACAAGGCCCCGACTCCAGCCAATATAACTCTCTGGGTTATTGAGGCACGCAAGTCTCCAAGCCCCTTCAAAAGTGTTGTGGTCCTCTTGGAGGTCCAGAAAACAGTCTATGCCTTTATTCCTTCTACCAAAGTGCACGACCATACACTTCCTTACATTGTACTCTATCTGCCACTTTTTTTTGCCCATTCCCCTAATCTGCCCAAGTCCCCTGCAGACACTACCTGCCCCTCCACCTATCTTTGTATCACTGACCACGAAGCCATCAATTCTGTCATCTGCATCATTAGCATGCAACATGAAAAACAGTGGACCTAACACCCGCCCCCGCAAAACAGCACTGGTCACTAGCAGCCAACTGGAAAAGGCTCCCTTTATTCCCACTCTTTGCCTCCTGCCAGTATGCCAATCTTCTGTCCATGCTAGTATCTCTCCTATTTCCATCCTGTTTAGCAGCAACACCTTGTCAAAGGCCTTCTGAAAATCCAGTTAATTAACACTCACTGATGATCTCACTAATGTAGCTGAAGCATTACCTCTCTACCTTTGCATTCAGTTAGCCCAGCATGCAACTGCAATAGTCTGTCAGCTTTGCCAACTACGTGTAGTGCCTGCTACTACTCTTCCACGACTAGTGCACTGATATACCCAGATCCCTCTCTCTATCTTGGAGCACAGTGGTTACAGTTGCTCAATGAGTCTCCAAAAACCTGCTCTTTTCATTTTAAAGCAGGCACAGCATAGCAGGTTATTCAGCAACCGTGGCAATTTACTGGTTCCACTCTTGGACCCTTCTCTGTGTTTATCCTCACCATATATTTATCCATTTGCTTCTTAAGGGACTCAATGAAACCTGCAAGCAATGAAGGTATTCCAAACACACACTCACTGCACAATAATGTTTTTCCTCATATCACGTGGACTTACTCTTCTCTTTTATTTCACACTTATGACCTCTAGTTCTCGGCCTCGTCTCACCATGGGAACAGTCTCCCACCATCCACTCTGTGCAACCCCTTTATCATTGATAAACTCCTATTATGTCTTCCCTCCGCTTTCCCTGAGGAAATCAATTTCAGCATGTTCAACCTATCTCAGTCACTGCAGCCCCTCATCCCAGGAATCACTCCGGTGAATTGTCTCTGGGTCCTCTCCAGTGCCCCCACATCCTTTCTATTTGTGATGACCAAAAATGCTTCAGCAGAATTTGGACCAGGGCTTTATAAAAGTTCAATATGACTTCCTTGCTTTATATACTGTATACGTCAACCCATAAAACATAACTAACCATTTTCTCAAAATGACCTGAACTTCCACAAACTTGTGCACCCATTTTCCTGGCTCCTTCCATTCCTGCGCCCCTTTCAGAACTGTACCCTTTGTTCAATATTGCTTCTCTTTATTCTTCCTATCAGAAAGCATCACCTCACATTTCTCTGGATTAATCCTCATCTGCAACTCACCTTCCTATTGCATCAGCCTGTTTATACCCTGTTGGAGTTTATCACCAGCATCGCAGTTCAAAGCACTGCCAAATTTTGTTTCATCCAATTGTGGCTTGCACCCCAAATGTACAAACGTTTGTAGGTCATTAGTATAGACAGAGAAAAATGATCCAAACACCAACCCCAGGGGATTGCCACTATTCACCTTCCTCTGGTCTAAAAAACAACCATTCGTCACAGTCCTCTGCTGCCTGCTAATAGCTATCTTGCATTCTTAATTACCTGCAAAATCTGCATACCACTCTGCATTTGAAACCATGTCATAACAGTTGAGGATTTAAATCAGAGCAAGAAGCTACATATGGAATGAACAGGTATATCCATAAAACTGCTATATTGCCATAAAATCTGCCTAGTTCACTAATTCATCTTCAAGAGAGAGAATTTACCACTTTTACAAGGTCTGGCTCTGCTTCTCCCTCCAATTTCATGACTGTTGTATTCAATTCTCCCAGTAATAAATAATATATATCTTTTAAATTTCTCTAATTATTTAACACAAAACATAGAACAGTACAGCATAGGACCAGGACTTTTGGCTCATGATGTTGTTAAACTGATGACACCTAATAAATCTAATCCTTCCTGCCTGCACAAGGCAAGACCCCTCCGGTCTCTGCATATTCATATGCCTAAGAGCCTCTTAAATGCCTCTGTTGTATCTGCCTCCAACTCATTTCAGGCACCCACCACTCTCTGTGTAAAATAAAAACTTGCCCAGCACACCTTTAAACTTTTGAGTAACACACACAAAATGTTGGAGAAACTCAGCAAGTCAGGCAACACCTATAGAGGGAAATTTAGTCGACACTTTGGGCCGAAATTATTCATCAGGACTGCTCCAGAGGAAAACCTCTTAATTATTTGCTATCTCTACATACCAAGCATTTGCAAATTGTGCACGGTGACCCAGATCCCTCTGCAGATTAAAGCTCTCACATCTCAATATAATAAGCTTCTTTATTATTCATCATCATTAAAATGGTCAATTTCATACTTTCTACGTAACGATCTCTTTGCTGAATCATTGCCTGCTCAGTTAACGGATCAGTATCCCTTCTCACCTTCTACTGGTCTCCTCACAAATCACGTTACCATCTTTCTTTGCATCATCAGCAAGATTTAAGCAACCATACCACTGGCACCATAATCTAAATTATTCATACAAATTAGAAATAGTTGAGGCCCAGCGCCAATTCCTGAAGATCACTGCTTGTTAGTGATTGCTAACTAGAAAATATTAATTTATGCCAAACTTCTATCCACACCAATATATTACATCGAAATATAGAGATCTACAGCACATTACAGGCCCTTCGGCCCACAATGTTGTGCTGACCACATAACTTATTCTAGAAACTGCCTAGAATTACCCTACCACATAGCCCTCTATTTTACTAAGCCCCAAGTACCTGTCTGAGAGTTGCTTAAGTGACCCGATTGTATTCACCTCTACCACTGTCACTGGCAATGCATGCCACACACCCACCACTCTCTGTGTGAAAAACTTACCTCTGACATCCCCCTTGTACCTACTTCCAAGCACCTTAAAACTATGCCCCTCATAGTAGTCATTTCAGCCCTGGGAAAAAGCCTCTGGCTATCCACATGATCAATGCCTCCCATCATCTTATACACCTCTATCAGGTAACATCTCATCCTCTGTCGCTCCAAGGAGAAAAGGCCAAGTTCACTCAACCTATTCTCATAAGGCATGCTCTCCAATCCAGGCAACATCCAGAGAATCACCTTCATTACTCTCTGAAACAAAATTTGAAACAGTACTTTATTAAATGTCTTCTGAAAATATACATATATACATCAACTGGTCAAGTTTTGTCTATAGCAAATATTACTTCTTCAACAAACAACCGCAGATGACATCCTTCTGCCTTTATTAGTCAAGGCATCATGAATCAGGAAGTTACTATATGTTGTAGCTTTATGACACTCTGGTAAGGCAACTTCTGGAGTATTGTATTCATTTCTGCTCACCCCAATTATTGGAAGGGTGAGGAGGCTTTGGAGGGCATTCAGAAGAGGCTTGCCAGAGCAATAAAAGGCCATGTGCTATAAGGAGAAGTTGGAGAAAATTGTTTTTTCTGAAGGAAGTTTATAAGATTGTGAGAGGCACTGGAGGAGGAGACAGTCACTATCCTGTTTCTCGTATCAAAATGTCTAAAACTAGAGGGTATGCATTTATGGTGAGAGGGCTAAGTTTGAAAGAGATGAATGGATATGTTTTTTTAAAATCACACAGAGTGGTGGGTGTTTACCCCAGCTCTGCCGGGGTGATACTGCAGGCAGATATGACCAAGGCATTTAAAAAGCTCGCAGATAAGCACATGAATGTGCAGAGAATGGAAGGCTATGGACAGCGTGTAGGCAGAAGAGACTAGTTTAGTTCAATGTTGAAACACTAGTTAATTATTTTGGCACAACGTGGTGGACTGAAGGGCCTTCTCCTATACTGTACTGTACTATGTGCTAACAATAAACCACTCAGGCCAGTTCAGTGGCGCTAGTGTGTGGAACAGCATCACATACTGAGACAGCGCTGACAAACTACTCTCTGCATCAGCTCCACTTGTCAGGCTCTATGGGAACTGTACACTCCTCTGCTGGGAAAAGGGTTAAAAAAAAACTAAATGATGGATATGTCAGCAAGTCCACCAGCAACTAACTCTCTGCACCTGACTATGAGAATCTTATCCCCTTGGAGCTCCAGGTAAACATATAGAAGCACACACACACACACACACACGTGCGCGCACATACACTTCTTTTACAAGGAATATGGCTTTACTTCATTATAAATTATAAATCATAATAAATAGCTAGATATTGCTTCAGTCAAACATTGTTAATGGAATCATAAGAGATATACATATCATGGACACAGGCTCTTCGACCCACTGAGTCTGTGAGGATGATCAGACACCCATTTACCTTCATCACATTTGATTCTCTCAACATCGCTGCTAACTCTCCCCAGATTCTACCATTCAAGTGGCCCAAATAACATACCAACTCACAGGTCTCTGAGATGTGGAAGGAAGCCAGAGTACCCGGAGGAAACCCACAAGGTCACAGGGAGAACACACAAACTCCTTTCAGATCACACCCTACCTACATCAGGACAGACACTGGTTGGCTGGAACTAGCTGCTCCACTGTGCAAGGGTTATTGCTGCACGCGATAGCAATTATTCATTTCCACAGAAATAAAAACACCTGTTGAAAGTGAGATTTTTTAAAAAAAAATATGTGAACTGCACAAGGAATTGTGCATGTCTTATAGTTTTTTTGTATTCCTTATTTTTCATATAACATGTTGCATTTAGATATTAGTAGGCGAGGGGAAGTATGAATCCAATCAGAGTAAATTGAGTTATCACCTCCATGAAGGTAACTGAGCATACTGAGGTGATTAAAGCATTTCCTGAAAGGATGTAATGGCTGTGCTGGGTGGCATCAGAGTGAAACAACAGAATTTGCAGAACAGAGTTCAAAAGCTGAGGCTTCCGCTTTCAGTAGGGTTTCACTATTTGGGGTCCAAAGACACCTCAGTTAATGGTAAAGGTCCTTGGCATAAAAAAGGTTGCGAACCCCTGCTTTAGAATGAAGGAGGATGAGAGGACATTTCAATTCAATTCAAGTTTAATTGTCATTTAACCGTACATGAATACAACCAAACGAGACAGCGTTACTACAGGGTCAAGGTGCAAAGATACATTACCTACAGTCACACACAGTAAGCACATACAAGATTACAATCACGTAATAAGAGTCCCGATGCCTACCTTGCCCCCACCCTCCCCATTCCCCCCGCAATGCCATGGCTTGATGAAAGCAAGTCAACAAACCAGTATAGAATAGCAGCATAAAATATGATGCAGAATATGTGTGTATACTGTATATATAGTCAAGACCCTCTCCACAGCCCACCAATATCATCGGTTGACTGGCTCCCGACGCCCACTAGGTGACACCATGGCTTTGAGTCCCAGTCTTTGCCCCAACATCTGCTAGGCGACACCAAGGCGTTGAGGCCCAGTCATCGCACATATAGAATATTAGTATGAACACAACCAGACAAATATATATGTATATAGCCCAGACCCCTCAATCCATTTGAAATCTGCTGTCACCACAACTGCGCTACACTGCTCCCGGTAGAGCGCAATGGCTCGGCCGCCTCTCCTCCAGTAGCTGAAAAGCCAGAGTCCCCACATCTTGAGGCCTGAGTCCATTGAGTGCTGCTAAAAATCTGCAGTCTGCCACAACAGAGCTCGCCTTCTGCCAAACGAAACTCTGTGGGGGAGGGGGCATCTCTGACTCTGTTCTGGACATCGAGCCACACCAGTGACCCGGTGAAATGCAATGGCTTCGTCCCCTCACTTCGGGCAGCTGCAAATGGCGGCACTGTGACTTCAGGCCTAGTCGTTGCTACGACCAGGAAATAGGCCCCCTCCATCCGCTCCTGCTCGCATCCAATAAATTAGCAAATCCAACTTTGGCGTACCAGGTTAACAATGTCCAAAGGGGTCTTACGATCACAAGAAAAGCAGCCATGGCGGCCACTTGCTATTTGACTGCAAGTCTCCATCGACTCAACTCAGGCAGTAGCATGTTGCACAGCTCTTTCATTATCTCCACCAGCGAGCAACACGTTGATGGTGTAGACCTGCAGTCCTTTGAGTTCTTACTGTATAACACGATCTTGCCACCATTACATACACGTCTAAATACAAGGGGTGATTGATAAGTTTATGGCCTAAGGTAGAGGGAGTCAATTTTAGAAATCCTAGCACATTTACTTTTCCACATAGTCCCCTCCTACATTTACACACCTAGTCCAGCGGTTGTGGAGTATACGGATCCCTTCTTTGAAGAAGTCAGCGTCTTGGACCTCCAGAAAGTGGTCCACAGCAGGGGTGATTGATAAGTCAGTGGCCTAATTTAGAAGGGGATGAGTTATACAGCTCTCGTTACATGCATGTGCAGTTCAACTCTTTGAGTGATTATGCAGAAAGTTTGAAGTTAATAACTCATCTCCTTCTACCTTAGGCCATGCTCCATGCTGGACTAAGTGTGTAAATGTAGGAGGGGACTATGCTGAAAAATAAATGTGCTAGGTTTTCTAAAGTTGACTCCTTCTACCTCAGGCTACGAACTTATCAATCACCCCTCGTATAACGGTAGCACCTTTTGTTGACCCCGTAGAAGCCGTTGCGACCACTCGTGCCACCATCTTGCCAGAGCGATTTGACAGAGAGGTAGAAGATTATAAAGACACAGATAGAGTGGACAGCCAGCATCTTTTTCCCTGGGGTGGCAATGGCTAGTACTAGAGTACATTATTTTCAATGAGTGGAGAAAAGTTTAGGGAAAGTGTCAGAGGTAGTACGTTTTTTCTTACACAGAGAGTGGTAAGTGCCTGCATGCACACTGCCAGGATTGGTGGTAGAGCCTAATACATTAGGGACATTTGACAGACTATTAGATAGGCACATGGATGAAAGAAAAATGGAGGGTTATGGGCTATGTAGAGGGAAGGGGGTAGATAGATAATGGAGTATGCTAAAAGGTCGGAACAACATTGTGGGCTGAAGGGCTCCCACTGTTCTATATAGAAAGTTTGAAGTTGACCATTTGTTCCAGCAAGGAAAGGTGCATACTCAGGACATTAATGTTCTGCTTCTACATACTGTAAATTCATACCAATGAGGTGAGAATGAAAGCAGATATGATTAGCCAAGAAACTGGATTTAATCAGTACTGCCATTGTACTCCCTGTAGTAGCTCCTGGCTCTTGTGCCTGTGGCTGCTCGTGTAATGAGTAATTCTGAAAGGCACCAGGATGACAAATAATTACAGACCTTAATTTATTACTGAGCACCCATCACTGCTCCTTACGCAGAAAGCAACAGGCCTGCAGTCCTTGTGCAGAAACTATTACACTGCCACAGCTTTGCGAGTCTAAAATAAATCAGCACCCATTCACTTCAAAACAATTGGAGCCGCACTGTTCATAACGACTAAGCAATATCAGCAACGTGCCCACCAGTCACAAAACATCACTCCTGTTAAGGAGGATTATGATATAAACTAGACACAAATAGTTCTGGTTAGATGCTGGAATCCCATTCACTGCAAGATTTGGCATGGCACCTGTTGTGTGGATTTCCAATGACACTGACAGTGTACCTTTTGAAATCTAAATTCTCATAGCAAATCATTAAAAGGTCTAAGTGTCAGTGATAAACAAACAGGGTGGATTTCCAAACCCTTACCTTCAATAGCTTATTCAGATAAATGTGGACCAGACATGCTTAACACTGTCCCATGAAATCCATATCCTCTCTCGTGGGCACATGGCAGGTTTGGATTGCAGCCATAAATGAGCAGCCTTCTCTTTGGCAGTGGGAAAGGGACATGCTTGATTTTCTCAGATTATTGTAAAGAGAATCATTAGGTAATAGGAAGGTCACCTCAGGAAGATGTTGAAAAGCTTGCACTGGGTCCCTTCTTTGATCAGATGGTCCCCAGACATCTGGCAAAAAACACATCCCTGTGCTCCTATCCCCATCCTTTACCCAGAAAGATTACTCTTTAAGATCATTCTGCACAATAATTAGTAGACTGTACATTTGTGCACTGTTGTTATGAGAATTAATTTAAGTGAATTCAGCAAAGGTTAATTTGCATATAATGCCACTCATGTGTAGGAGCGTTATAATCTAAATCTAATTCCAAAGCTGGGAAACTGCAACTGTTCTTAATGCCCATTCACCCAGTTTGTTGTTTACCTTGTTGCACCAATGTAGAAGAATATTTTATGGAGATTTTTTTAAAATCAGCCTTGTTGCAGATTGCCTGAAGCCTCCTGTTTCTGAGCACCTCCTGTAAATGTTAATAGCTGTACCTGACCATCAGTAATAATCTCACCATCTCACACAGTACGGCATTCAGTATGAGTCACATTCAATTACTACCGTGGCCCAGGGCACAGACCTTTACATACTCCATCAGTGACCAAATCAGAGGTTTATAAAAGCACTGGGCTCAAAGTCCTACAGTAATCTATACCAGCTGTAAATGAATACATTCCACACAAATTGCTTCTGGCTGCAAACAACGAATCAAGGGAATTGTAAATCATCAACCTTCATTAGTGGATGACGATTGAATGGTCACCGAGAAGGCCTGTGGGCTTTGTTGTTAATCACTATTTCAAATGCTGGCCAAGGTCAACCCACCTTCTTCTTCTTCCTGAGGAGAACTTTGACCCCATCCACTGACACCATTATATTCACCTTCTTCTTCTTAATGTTCTTGGCCTTGAATTCATACTGAAATAAAAAAGATGGAAGAGTTCTGTAAAACATTTGCAAGTTGATGCTATTCTTAGACAAAAAGAAGAAAGTAAAAGATTTGAAGAAAGTTATCATCTTTTCCTTTGGTTTAAAGAAACCTGTGAAGTCTACCCTCCACCCTATCACACCTCCCTCTCTTTGCAAAGGATAACAAGCAGATTAATTTGTAATAAATCATGTGCAAGTTTGGCAGGTCTGACTCCTCTGGGGACATTGGGTGAAGACATCTACCCCACTGTTAGACTGAGAAAGGCAATATCACACTATATGACCATCACTTGCTTAGCAACAGCCACTTCAGAGACTTAGGGAGATTCGGCATGTCACCAAATACTCCAACCAACTTGTACAGATGCAGTGTAGAAGGCATCTTGATGGCTTGCATCATGGCGTAGTATGGCAGTTCCAACACTCAAGAACACAAGAGGTTGTGGAGAGTAGTGGAGCAGTGGACCCTCCTTACTACTGAAAGCAGCCACATGAAGCCGAGCCACAAGAAGCCAGCATCAATCATCAAGCACCCCCACTATTCAGGTCATGTTCTCTTACACTGTTACCATCAGACAGGAGGTCCCATACCAGCAAGTTCAAGAACAGCCATATTCATATAACCATCAGGATTACGCACCTCCCTGCACAATCCTATTCCCCCCTCAGCAATGGAACACTACAGACCACCTTGTGCACCAGCATGGGCTTGCTTTTAATGATGTTCTTGCACTAATGTCTTATTTTTCATGGTCTTTCCCATCAATGTCTTGTAAAATTTATGTACACAAATGTCCGTTGTGTTTTGATGCAACTGCAAGAAAGTTGAACTTGAATAAACTTGACTTGAACCAAGCACATACTAAGAGGCCATTCAAATCTGACCTCATAATAATGGCCTGTCCAATACTGTACTATTCGTTGTTCTGAATCTGAAACTTGCTGCCAGACGTGGTGTTGGAATCAGATACATTTAAGAAGCATTTAGACAGACACAAATGCAATACTGTGCAAAAGCCTTAGGCGAGAAAATACATAGCTAGGGTGCCTGAGGCTTTTGCACAGTACTTTATATAGGTTAAAGTAGGAAGGTGGTTGGGAAACAGAAATAAGACTACTTAAAATCACAAACAAGAGAAAACCTGCAGATGCTGGAAATCCAAGCAACACACACAAAACGCTGGAGGAACTTAGCAGGCCAGCCAGCATCTATGGAAAAGAGTTCAGTTGATGTTTCGGGCCAAGACCCTTCCTGATGAAGGTTTTCAGCCCGAAACGACAACTGCACTCTTTACCATAGATGCAGCCTGGCCTGCTGAGTTCTTCCAGCATTTTGTGTGTGTTGATAAGAGTACTTAGCTTTGTATTAGCTCAGTAGTATTCCAGTAACTGGAAAGACATAATATACAATACTGTGCAAAAGTCTTAGGCACCCTAGCAATATGTGCCTGAGGATAAAAGGACAAGACATGAAAGGGTATGGTCCCAATTGCAGGCAAATGAGATTAGTGCAGGTGGGCATAAAGGGGGTTGAAGGGCCCACTTCTGTGTGATTAAACTCTATGAGTGACGGAGTTACCCAGCAAATTGCTGATTGATCCAGATTAGAAATTTTCCCAGTTCTATCATGATTTTCATTGCAGTAGTATAGTACAGTATATAGTATAGAATAGTAGTATAGTAACTACAGTTGTTCGTTCGTTCTGTATATGCCATGTCTACGATGTGGGCGATCATAGTCGTTCTACGACCATGATTGTTCTTGACAAATGTTTCAACAGAAGAGGTTTGTCATTGCCTTCTTCTGGGCAGTGTCTTCACAAGACAGGTAACCCTAGTCATCATCAATACTCTTCAGAGGTTGTCTGCCTGGCATCAGCGGTCGCATGACCAGGACTTGTGATATGCTCCGGCTGCACCTGCTCCCGTGGCTTCACATGACCCTGATCTGGGGTTAGCGGGGTGTGGCTAAGCCAGTAATACACCTCGCCCAAGGGTGTCCTGCAGGCTAGCAGAGAGAAGGAGCGCCTTACACCTCCTTTGGTAGAGATATACAGTATCTTCACCCTACCACCGTGGAAGTTGTACTGACTGAATCGTAAAGGAAAGACTCAGCACCTTTTGTATTTCTATCTAGTAGACCCTGTTGGAAATACCAATAAGAGAATACAAAGTCGGTAGTAATAAAATATGAAAAGTGTTGTAGAGACCATGAGTTCCATTACTCCAACATACAAACGTTTGTAGATTGACTAATGGAGACACAGTCATTCAATGACTGAGTAGCAGAACCATAGTTAGAATGGCAGAGGTAACTGTCATTGCCTATAATTTCTTTAGTTTATTAGAAAAGAGGCGATCTCATTGAAAGACTTAAATTGTCCTTTGACTTGACAGCGCACGTAGAGAGCTGATGCTTCCCTTAATGTTTACAACCAGGCATCACCAACTCAAAGTAATAAGTTATCATCATGGAGTGAGATAAGAAGATTTAATTTTCATTAGTAAATCAATGGGAAATTTCCACCTAAGAAACTTAGTCACCTGAGTATGTTCAAAGCAGATTGATATATTTTTAAATATTAGGGGAATAAAGAGGTAGTACAGGAAAGTGCCTTATGATAAAAGATCAGCCAGGAACATAGTGAGTAGCAGAGAGGCGGGATGGCCAACTGTAGATTACAGATCAGAGCTCCCACGTCCTTACTGCTATGCGTCAAACAGAATGCATACAATACTCCCGATGCAGCCTGACCAAAGTTTTATACAGCTGCAACATGACTTACTAGTTTTTATACCCGATGCGCTGGCCAATGAAGGCGAGAATGCAGAATGCTTCTTTAACCCCCTACCAAGAGCACCTCAACACCCTTTTATACTTCCGTGCACTTAAGGACCAGACCATTTACTGTATTCTCTCCCCCTTCCTTTGTGCAACTTGTCCAGATTAAACTTCATTTTTGTTTATCCACCTGCATTTCCAACCAGTCTTTAACAACCAGCATCCCTTGATGATCTTCCTCATTGCACACAGCTCTGCCAATTTTTGTGTCGTCTGCAAATTTGCTTATCAGCCTACCACACTTTTGTCCAAATCATTAACACACATCACAAACAAGTCCCAACACACAGCCCTGTGAACCATCACTGGTCACAGACCTCCAGTCAGAAGAACACCCTTCCACCATTGTCCTCTGCCTTCGATTGCCTTGATAATTTTGAATCCAATCTACCAAATCTCCTTGGATCAATTTACTTTAATATTCTAGATCTGCCCACTATGAGGGAGCTTGTTAAATGCTTTACTAAAGTTCATCTGTTCAACGTCCACTGCCCTGCCCTTAGTTCAAGTTCAAGTTTATTGCCATGCAATCATACACATATATACCGCCAAGCACTCCTCCAAAAGTACACAACATAGTACATATAACTCATACATATAATACATAAAATGATACGAGACAACAGGGTGACCCATTGGGGCACCCATTGAGAGAAGGGTAGTGCAGTCTGATGTGACCAGAATGAACATTAAATTTTGCTGAATGCTATTGGTATCACTTTGCTTTGGAAACTGAAGTAGAAAACCTCAGTTTATTAAAGAAGAACGATGTGTAGCAAAGCAAATTTGTTTAACGAAGGACACTTTTGATGGCATCATTTCTGGTTTATCTGCCACCCTTGTGCCTCTCGTTGCCATTCTGGAGACGTGCAGTCCTTTCAGCCCCGTCTCTTCATCTCTTCTGCTGTTTGTTCTTTGTCTCTGATCCTGGAGATGTGCATTTCTCAGCTCCTTTGTCTCTTCCTCTCTCCTCCTTCTGTGCCTGTTTTTGTCATTCTGGAGACATGCAGCCCTTTCATCCCCCTGTCTCTTCATCTCTTCTGCTGTTTGTTGTTTGTCAACGCTACTGGCGTTCCATGGGTGATAAGACCTGGGTGGTGGCAGGGAATTCAGTAGTGTTATGGCCCGGGGGAAGAGACTGTTTCCCATCCTATCAGATCCTGTGCTAATGCTGCAGTTCCTCCTGACTGATATTAGGGGTCATAGAGATTGTTGGATGAATGAGAGGAATCATTGACAATGCTAATGGGCCTGCATATGCAGCACTCCTGATATCTTTGATAGGTGGAAGAGACACTCTGATGACCCTCCCAGCAGTCCCCGCAATTGTTTGTAGGGACTTGCAGTCAGATGTCTAAATTCCCGTGCCAGGCGGTGACGCGGCTGGTCGGGACGCTCTCAACAGTGCTCCTGTAAAAGTTCGTTAGAATGTGGGTAGGGGGAGAGCCTCACTCACCTCAACCCCCTCAGGAAGTGGAGATGCTGCTGTGTTTTCTTGGTTAAGATGGTTATGTTGAGGGGCCAGGTAAGATCATTTGTTATGTCAACTCCCAGAAACTTGGTATTTCTAACTCTCTCCAAGGATGAGCTTTGTGTATAGTGAGGAGTGGTCAGCCTGCCCTTTCCTAAAGTCCATACTCATCTCTTTGGTCTTCAGCAATAAACTTTGTTTCCTCCTCAAAAACACAGACAAGGCCTTCCCCACACAACCGTGTCTAGTATATAGAATGTACTAACACTATAACTGTAGAGACACAATAATACAAAGAATGTATACACCGGACGACATTATGAATGTAAAGAAAGCCACATACTGTTTTTGTAGACATTCAGAGGCCACTTTATTAATTACTTCCTGTACCTAATAAAATGGTCACTGCATCTACGTACATGGTCTCCTGCTGCCGTAGCCCATCCGCTTAGAAGTTAAACATGTTGTGCATTCAGAGATGCTGTTCTGCACACCACAGCTGTAATGAAGAGTTATTTGACTTCTGTCAGCTTGAACCAGTGTGACCATTCTCTTCTGACCTCTCTCATTAACAAGGCATTTTCACCCACAGAACTGCCACTCACTGAATGTTATTTTTTTGTTTTTCACACCATTCCCTGTAAACTCTAGAGACTGCTGTGCAGGAAAATCCCAGGAGATCAGTGGTTTCTGAGGTACTCATACCACCCCATCTGGCACCAATAATTATTCCACGGTCAAAGTTACTTAGATCACATTTCTTTCCATTCTGATACTTGGTCTAAACAGCAACTAAACCTTTTGACCTTTTTGGCATTCCTTGATTGCTGCCACATAATTGGCCGATTAGATATTTGCATTAATGAGGTGTACCTAATAAAGTGGCCACTGGGAGTATACATGATTAAAGTTTACTTTTGAAATTAAAAAGAAAGCCCCTGCATAGGTCAGTGTTAGTTCATCAGACCCTAAAACTAATTGTTTTAGGTAACCAACCCAAATAAGTTTTCTCCTTTTGAATTCCTTTCCTACCACTTTCAGTGCCCAAGTCCTCTTTGCCAATGAGTGCTGTAGCACTTTTAAGCAAGTCCTTTTAATCAGTTTGAAATGCCTGCACAGAGAGGACCCTACAACCATCATTAGCAATGAATTGGGAAAGTCTGTCTCATGCAGCTAAAGTGTAACCTTTAAATGAAAGTCAATTTACGTCCTTCATTGCTACGGATCAATGCACAGACATTTGGGAAATCTCAACTTCTCAGCACATTTTTGCCCTTTAAGCCTGTTCTGTTTATGGTGCGAATGTTTCTAGGAGGCACTTGAAAGAGTTTGATTTAAGTAAAAACTTTTACATGGACAAGTCACACTGATTATTTACTCCAAAGATTTAGAACTCCTTCGTTATTATTATTGATGATTTTTCAATTCTGCACAAATTACCCATAACCTTATAGTGAAACATCTGTTATACTGTGGTTTGCTAGTTAATTGTTTATATGTCCTCATCTGGCCTCAAACTTGGCTCATCATTTACTTCAGCAAATGAGCTGTAAAGAACAATAAGCCGCTCTTTCCACTGGTGCAGTCATTAACTCCAAAGCAAATATCTTTGCATGACACCAAGTAATTGGCAAATTTCAACAGCTATACGCGCAATTCAGGCAACTTTCATTTCAGTGCAGTTGCTTTCAAATCAAAACTATTTTGGGAAAGTTATGAACTTGGATTCAAAGGCATTTAGTTCTTCAAAGAGGCACTTTTCAAATGAGACTAAACGAAGCTTGTCTGCCTTCTCAAGAGGTTGCTAAACATCCTTCCTTCAAGCCACAGCAAGTATACTCTTTGGTATCTTGGCCGGAATTTACTCCTCAAGCAACATCAAAGAAACAGAGATAAGACCATGAGATATAGGAGCAGAATTAGGGCATTTGGCCCATTGAGTCTGCTGCACCATTTCATCATGGCGGATTCATTTCCCTCTCACCCCCAGTCTCCTGCCTTCTTCCCATAACCCTTCATGCCCTGACTAATCCAGAATCCATCAACCCCTGCTTTAAAAATATGCAATGATTTGTCCTTCACAGCCACCTGTGGCAACAAATTCCAGATTCACCACTCCCTGGCAAAAGAAATTCCTTCTCATCTTCATTCTAAATGGGCGTCCCTCTTTTCTGAGGCCATGTCCTCTAATTCTAAACTCTTCCCCCAGAAGAAACATCTTCTCTACATCTACTCTATTGAAGTCTTTCAACATTTAATAGGTTTCAATGAGATCCCCCCCTTCCCCATCATTCTTCTAAATTCCAGTGAGTAGAGGCCCAGAGCCATCAAACACTCCTCATTCGATAACCTTTTCAATCCCTGGAATCATTTTCGTGAACCTCCTTTGAACTCTCTCCACTGTGAGCACATGCTTTCTTAGATAAGGGGCCCAAAACTGCTCACAATACTCCAAGTGAGGCCTCACAAGTGCCTTATAAAGCATTAGTATTACATCCTTGCTTTTGTCCTCTCAAAATGAATACTGTGATCACATTTGCCTTCCTCACCACTGACTCAACTTGTAGATCTAGTCATTGTTACATTATTCATTGTGTGAGCTCACAGACTACAGCTATCATTACAACAGCAACCTTTCTCTGCCATGAAGTACATTGATCAGCCTTATTTGTCATACATACACTGAAATATTGAAACATGCGGTGAAATGCCTTGCTAGCATCAATGACCAAGCACAGTTGGGGGGTATGCCGGGGGGAGCCCACAAGCATGGCCATGCTTCTGGCGCCAACCTAGCATGCCCACGATTTACTAACGCTAACCTTAACCCATATGTCTCTGGAACGTGGAAGGACACTCGAGCATCTGAAGGAAACCCACAAAGTGATGGGGAGAACGTACTAACTCCCTGCAGAGAGCAGCATCTCGGTCACTGCCTCCGTAAAGCATTACACGAGCCACTTTGTTATCATGTTGTCCCAGATCATTTGAAATGCTACAACACTGTTAATGGCACAATAAAAAATGTAAGTCTTTTTCACCTGAGGCAGAGACTTGCAGGCTCATAGCACCCAGTTTGGAGTGAAACAAGAAGCATTTGCTGGGAAGAGTAAACAAGATGTTACAATTCCAAAAGGGGTACAAGAAGAAAGAAATCTTGTGAGAAGAGTTTTTGAAAAGTTGCAGAGCGGGTTGACAAACTGTTTGAAGAATCATGCATGATCCAACATAAATAGAAGCAGAGAAATGAGAAATCTTCTCACAAGATTTCTTTCCACTTGTACCCCTTTTAAAATTGTGACATCTTGTTTATTCTCCAAGAAAATGCTACTTGTTTCAGTCCATATTGGGTGCTGTGAGCCCTTAAGTCACTGCCTCAATTGAAGAGTAGGAGGAGCTTAAGATGGTGCCAGAAGTTTTTGCAGACCTGGACAACTTCTTCTAGTTCATCCACTAAGCAGTTCATATCTCCTTTTCTCATGTAATTTTTTTCCCCCTTTTCAAGATGGCAGGGGTCCTCTCAGAGTCCATGATCTACAGCTGCACTGAAACTACATTCTTCACCGGCGGTGAGTTCTCGCTCTTGGAAGTAACCGAGCAGCCTGGTGTTTTGGGATCTCCAGGTGTGGCCTGGAGGACATGCGGCTTAGGGGTGTGGCCCTGTGGATGACCTGATTCCTCACCGATTACGTCGACTGAAGTGCTGCGGGAGATTGAAACATCGAGACAGCAGGCGGTGTGTGCAGCTGTCTGAGTCTCTCTCTCTCGCTTTGAGTTGGAGGGCTCAGATAAGCAACGTAGCAGACTGGACCATCAGAACAGCGAACTATTGAGGCAGGAATGATGTCACTCTCTCCCTCGCTAGCGGAAGGGATATGTCTGAGATGTTGAAGTGTTGGGATGGGCAGTATTTTTTGATGGACTCCACATCAAGGTCTCTGGTGTGCTTTGCTATTGCTCGCATGGTGGGTGGTGGGGGTGGGGGGCTGATACTTTTGCTGGATCAAGTGGGGTGAGGGTTGATGCTTTTGCTGCTGCTTGTGCGTGGGAGGGGAACGGGGGAGTGGGGGGGCTTTGGGTTTCCAATGTTATCTGTCAATTGTTCCTTGGGGTTTTGTTTCTCTGTTTTGTGGATGTTTGCAAAGAGTAAGGATTTCAAGTTGTATACTGTATACATTCTTTGATATTAAATTGAGCCATAAAGGCATGGTAAATCCTCTATAAAACACTGATTGGGGTGCTGTACAGTTCCGGGCACAATACTTTAGGAAGGATGTCAAGGCTTTAAAGAAAGAGGGCAGAAGAGATTTACCAAAATAATTCCAGATATGAAAGACCTTCATTATTTGAACAACAGTCATATTGAAAACCAAAGAAATCTAGCCTACAGTGTAGACTATGACCCAATTAGTACAAATGCACTTGGAGTTGTAATGTATTGTGACATGTAATGTAATCTTGGCAGACAACTAGATATTTGCATTCCCAGAACCACTTGCCTTCTTCGAGAAAATTGAAGGCGGTAGCACATGATTTTACTTGACCGAGGAAGGGAAATGTAAAGCCTGAACAAACATGTTGTTTAGATGCCTTTAGAATTAACAGCAGGACTTTTGAAAGAACAAAGGAAACCATGTTGAACGTTGCTGCACTGAGCAGATTAATCAAGCATGTTGCATTGGAAATGAATGATATCAAGAACTTTGTTCATTAATTAACAGAGGCAGTTAAATTAAGCTGCAAGTCATAATTACTTCAGGCAAATAATATCACAAGAAATAGGCCTATTTTGTTTAAATTAGTGTTGACCTTTATAAAGGCTCAAATTATTCACTGTGGATAAAATCATGACAGTTATAGCCTATAAAGCTGTTTGGTAATATCAACCATATTAAAGACAACACATTAACACATTAAAATACCATAAATCTTGAATGTTGTGGAGCTTCTCAGGTTAGACAACGTGTAGAGAGAGAAAAACAGATTGGTGAGCCTGCTCCAACTCTGGAATCAGGGGAAAACAGGTTAATAAATTTGTGGTCATTTTTTCTCATTCCTCCAATACACTTTTCATCCTCAAACCACAGAGAAAGTCTTAATGCAGCAGCTCAGCCAGAACCATCAACAATCCCTGGGCTTTCACAGATGTTTTCTGACCTGCTCAGTTCTTCCGGCAGTCTGGTTTTGTTTCAGAATCTGTATGTGGTTAGAATCTGAAATTGCTCACATTTTTGTAAAAAATTTGAGGGTGTTGGAAATAAACAGGAGGTCAAGCAGCATCAATGAAGAAAGAGAGTTAGCATTTACGGTCAATGGTATTTCATTCTAATGGTAGTAGGTGGAGATAAAACAGGTGATATGATGCAGACTAAGAGAGAGGCTGAGCAGCTCTTTATGCATCTTTGCGCTCGTGCATAAAATTTATATCCCCATCTAACTGTTTATAAAAGCAAAACCACAAACTCATCTTCCAGATCTATGACAATGTTCTCCAAGCACTGACTTACATCTATGTAGCCTCTTTAATGTAATAAATCATTCACCTGTATTCCAGGGGATTTTTATCAGACATAATAGTAAGTTAAGAATCTAGATATCAAAGGTATTTTAAAGAGGGAGAGAGGTGGAGAGTCACAGAGGTTTAGGGAAGAAATGTTAAAGCTTGGGCAGTTGGAGAAACTGTCATCACTGGGAAGAAGATGGGAAAGCACAAGAAGCCTAAATCAGAGGATTGGGAATAAGTAGGGCTACAGGGACGTGGATGGAATGAAGTACATTTGTAGGCTTTGTCACAGATTTTCAGCCCACAGGAGGAATGGTCTTCAAATAATTGCCAATGCAAAAACTCACTTCTTGAGTGTCACAATCCTTCTTTCTTTAATCCAGTGGATGTAGAAAATAGAGAGGACTGTGGAATGTAATCCTCAAAGCAACGTTCATCACTCTGGAATTCCATGCTATTAATAACATTTAATTTATAAAGAGACTGGTACCAGATTCCATCCACTTTAAGCTTTATTTTACCTTCCCTCATTTCTTCTTGTTTTATGTTTTATCATTCAAGGAGCACCTAACCGACATACTCAAAAACTGAAGCAGATCTGTGATTATGACAGAGTGGTTGTTGAAGAGGCCTCTAGGTTTAAATAACACTAACTAAGCATTAACCTTTCATGTTTAAGAAATGTAACTGTGCTGGTGATCTTCATACCCAGTCACAGCCACTGTTACCTTGACAGTGGAACCAGTGTTCTGTTAGATTAGCAGGGTTTAACTCTGACAGCAGGGTTCAACTGCGGCAAAATCGTGAAATCTCCTACTCCCATGCCAAGAGTACGCTAAATGAACTAATAGAGAATCCACTGCACTCCCCCGCCCAGCAGTGTACTCAGTGAATTACCACTGAAACCACCCCACATCACTCCTTGATACCCAGAGCATGCACAAAGAATTAGCGCCCCTCCCCCACGACGGGGCATGTCACAAGCCAAGTGGAATCAAGTAGGGCTAAAAAAAAGGGAAAGCAAGTACAGAATAAATCAGAAAACGGACTTACAGGATCTTAACCTCAGCCCTACCCAAGAACAGACAACTTGCAGCAAATCAACAACCCTGGAACCTCTGGGCCAGAACCTTATTAAGACGTCCCATGAAGATCGGAATCGGTGGGCAGAAAAGAGTCAATCCATCAAAGCCTTAGAGTATCCCAGGCATTTACAACATAATAATGGAGTTGACAGAGTTCCTGAGGGAAGCAACATGTGATGATCCAAATGCAAAGGTCCTAAGCAAAACAAGTGGAGGCTCCAATCCTCTACTATGGGGTGGTTTCCCCCTTTCAAGTCTGAGACTGTGAATGGTCTGGTTTAGAATTCACATTGCTTTTGATTTCAGTGTAGGAATGCTACCAACATTTTTACTAACATATTTATCAACATTTTAGCTATTTTTCTTACATTGACTTTTATTACACTTGATCCAATTTTATATATCTCTCATTCAGTGACATTTAAGAACTCTTCGAGCTCTGACAGCTGACAAGGGCCAGAAATAGTCTGTGCCAGGCATTAAACTCATCGAGAGCAATTTTGGGAGTGGTGCTTCCCCAGCGCACAGCTGCCACTTCAGAGTCTTGGGTGCTTTGGTTCGGGTGAATACATATTCAGGGTGACCACAGCTGGCGATTGTAGACAGTAGGCCTGTGTTTGTCAGACCTGGCCCATTTTAGTAAGACCTGGACATTCTCCAACATAATCTGATTAGTGTGCAATTCAATCCCAAGTACTTCCTGTTTGCAAACATGTGGCTTTCACTTAAATGCTCCTGTTTAAATGTCGACATCCATTTCTAGATTCATCTGCTGGGTCACTGTACAAACGATGATTAAAATGTCATGATTCTGTTCGGAACTTTGCACACTGTTCATTTTTACTGCAGTCACTATTCAATCTTCCATCAATCAGGAAAGAGATCTTGGTGACATGAATGTGATGTTGTACTATTGTTGGCAATAACACAACATCAACTGGTGTTGGTAGAATTTCAAATGGTGACGAGAAAGATACAAGAGTGAGTTAGGTCAGCTGATTGAGTGGTGTCACAGCAACAACTCTGCACTCAACTTCAGTAAGACAAATGAACTACTTGTGGACTTCAGAAAAGGTAAGCTGAGGGAACACACAGCAGTTCTCATTGAGAGATCAGAAGTGGAAAAGGTGAGCAATTTCCAGTTCCTGGTTATCAACATCTCTGAAATCTATCCTGGGCCTAACATGTTGATAGTACATTTTCAAAGAAGGCATGATAGCGTCTATATTTCATTAGAAGTTTGAGAAGATTAGGTATGGCACCAAAGACACTTGCAAATTATTTACAAATGTACAGTGGAGAGCATTCTAACTGGCTGCATCGCTGTCTGGTATAGTGTGGGCATTGCATAATATCAAAATAAGCTGCAAAAAGTTATAAATTCAGTCAACTCCTTCATGGGCACCAGCCTGCCTAGAATCCAGGACGTTTTCAAGGAGCAATGCCTCAAAAAGGTGGCATCCCATCACCCAGGTCATGCCCTCTTCTCCTTGCTACCATCAGAAAGGAGGTACAGGAGCCTGAAGGCACACACTCAACCATTCAGCTTCTCCCCCTCTGCCATCACATTTCTGAATGGACAATGAATCCATGAACACTACCTCCCTACTTTTTCTTCTCTTTTTGCACTACCTATTTAACTTTATATATATATTTATATGCTTCTTACTGTAATTTACAGGTTTTATTATGTATTGCAATGTACTGCTGCCACACAATGACGAATTTCATGACATACGCAAGTGAAATTAAACCTGATTCTGATAAATGTTTGAATGATATTTCCTATTGAAACCAATGATAACTTCCACTCCATTTTCCTGTAAATAGCTTCACTGCATAGATGTCACTATATCTGCTTTTTCCAGTAACATCATGAGAAGATGGTGATATTTCAGCCATTTTGTTGCTTTTTAGGGGCATAGGGAAGGCCCAAGCAATATGAGTAAAAGAGGACAAATATCAGGGGCAAAATGAGTCACTAAAGTCACTCTTATCCATCTTTGTTTCTCATTATCCCTTTGCTAGCTGACCTACAGTAGACCCCAATTAGGTAACGCCCTTAGAGTAGGACTTTCACCCTGGTTTTCAAACCTCTTCATGGGGTTTCTCCTTCTTACCTGCATTATCTCCAATCCCAATATCAGAGCTGTCAGCCTCTCTCCAACTCTAGCCTCAAGTGCTCTCAGATGTATCGATCCGCTTTCAGATGAGTGTTGCATTCAAAAATGTCCCAGGCTGTGGAATTTCTGCATGTCTCCCATTCTATCTCCCTCTCCTCCTCAAACCCTACCCTTTTGACCAAACCTTTACTCTTTCTCCAAAATATCTCTTTATGTTGCTTGATGTCAATTGATAACTCTTCCAGAAAGCATTGTTGCCCTAACACTGCAAGTTAAATTGAGGCAGCTACTGTGCTATGACCATCATAAGGGAGGTCATCACAAGAGATCGGGCTTTTAAATTACCAGAGTAGCAGTTTCAACCAATGATCCAGAGACGTGAGTTTAAGTCCCAACAAGACAGTTCAGAATTAAAATCCATGTAAACCTCAATGTAACTGTTAACCTACTGAACTATCATGATCAATATTGTTAAGGCAAGGATATCGGCCTTCCTTACTCTAGATCTACCAATACAGTTAAGTTTTAATTGCTGCATCAGATCAGGAGTGATTAGGGATAAAGAATGGTTGCAGGTTTTGACAAGAATATTCACATCCCATGGACAAATAAAACAAAAATTGGAAGTAGTAGAGGAAGAGGCAGTTTTATTTGTGCTGCGGGGACTGGTTGAAGGGAGAGTGTTGTGTTGTGGAGAGTACATGACTGGCTGCATCACAGTCTGGTATGGAAACACCAATGCCATTGAAGCAAAATCTGACAAAAAGTAGTGGATAAAGCCCAGTCCATCACGGGTAAAGCCCTCCCCACCACTGAGCTATCTACTTAAAATGCTGTCACAGGAAAGCAGCAACCATCATCCGGGACTCCCACCATCCAGGACATCTGCCATCAAACAAAAGGTTCAGGAGCCTCAGGACTCACACCATCAGGGTCAGGGGCAGTTATTATCCCTCAACCATCATGCTCTTCAACCAAAGGGGATAACTTCACTCACTCCACCCTCGAAATGTTCCCACAATCTTTGGACTCATTTTCAATGACTCTTCTCATGTTCTCGATATTTATTGTTTGTTTATTTATTTATTTTATCTGCATAATGTGTTGTCTTTTGCACACTGGTGAATACCCAAGTGGTCTTTCATTGATTCTAGTATTATTCTATTATGGATTTATTGAGTATGTCCACAAGAAAATGAATCTCAGGGTTGTATATGGTGACATTTTTGTATTTAGATAATAAATTTACTTTGAACTAACCCTACATAAAATGTATTTATCCCTCCCATGTTCTCAACAACCTCCCCTGGCTAAGATACTCCCACTGACCGACACATTATGGGTAATTTACAGCGGTCAATTAAACTTTGGGATTTTCGGTGGCAGGGTGGAGATACTATGCATCTCTACTAGAGGAAGTGTAAAGTGCTCCTTCCCTCAGCTAGCCTGCAGGTCACTCTTGGGCAAGGTGTAGCACCTGCTTAGCCCCCTGATCAGGGTCATATGAAGCCACAGGAGTAGGTGGTGGATGGTTGTATAAGCAGCTGGTGCATATCACAGTCCCAGTTATGCAACCACTGATGCCAGGCGGACAATCTCTGAAGAGTACTGATAACGGTTGGAGTCACCTGTCTTGTAAAGACACTGCCCAGAGGGAGACAATGGCCATCTCCTTCTGTAGAAAAATTTGCCAAGAATAAGCATAGTCATGGAAAGACCATGATCACCCAAGTTATATGAGACATACATAACAAATGAATTTTGGGATGTGGGAGAAAACAGGAGTACCCAGAAGAAATCCACCCAGTCACAGGGTGAACGTGCAAACACCATACAGATGGCAGCTGAGATTAGGATTGAACTTGGGACTTAGGCACTTTGTGGCAGCAGCTCATGTTGGAGATGGCCATTGCCTGGCAGTGCTGTGGCATGAAAATCACTTGCCAATTATCAACCCGTGCCTACAAGGTGTTGCTGCATATGGAGTTGGACTACCTCATTTGCTAAGTAGTCACCGTGCAATTATCAGTGGACATCACCACTTATAACTTTATGATCAAAGAAAGGTCAATGATGAAGTTGAAAATAGTTGGACAAAGAAGAATACCAAGAAACTCCTGCAGTATTACTCTGACTTTTGACAACTACAACCATTGACCTTTAGGTGTGGTAAGACTTCAGCCATTGGAACGTTGTCCCCTTGCTGATGATAATGCTCAGTTTACCAGCAACCCTTGATGCTATACTCAGTCAGAACTGCCTCCATGTCGAGAGTAATCACTCTTATCTTAACTCTAGATTTCAGCTCTTTGTTCCATGTCTGGACCAAGCCTGTACTGAGGCCATGTGGAATGGCCCTTGCAAGATCCAAACTTAGCATTTGTGGTTAGGTTATTGGTGTCTAAGTGCCATTTGATAATCCAGTTGACAACAATTCTCATTATTTTGCTTATGATTCAGAGCAATTACTAATTAGCAAGAATGGAAATGTCCTGTTCATTGCAGAAGGACATACCTGCATATATTTTCACATTGCTATGGAAATGCCAGTGTTCATGCTGTACTTTACCATTTTATCTGTGGACATGTGCCTTAAGATCTCTCCTTTACATTACTCAATATCCTCCCATTTATTGTATGTTCACTTCGTTCCCTGCTGCATCTTCCATAATACATCACTTCATCCTCAACGCAACAGATTCTGCTGATGCTGAAAATCCAGAGTAACATGTGCAAAATGCTGGAGGAACTCAGCAGGTCAGGCAGCACCTCTGGAAAGGATTAAAGACTTGATGTTTCAGGCCAAGACCCTTCATCAGGATTGGTATTCAAATTAGGGTTTAATCTTTTTTTTCAGGAGGAAGAAACCGGAGGTTCATGAGCCATTCCTCATTTGGGGATCAGAGGTGGAGAGGGTCAGTAACTTAAAATTCCTTGGCATTTCCTTTTCAGAGGATCCATACTTGGACCAGCAAGTGTCATTATATAGGCAGCACCTCTTCTATCTTAGAAGTTTGTACAGATTCAGCATATCAACTAACATCCTGACAAACTTCTATAGATGCATAGTAGAGAGTATCCTGACTGGTTGCATCACGGACTGTTACGAATGTCCAATGTCCAATTCCCAAGAACAGAAAAGCCTATATTCAGTAGTAGATACAGCCTGGTTCATCACAGGAAAAGCCTTCCCCACCATTGAGCAAATAAAGAGTGTTATCAGAAGAAAGCAGCATTCATTATCAAGAACCCCACCATAATGCTCTCTTCTTGCTACTGTCATTGGGGAAGAGGTAGAGGAGGTTTAGGTCTCATGCTACTAGGTACAAGAAGATTTTTTACCCTTCAATCATCAGGTTCCTTAACCAGCGTAGATAACTTCTCTCACCTCAACACTGAACTGATTCAACAACCTATGAACTCACTTTCAAGGACTCAACAACTCATGTTCTCATTATTATTTATTTACTAATTTTTTTTGTATTTGTCATTATCTTTTGCACAATGATTGCTTGCCAAACTTTGGGTATAGTTTTTCCACTGATTCTATTATATTTCTCTGTTATACTGTGAATGCCCACAAGAAAATGAATCTCAGGGTGATATATGGTGACATATACGTACTCTGATAATTTACTTTGAACATCTTTTTAGATTAAATTTAATTTGTCACCTTTCTGTGCCCAAATAACCAATCAAAAGTATTCCTCCTTCCTGTCAGCTATGCACTTAATCTTGTTTTAAGTTTTGCAAACCTCTTCATCATGTCCCCTACATTTGACTCTGCCTCATCAATATAAACTGCAGAAAGCAAGAGTCTAAGCTCTAATCTTTGCAGAGCCTTGTACTGCTGTCATAAAAATACCTGTCAGTCTCTGCTTCCTGATGCTGAGCTAATTCTGGATCCAAATTCCCTCAGATCCCATGCACCTTTTTACGTGTCTGACCTGTTTGTTGTGCAGGAGTGCAGGACCTTTTCAGCTCCATTCTCTGATTGACGGCACAGTGAAGAAATACAAACAATATCAAATGTAATTTCTTCTGTCAGTAAGCTAAGACTTGATTTTCATTAAGTAAATGTGTGCAGCAAACTGTTTCCCCTATATCTAAAGGACTGCAAAACAAATGTTAGGAAACAATTTTTTTTGTGGTTTTAAATCATTATGAAAGACCATCAGTATAGTGCTCTACCTTCATTTAGTCTCAGATCTCAAATACACTTGAATGACTTTTGCTCAAAGCTGCTTTGGAAATATTTTTAGAAAGCATTTGTGGAAATATTTCGAAGACCATCCTTGTAAACCAGGCAAAGTTAAACTTCAGACTTTCTCCCCTAGAACACACTGCTATCCTAAGAAGCGTTCAGATCAGATTTTATTCGCCCTCTGCTAAATTGTTCAGGAGACAAGTTCACACTGACAGAAACAGCTGTTGGCAAGCCTCAGCCTGGCTGCTGGTCCCATTAGATCTCTGTTGATTAACATCACTGGGTTTTCAGATGACAACAGTGGGCAACGACAGAGGTAGAAATCACACACAAATGTTATTTTGGTCTAATAATGTAGATATTATTTTACAAGAATGGATGCCGAACTAGAGATGGAATATGTAACCTCAAACATTCTCCACAGACCCATGCCCTCTTCTATTTTTCGACAGGAATGCAAATTGTTTCATGCAGCAATCTACGGAAGAACTGAGTTGGATGTACTTCTCAACCCGCTGAGATCCACCAGTTACTCCAGATTCCAGCATCTGCATTCTTTTATGTTTGTTTCTCGTTTAGATGATATAAATAAATATTTCAAATGCTTCCCACAGAGAAGACATGCATGGCCTATGGGAGCAGGACAGACAGATAGATAAACATTGTTTTTATCACGCCAGAGCATTCTCATCAAGAGGGAGAGGATCCTGAGACATATTCCAAAGATGCAGTCTTCTCTAGATGCACAGTGGAGAGTGTACTACCTGACAATGTTCAAGAGCATAAAGGACTACAGAAAGCGGGTGAGTACAGTCCATTCCATCACAGGTGGAGCCCACTCCACCATTGAGTACATTTACATACAGCGCTGTCACAAGAAAGCAGCATCCATCATCAAATGCCCCCACCATCCAGGCCATGCTCTCCTCTTGCTTCTACCATTGGGCAGGAGGTACAGGAGCCTAAGATGCCAGCCACCAGGTTCAGGAACAGTTCTACAACCATCCAGTTTTTGAACTGGCAAAGTTAACTTCTTTCAGTGCTACTCCGAAACCATGCTACAACCTACAGACTCAAAGACTCTTTACAACGCATGTTCGCAGTACCTTTCCTGCGTTAACTTGCCTTCTTTTGCATATTGGTGTTTGTCAGTCTTCTGTCAGTTTTTTTTGTAAAATTCTATTGCATTTCTCTTTTTCCCTGCAGATCCCTGCAAGAAAGTGAATCTTGAGCAAGTATGTGGTGACATATACACACTTTGACAATAAATTTACTTTGAACTTTGAAATGGTCGCAATATTCTGGTCAAGATGTATCCCTCAATTAACACCACCAGCACCGAATATCAGATGAAAATAAACAAAACCTGTAGATAATGGAGATCTGAAACAAGGACACCAAATGCAAGATGTACTCAGAAAATCCTGGGTGGTGGTATGATGGTATATCTCTACCAAAGGAGGTATAAGATGCTCTTTCCCTCCACTAGCCTGCAGGTCACCCTTAGCCCCTCTGCAGGGTCACGTGAAGCCATGGAAGCAGGTGGTGGATGGTCATTTGAGCAGCTGGTACATATCACAAGTCCTGGTTATGCGACCACTAACACTAATACTCTGAAGAGTGTTGATATTGGCTGGAGTCACCCGCCTTGTAAAGGCACTGCCCAGAAGAAGACAATGGCAAAACACTTCTGTGGAAAAATTGCCAAGGACAATCATGATCATGGAAAGACCATGGTCGCCCATGCCGTAAGACACACCATATAACAAATGATCTGAGAGATCAGGCAACATCTGCATAGAGCAAAGGTTGAGGACTCTTCATCAAAACTGAGACAAAGAATGAAAACATTAGTTTCAAACTGGATGGAAGGCGGGCAGGAATGGATAGAGCAAGGGTGTATCTGTTGTAGATCTAGGCCAAAGTGCCAATGGAGATGAATTATTAATGGCACAGAGGGAGAGTGACAAAGAAGCAGGTTGGGTTATGCTAATGAAGAATAAAAGTACTGAGCCAGTAACCCAGACTACTGGTCAGTTCAGATAAAGGCGGAGTTATCAGAAACTGAAGAAGACATTTGAAAGGCTCCATACTGAAGGACCATGTCAGTTTGTGATATTGGGTTATTCCAGCATTGCTGTTTGTAGTGCCTTCACAACTTGGCTACTGCTTTGCAGATCTATTTGCAAAGTTGCAGTTCAAGGTCTAAGGGACAAAATTTTCCAGTTAGCTTAAAGATGCAGCTCCTTTTAACAGACCATGCACAATCTGCTTACTTATGGACATTCTCGATGTTAATTTCCTCTCCTGGGACATCTACACAACCAGAAAAGCAATACTGACAAAGATGAAGCTCTATGAAATTGCTCTGTGACCCTGAAGATAATTGAGCAAGAAATCAACATCAGTCATATGAAACAATCTACATTATTCAGTCCTAACTGGATATGCTAATAGTTGATATTTCCATGAATCACAATTTTCTGTGGAGTAATTTATCTCTGGTGCATACACTTTTCTTCATAACTTGCCAACCAATACTTAACCAACTCCTTCAGTCAGCTGCTTTCTCGACGGTGCATATTCTGATACCATGGGGACAGGAGGAAGAAATTCTTTTCAATCTCTGAACCCTCTACAAGCTGATTAATTTGGTTGAAAGTCAAAGCTGCAGATGCTGGAAACCTGAAATAAAAACAGGTAATGCTGGGGTACTCGAAAGATCAGATTGCCTTTGTGGAGAGAAAAACTTCTCAGGTCAATGATGCAAGTCATTGGTTTAGATGTAAGCTCTTTGACCTGAAATTTCAAATCCATTTCTCCTCCCACAGATGCTACCTGACCCAAGTGCTTCCACCATTTTGTAGTTTACTTTATGCTTATTTCCTGTACTCTGGTGAAAGCAGTCAAATCACATGCTCCAACTTCATAGACATATCTATATCTTCCAGTCTTCACATCCTGGACCATATCCCCTCTCTAATGAAAACTGGTTGCATTTTAATTCTTCAAAGCTCTTTGCTCCACACAACTACTACCAACACCACCACACAAAACTCAGAACATGAATCTTTCTTTCACCACAGGATGAAATGCTCAGAATGCATTCTTAACCATGCCCCAAATATGGACGAGGACTAGTCATGTCCAACATGAGAAACCCAAGAAAATAGAAAAATGGGCCACCTAATCTCTTAATGGGCATGCACAAGAAACTACAGATGCTGGAACCCGGAGAAGCAAAGAAGACACTCACAACACGCTGGAAGAACTCAGCAGGTCAGGCAGCATCTCTGGAAGGAAATGGACAGTTGATGTCTCTGGGTCTTCATCTCAAGTTTGCCCTATCATTCAAATGATCATAACTGATCTAACCCACTCTTAACTTGTTCTCTGTATCAGATCCCCAAAGCCCACCATCCCCCGATCCTTTAAAAATATATCTGCCACCACTTTAATTACTTCTAACGAGCTGGTCTCCACAATTCTTAGGGGCAGAAAATTTAAGAGATTTACCACCCTCTGTGGGAAGAACTTTCTATACATTTTGGTTTTAAATGACTGGCCTCTTGCCTCATCCCCTCATTCAAAGCTCTCCCACTTCTGAAAACATCCCAATATCTACGCTGTCATACCCCCTTTACGATGGATGTAGTTATTCCTCATTCTTCCAAGTAGCACAGATCCAACCAGTTCACCTCTAACTTCTGATTGTCCATTCATCAAACTTATTTATTTTAAGGTATCACACAGGATATGTCCCCAAGAATTGAGTGCAAAGGCGGTTTGGTGAAAATTCATAGTAGGATCCTAGTACAGAAGGGCCATTTAGTTGATCATGTTCACACCAATTCACTATTAGAGCAAATTTCTATGCCTTTATTTTGATTTATTTGTGGCATTGCATTGTAACTGTCCCCCATTGGTCCTTTACATGGACTACACCTCCTGTGAGTTTGTTTTGTATTAGTGTGTTAATCAGCCATTGCTTTCCTGACCTATCTATCACCTCCATCTGGATCCCCTCCTCCCTTTTCTCACATGGTCCACTCTCCTTTCGTACCTCTTTCTTCAGCCCTTCGCCTTTTCCACCCATCACGTCCTGGTTTTTCACCAGCCCCCTCCCCCATTCATCTTCCCCCTCACCTGGCTTCACCTATCACTTTCTTTTTTATGCTCCTTCCCCTATCCCCCCTGCCCCCCCATCTTCCTATTACGACTTCTTCCCCCTTCCTTTCCAGTCCTGATTAATTGTCTCGGCTTGAAATGTCGACTACATATTCATTTCCAAAAATGATGCATGACCTGCTGAGTTCCTCCAGCATTTTGTGTGCGTTACTCATTTGCTCATGCACCGGGGTGCTCTCTTTAGTTACCTGATGAAGTCAACGTAGCCTTCAGACAGGAGCAGATGTTTTCTGGTGGTGCCCAATCTTCATCGAATGTCTCGACAGTTAGCCACTACACTCTCCAGTTGGCAGGTCAGCAGTGGTGGCCAAGTCACTGCCCATCTGCTCCTGACTTCCAGCTCAACTCCTCTCGCCTGCTCCACACCCAGCAAGAGGCTCCTCCTGCTTCCTCCCCCATCCTGTGACCTGCTTGGTTTTTGCTCTTTTCAAGGCCCAGCACAGACAGCAACCTCCATGTTGACCTTGCCAGGAACCCTCGACAGCCAATCTCCATGGGGAATAGTCACGTCTGCCATCCTTTGTCCCTGAACTCCTGGACTAAGGACTGGTACTTCACGGCTTTCCTTTAGTGGGACTCCTCACATTAGGGTTGCCAACTTCCTCACTCCCAAATAAGGGACAAAAGTAGCAGTCAAATACGCGACACTTGTGTTTACCCCGAGAAACACCACCATGAAGCCTTGCGCGGGCACCTGTGTGCGCAGGCGTGACGTGTGCATACATGACGTGCACATACGTGACGTGCACATATGTGTACATGCTGATTTTTTTCTATAAATCGGTTTTGGCTTAATCTTCCCGATTCTGATACACTGTACATACATTATTTCTACATTATATAGGCCATGTATTTATCGTATCATTCCTGCTTTTACTATATGTTAGTGTTATTTTAGGTTTTATGTGTCATTGGTATGATTTGGTAGGTTATTTTTTGGGTCTGGGAATGCTCAAAAATTTTTCCCATATAAATTAACGGTAATTGCTTCTGCACTTTACACCATTTCGGCTTACGAACGGTTTAATAGGAACACTCTGCCTTAGCGGGGGAAATACGGGACAAGGGTGGACCCATAAGGGATAAACCAATTTAGCCCAATATACGGGATGTCCTGGCTAACATGGAACAGTTGGCAACCCTGTCTCACAACCTTCCTCCCACGGTACTGCAGACTCCACCGGGATGATTCTCTTGTATTCACTGGACCACAGTATGATGTCTGGTCGAAGTGTGGTTTGCACCACTTCCGGGAACGATAGCTTCCTCCCCACATTGACCCAAATCTCCCAGGAATTGGCAGTTTGCAGCAGATTGGATTTAGGCCTCTTTGATATGACTGGCATGGCTGTCTCCTTGATGAAAATGACTGCCCTGTTTGCCGCTCTGCCAGCCGGTCTCCTTTTACACCTCTCCCATTCCAGTGTATCAACCAGGGACAGCCGAATCTTGTCGTGGCACCACCTATACTGTCCTTGTGTTAAACTGTTTTGTATCCTGATAGCACATGTGCCAGTGAACACTGCTGACCACAAAGCTTGCAGTTAGGGTCCTCTCTCAGCCCCTTTGTGTGCAGCTGTGATGGTGCAGGGAGAGTGTCATACACAGACTGCAGGAGGAAAGAAATGCGGAAGGGCTCCAGTCTCCAAAGCTCAGCCCAATTGATCTTGCACTTGGGAAGATCCCATTTTGTCCAGGCACCCTGTTACCCCAACTGCACTGCCTTCGATAACTGACTTTTGTCCTCACGGTTCCGTGGACCGTGGACCGTGTCATCCCTAACCCTTGCACTTGCACTCTCCCATTGTTGCAAGTGTGCAGAGCCGAGGCCTTGCCGCCCCAGGCTGGGTTGCCGATGATATCTCTCAATCCTCTCCTCCCTGGAATTGGCCTGGTGGACCTCTTGATCACTTGATTCAGATTTCTTGTATCTAGTTACTCCATATGGAATTCCAAGGGTCATATTAATCTTCCTAAATCCTGTAAGTTTCTTTTCCCCAATGAGTTGAAGAATTAAGGTTTGTTCATGCAATTTTTGCAACTTTTCTTTTGTATTACTTTCACAATATAAAGAATCAACACGACGATGCTACAAAGTTAATGCCCAAAGGCTCCTGGATTAAGAATAATACAGATTCTGTGGCCAAAGTAGACAGACAAAGGGCTAAAATGACAAATAGTTTTAGCAAACAGCAAATAGATGTGTAATGTGATGAAGTAGAGGCAGGAAACGTTAAAGCAGAAAACAGTAGATAAGTAGCACCTTAACAAACACATTCTGCATATTTCACATATCCACAATCAAATCGAATTGCAGATATCGCACAGCTGCCAGGACTTGGCAGATTAATGAGCAATAACCTACTAATACTTCATATTGCATTGATTATAATACCCAGTAGTTTCTGCCCACCAGACAGATCAAGCAGTGTTGTAGGAAATGCAGGTAGCCAGATATAGCTGTGGACACACAGTCTACATCCATAGCTGCAATGAAGCCAGCTATCTAGTGCAGAAGAGGACAGCAAGGAGACAAGCAAAGAGAGAGGAAAAAAAGGTGAAAAAAAAACAATGGATGGAGCGACACAAACACGAGAAAACCTGCAGATGGAAATACAAAGCAACACACACAAAATGCTGGAGGAATTCAGCAGGTCAGGCAGTATCCATGGAAAAGATCCAACAGTCAATGTTTTGGGCCGTGACCCTTCATTGGGGCTAGAAAGGCAGAGGAGAGATCAGAGTAAGGAGAAGGGGATTGGGGAAGAAGAAATACAAGGTGGTAGGTGGTAGGTGATAGGTGAAACCTGGAGAAGGGGAGGGATGAAGTAAAGAACTGGGAAGTTGATTGGTGAAAAAGATAAAGGGTGAACCTGATAGGAGAGGGTGAAAGACCATGGATAAAAGGGAAGGGGCAGGAGCACTAGAAGCAGGTAAGGACAAAGGGTGAGAGAGGGAAACAGGAATGGGCAATGGTAAAGGAGAGGGAGGGAAACAGGAATGGGGAATAGTAAAGTGCGAGAGGGAAACAGGAATGGGGAATGGTAAAGTGAGAGAGGGGAACAGGAATGGGAAATGATAAAGTGAGAGAGGGGAACAGGAATGTGGAATGGTAGAGTGAGAGAGGGAAACAGGAATGGGGAATGGTAAAGGAGAGGGAGACAAACAGGAATGGGGAATGGTAAAGTGAGAGAGGGAAACAGGAATGGGGAATGGTAAAGGAGAGGGGGGGAATGGTAAAGAAGAGGGAGGGAAACAGGAATGGGGAATGGTAAAGGAGAGGGAGAGAAACAGGAATGGGGAATGGTAAAGTGAGAGAGGGAAACAGGAATGGGGAATGGTAAAGGAGAGGGAGGGAAACAGGAATGGGGAATAGTAAAGTGCGAGAGGGAAACAGGAATGGGGAATGGTAAAGTGAGAGAGGGGAACAGGAATGGGAAATGATAAAGTGAGAGAGGGGAACAGGAATGTGGAATGGTAGAGTGAGAGAGGGAAACAGGAATGGGGAATGGTAAAGGAGAGGGAGACAAACAGGAATGGGGAATGGTAAAGTGAGAGAGGGAAACAGGAATGGCGAATGGTAAAGGAGAGGGAGGGAAACAGGAATGGGGAACAGTAAAGTGAGAGAGAGAAACAGGAATGGGGAATGGTAAAGTGAGAGAGGGAAACAGGAATGGGGAATGGTAAAGGAGAGGGGGGGAATGGTAAAGAAGAGGGAGGGAAACAGGAATGGGGAATGGTAAAGGAGAGGGAGAGAAACAGGAATGGGGAATGGTAAAGTGAGAGAGGGAAACAGGAATGGGGAATGGTAAAGGAGAGGGAGGGAAACAGGCATGGGGAATGGTAAAGTGAGAGAGGGAAACAGGAATGGGAATGGTAACGTCAGAGAGGGAAACAGGAATGGGGAATGGTAAAGGAGAGGGAGGGAAACAGGATTGGGGAATGGTAAAGTGAGAGAGGGAAACAGGAATGGGGAATGGTAAAGCGAGAGAGGGAAACAGGAATGGGGAATGGTAAAGGAGAGGGAGGGAAACAGGATTGGGGAATGGTAAAGTGAGAGAGGGGAACAGGAATGTGGAATGGTAGAGTGAGAGAGGGAAACAGGAATGGGGAATGGTAAAGGAGAGGGAGACAAACAGGAATGGGGAATGGTAAAGTGAGAGAGGGAAACAGGAATGGGGAATGGTAAAGGAGAGGGGGGGAATGGTAAAGAAGAGGGAGGGAAACAGGAATGGGGAATGGTAAAGGAGAGGGAGAGAAACAGGAATGGGGAATGGTAAAGTGAGAGAGGGAAACAGGAATGGGGAATGGTAAAGGAGAGGGAGGGAAACAGGAATGGGGAATAGTAAAGTGCGAGAGGGAAACAGGAATGGGGAATGGTAAAGTGAGAGAGGGGAACAGGAATGGGAAATGATAAAGTGAGAGAGGGGAACAGGAATGTGGAATGGTAGAGTGAGAGAGGGAAACAGGAATGGGGAATGGTAAAGGAGAGGGAGACAAACAGGAATGGGGAATGGTAAAGTGAGAGAGGGAAACAGGAATGGCGAATGGTAGAACAGAGAGGAAACAGGAATGGCAGGAATGGGGAATGGTAAAGGAGAGGGGGGGAATGGTAAAGAAGAGGGAGGGAAACAGGAATGGGGAATGGTAAAGGAGAGGGAGAGAAACAGGAATGGGGAATGGTAAAGTGAGAGAGGGAAACAGGAATGGGGAATGGTAAAGGAGAGGGAGGGAAACAGGCATGGGGAATGGTAAAGTGAGAGAGGGAAACAGGAATGGGAATGGTAACGTCAGAGAGGGAAACAGGAATGGGGAATGGTAAAGGAGAGGGAGGGAAACAGGATTGGGGAATGGTAAAGTGAGAGAGGGAAACAGGAATGGGGAATGGTAAAGCGAGAGAGGGAAACAGGAATGGGGAATGGTAAAGGAGAGGGAGGGAAACAGGATTGGGGAATGGTAAAGTGAGAGAGGGGAACAGGAATGGGGAATGGTAAAGGAGAGGGAGGGAAACAGGAATGGGGAATGGTAAAGGAGAGGGAGGGAAACAGGAATGGGGAATGGTAAAGGAGAGGGAGGGAAACAGGAATGGGGAATGGTAAAGGAGAGGGAAACAGGAATGGGGAACTGTAAAGTGAGAGAGAGAAACAGGAATGGGGAATGGTAAAGTGAGAGAGGGAAACAGGAATGGGGAATGGTAAAGGAGAGGGAGGGAAACAGGAATGGGGAATGGTAAAGGAGAGGGAAACAGGAATGGGGAACGGTAAAGTGAGAGAGAGAAACAGGAATGGGGAATGGTAAAGTGAGAGAGGGAAACAGGAACGGGGAATGGTAAAGTGAGAGAGGGAAACAGGAATGGGGAATGGTAAAGGAGAGGGAGGGAAACAGGAATGGGGAACAGTAAAGTGAGAGAGAGAAACAGGAATGGGGAATGGTAAAGGAGAGGGGGGGAATGGTAAAGGAGAGGGAGGGAAACAGGAATGGGGAATGGTAAAGTGAGAGAGGGAAACAGGAATGGGGAATGGTAAAGGAGAGGGAGGGAAACAGGAATAGGGAATGGTAAAGGAGAGGGAGGGAAACAGGAATGGGGAATGGTAAAGGAGAGGGAGGGAAACAGGAATGGGGAATGGTAAAGTGAGAGAGGGAAACAGGAACGGGGAATGGTAAAGTGAGAGAGGGGAACAAGAATGGAGAATGGTAAAGTGAGAGAGGGAAATAGGATTGGGGTATGGTAAAGGAGAGGGAAACAGGAATGGGGAATGGTAAAGTGAGAGAGGGAAACAGGAATGGGAATGGTAACGTCAGAGAGGGAAACAGGAATGGGGAATGGTAAAGGAGAGGGAGGGAAACAGGAATGGGGAATGGTAAAGTGAGAGAGGGAAACAGGAATGGGGAATGGTAAAGTGAGAGAGGGAAACAGGAATGGGGAATGGTAAAGGAGAGGGAGGGAAACAGGAATGGGGAATGGTAAAGTGAGAGAGGGAAACAGGAATGGGGAATGGTAAAGGAGAGGGAGGGAAACAGGAATGGGGAATGGTAAAGGAGAGGGAGGGAAACAGGAATGGGGAATGGTAAAGGAGAGGGAGGGAAACAGGAATGGCGAATGGTAAAGTGAGAGAGGGAAACAGGAACGGGGAATGGTAAAGGAGAGGGAGGGAAACAGGAATGGGGAATGGTAAAGTGAGAGAGGGAAACAGGAATGGGGAATGGTAAAGGAGAGGGAGGAAAACAGGAATGGGGAATGGTAAAGGAGAGGGAGGGAAACAGGAATGGGGAATGGTAAATGAGAGGGAGGGAAACAGGAATGGGGAACGGTAAAGTGAGAGAGAGAAACAGGAATGGGGAACGGTAAAGTGAGAGAGGGAAACAGGAATGGGGAATGGTAAAGTGAGAGAGGGAAACAGGAATGGGGAATGGTAAAGGAGAGGGGGGGAATGGTAAAGGAGAGGGAGGGAAACAGGAATGGGGAATGGTAAAGGAGAGGGAGGGAAACAGGAATGGGGAATGGTAAAGTGAGAGAGGGAAACAGGAATGGGGAATGGTAAAGTGAGAGAGGGAAACAGGAATGGCGAATGGTAAAGGAGAGGGAGGGAAACAGGAATGGGGAATGGTAAAGGAGAGGGAGGGCAACTACCAGGAGTCGATGTTCATGGCATCAGAATGGAGGCTACCCAGATGGAATATAAGGCCTTGCTCCTGCAGCCTGAGTGTGGTCTCATCGTGGCAGTAGAGGAGGCCATGGACTGACGTGTCGGAGTGGGAATGAAAAATAAAATTGAAATGGGTGGGTACCGGGAAATCCTGCTTTTTGAGGTGATCGGAGCGAAGGTGCTTGATGAAGCAGTCTCCCAATCTATGTTGCGACTCACTGATATACAGCAGGCCACAACGGGAGCATTGGACACAGCAGATGACCCCAGCAGACTCACAGGTGATGTTTCATCTCACCTGGAAGGACCGTTTGGGACCCTGAATGGTAGTGAGGGAGGAGGTGTAGGGGTAGTTGTGGGCAGATTAAGCAGTGTTGTAGGAAATGCAGGAAGCCAGCTACTCAGTGCCGAAGAGGACAGCATAAAAAACGATCAGGCTCTCGTGTGGAAACGCTGACACACAATCTGCAAAAGAGCGGATCAGTGGGTGAAGCAGCATCAGCACGTAGAAAGAAATCATCGACAGTTCCGGCATATATTTCTGTGTGGAAAACACCGTGGAGAGGCAGGACAGCCAACATGGGGGGGTGGGGGGAGCAAGAAAGGACTCTGTGGCCACTGGTGGAATGAAGAGGGGTGTAAGATGACAGGCAGGTGGTTCCAGAGGAGTTGAGCGGAGTTGAAGTGGAAAAAGTGTGGCAGGTGGATCATAAATGGAGGTAGGCAAAGAGAGAGGGGAAAAGGTGAAAAAACAATAGATGGAGTGGAGCAAGGGATGGGAGCTTGAAGGTGGGGGACAGCTGCTGGAGGGAGACAAGCAGTTGGAGACAACTCAGCAAATACGCAGCTCGGGTGGTTGATGCTTGGGTTGAGCTGTTCTCCGATCCTGGCAATGCATTTGCAAATGTTTCATCACCCTACGAGGAGACATCGCCATCTGTGTGCTGTTCACTTGTGGTGTGTCTGTCTGTCTGTCTGTATCTTGTTTTATGGCGGTTGGTATCCAGCTTAATGGTGCATTACCGCTACCCTATGCTCCAGAATGTGCACTAGACATACATTCTAAATCCCTTCACCCAATCTCTCTCTCTCTCACACACACACACACACACACACACACACACACACACACACACACACACACAAACCTACACTTTACCCTCCCATCTTTGACCAAAGATGTGGTGTGTCCTCTGAATGCTTGGCCTTTATATACTTAGCAGTCATCTGATTGGTCATCGTTACATCAACTTAGTTGTGACATGGGCAGGGATTCTCGACGCTGATTGGTTGTTTGACAAACTCTGTGCACCAATAAGCAGCAACACCAGTGCTATATATTGATAAGTAAAGGAGGTGAGAAAGAGAACCATTAGTGGGGATGAAGGACAAGATGGGAGGTGGGGAGGATATGCTAACTTGGGTACTTTAGACAAATGAAAATAACAGAAGCCTAAATCTTTCACTTCACATGCTGTTTCAGATACCCTTGACGAGTCAATAACTATAATTTTGCCTGCAAGTAGCTCGGTAGCAGCTCCAGGGCCAGTAAGAACATCTCAGCTGGAATCTGTTTCTACTTTCCCTCATCTACCTTCTATCCTCCTCTACAGTCTACTCTCTAATGCACACCCATTAAAGCTTGCCATTCACCGGTGTTGGTCTCAAAACAAAGCATACATTAACTCTTAATCCCATTCCCATTCTGATCTGTCTACTTGTGGCTTCCTTCGTTGTCCAAACACCATCTTCTCTTCCATTGAGATACTTTGCCGCCTTCTGGAATAAACATTGATTTTTCCAACTTTGGGTAAACTGCTGTCATCATTTACCATCATGATATTTATGCTCCTATCTCACCCCTCCCCCCCTTTTAAAGTACCTCTAGCAAAGGCACTGGTCATGCTCTTTATGGTCTTAACTTCCATATAGTTTTGAAAACTGTAAGCCCTCTACTCTTCCTCTCAGGTTTGAGGAAGAGTCACTGACCTGTAACAATGATTTACTTCTCTTTCCTCAAGGGCTGTTTGGCTGGCTGAGACCTGGGTTTTCAAAACTGTAAATAATGGAAATACTCAAAAAGACAGGAGGGAGAATTAATGTTTCAAACTGATGGATTTTCATTGGAATTTTACAGGAAACCCAGGAAAGTTTCCCCACGTTTTTTTTGTAGTTGATTCCTGCAATTTCTTCCAGGCTGCTCCTGAGATTGGTTTGCAATGACAGAACAAAGCAGTCTCTCCCTTTATAGAAAAGGGTTCTCTCCATCTTACTAATGCATTAGAGACAGTATGACTATTTGAAAGAGCTATGTGCTGTGGTCCACGCACAGCCGGCACACAAACACAACTGTACCAGTGTGTAGTGCCAAGCACATTTCAGAAACGCAGTGTCAATGCAAAAGGGTCAGAGTGTCCCTCCAGGCAAACACACGTGCTTGTGCCAGTGGCTAGGACTGGCTCCTTCTCATGTAATCACAAATCTTACCAGTAGACAGTTAAAACATCACAGAACACTGACGTGACACATCGAAGTGTGAAAAGATGGTGATGAGAAATTCAGTGGATCATATAGAGCTGTGAGACACAGTCAATGTGTAAATAAACAATTCCGATGGCAACAATTGTACCCAAGATTTCAAACGTTTCTCAAGGAAGAACAATGATTATTTTCAGGAACACAAAGACATACCAGCCATTAAGAAAAATCCCTTTATACTGTAGTTGCAAAGGCAATAGAAAAATCCGAATGTCAATTCTTGACTGTACAGCAAGTGGGACAGTGTTATTAGAATGAAATGACTGTTCACTTGTGAAATTCAGAGAGCTGCCAGCAAGAAGTAACAAAGTGGAAAAGAGCCAAAGGCTCAACCTTGGCCTTCGAACTGAACTGAATCTTTTTGATTACGCTGAAAAAGCGTTTGTTCCAGCAGCGTTCCAGGAATTTGTCTCAGGATTGTTTGCAGCATGTTGCTTATCTATATGGTTTGATATAAACAGCCTGTGCTGGTCTTTCTCCAGTACTGGCCTCTGTCAGTCAGTGGCAATGCAGCCAAGCACATCTTTGGTTTTGTAACTTTATCAGACCAAAGCAGAATTAATTCGTAAATGTGTATTACCATATCATAAACTGCAGAGCTAAATTCAAAAGCACAAGGCCTTTGAAGCAGATTTTACATTCCTTGGCTGCTTCTGAAAAGCAGTGCTGATCAGTCAGTCGTAACAAAAAGTTGTTGAGTCTATGAAGCAGAGAGGACTTTGCAGTTAATAGATCTTTCGCAATATTCATCAGAGATTGTAATTATTATGGATGTATTTGGGTCGTGTAATTACTTCAGCCCAGGAAACAGTGGTGCAGTAAAACATTAAAGATTCAATTAGCAATACAAATGCACAATACTAACGGCTTATCTGTTGTCGCTGACAACTATTCTCTCTGGCACTCTACTTTTAAAACAGGGCAGCCAAATACTACGCTGTAATACCATATCAAACCACTAGTCGCACAGCTGTGACAAACCTGACAAGTCTAACTGTGTTTTAAATTTCATTATATCCAAAGGTATACCATGCCCATAAAATGTAACTGACGCAAACATTTATTATTTGGTTTAATGGGTTTAAGACAGCTTCAACAAAAGCAAGTGGGAAAATTATTTCTACCATTCATTTCTACCAAGACGCCGGCTTGTAACCACATCCAGCTCATTACTAGTTATACCCACTTGTAGGTAAATTCCATCAATTGAATTAAAAAGTATATAAAATTGTGTTGGTTTGATTTAATAAACAATTATTTTCCATGAGCTTATACTTGCCTTTCCTGGGGAGGAAATAAAACCATGCTCATATGAGCAAGCTACCCTAGGTCTCTCCATTGGGGATGTGACCCTCTGATCAAATCTCTGCAGTGCCAAGGATTAGGTGGAAGGAACTGGGGGCAGTGGTGAACCAGGGCATGATGATGAACTGGCATCGTGATCAACTTCTTCAGGACACGTCTTGACTGTCCCACAGCTCTGCACGTACCACTACGAAGTCAGCAAGGAAGGTAATTAACTGTCAAATATTTACAGTTCCAGTGACTCGGGATCAATTCCCACCACTGTCAGGGAGGATTTTGTACGTCCTGCCCGTGTCTGCATGGGTTTACTCCGGGTGCTCTGGTTTACTCCCACAGTCCAAAGACGTTCGGTTTGTAGGTTAATTGTTCATTGTGAATTGACCCATAATTTGGTGAGGGTTAAACTAGGGGTTGCTGGGTGGCATGGCTTGAAAGGCTGGAAGGGCCTATTCAATCAATCAATCAGTCAATCAATAAAGAAAAAAATGGGTGAATGGCATTGGACACTTTCAGTTTTGCTGACTCACAAGCAGCAAGTCAAAATGAAACCAAAATGTTGATCTTGTTGTGCCTTCTTCCAGAAACTAAACCAAACCAAGAAAGAGTCTTCAACATGAAACGTTAATTATTTTCCTCTATCCACACGTGCTGTCTGATTTGTTGACAACATATATGAATTCCAATTTATTCTTCAATGAGAAAATATCAACCAAAAAATTTAGCTGCAATAATTATTAAAATTAGAATTTGGGTTTGATTGAAGTAGCGATTAAGATATTAAGGTGTTGGTATAATATATTGGTTTGCAAGGTAGGAAATAATGGACAACATCTACCAGTGAATTCCAAGTGAGAAACTCAGAATTAGATTTAACACGCAATAAATTATTCTAAACTTCACCGTGGATGGTCCCAAACCCGCTGTGAAAGGTTGAGGATTGCATGGAGCTTGCAACCCTAACCTATAAAAACCCAGAGCTACAGAAACACCAACAGGAGCTCCAAAGACCATCATTGGGAGAGGAAGGACACCAAGAAGATGGGCTACACCTGGGGACAACTTGAAGGCTGGCCCATGACAAGGACTCTAACTAGCTGCTGTCAACGGCCTATACTTCAATAAGGGTGATGGTCTTAACGCAACACAAACTCTTCAGGGGAGTGCAATCAGATTCTGGCACTTCCAGAAAGATTCATCAAGCTAACCCTGTGTTGGATCAGAAACCCATCCCAACTTGCACACACACCAGCACTCCACTCCACTCTCTGAGCCCAGATTTCTTCTCCCATTCTATTTATCTATTTGTTTATTTATTGGGCTACAGCGTGGACTAGCCCTACCGTGCCACCTAGCAAACGCCCGATTTAATCCAAGCCTAATCAAAGGTTCATTTATTATCAAAGTGTAGAACTCTGAGATTCTTCTTCTCCAGATAGCCACGAAACCAGGAAAGAAAAGAACAGTGGTACCATCATCAATCCCCAAATCCCTACTTGCATAAAAAACTGAACAAAAATGGATCAGGCATATTGACCTCCAAATCCCCCACCCCTGCATACACAAAAAAACATGAAAGATCAGGCGAAAAACACAGAATATAAAAAATTATAAGACTGAAAAAAAGTCTATAGTCCAAGTCCATATCCAAAATGCAGAAAAATTGGGTGACATTCTCCGGGCCCAGCGGCAGGCCTATCCTGTCCGTAGCAGAGCGATCCCACTAGCAATCAACAGGTAATCTCCCCTATCTGTAGCAGAGCGATCATTTTCCATATTCGCCTCGATGTTTCAATCCCCTTTGTCACTTTAAATGGCCAACAGTGGAAGCTTTCATTGGAGAAATGGAGTCAAACACTGGCTCGTACCCCGTCCCACAGTATTCTCACCACGAGAATACTGTTGGAGACTGCAGAGTGCTGAAACACCCAAACAATCTCCAAACTGCAAATCACAGGCTTCAACATTTCCAGAATCACATTCAAGGTGAAAAACAAATGTAAAAGACATAAAAGAAGTGAAATATATGGTTTCATGATCTATCCAGAATATGTTGACCGAAGGAGCATTGTACACAGGCGCCAAGGAAGCTTAGCAAGTCTCAGGCATCATTGGAAATGTAGCCCCAGTGGAGACTGTAGTCTTTACCAATGAACCAACAATACCAGAAAAATAAATTAAGCCTGCTTCCTCTACATTTGAAAACTTTGATCACAACCTATGCATCAATATAAATTCATTTCATTTTGTGGGACCTTGCTATGTACAACATGCCTGGTGAATTCATTAATTAATGTGATTTCTTAAATCAACTGGCACAAGATCACCAGAGTTTAGCAAAGCTATGATCACTTTGATCAGTTCACACTAAAATGAACTTTCAGCAGGTCAGGCAGAATCTGTGGAGAGGAATAAACAGTCTATCTTTCAGAATCAGCAATCGACTCAAAACATCAATTGCTTATTCCTCTCCATAGATGCTGTCTGACCTAATGAGCTCCAGCATTTAAGATTTCCAGAATCTGCAGGATCTCTTGTGTTTATAAAATATACTTTGCTATTTTTTATTGTAATTGCATTCTTCTTTGCAAAATTTATGTTTATATTTTCCTTATGAATGCTGCTACAAGTAAGTTTTTCATTTCACCTGTGTGTACATACTCGTGCATACAATAATAAACTCAACTTTGACTTTTTTCCTTTCTGCAGCATTCTTTAGCTGGCAGGCTCTGAATGGCAAAATTGTGCTCCATTATTCACGCTCTCTTTTACAACAAAACCACCATTACGACAGTCAACTTTTGAAGACGTCAGTCCATGCTTCTTTGTATCAAGCACTTGTTTGCCCCAATTCTTTGGTGCTTGCCACAGAATTGCCTTAATGTCTTTATACTCCCCCACACTGACTTATTTTCCTCTTCTCTAGAATACTAGTGGTCAATAGTTGAAGAATAGGTTGAAGAACTAGAAATCATGTTAAATTGTTCAAATTAGTAAACCAGATATGCGTTATTTTTTTTCTAAAGAAGTGATTTAAATCCTTTCTTGGTCACTCAATTCATAACTGAGGCCCATAAAATACTATGCAATTAAATTCTATTTCCTGCCAGCTTAGAATACGGACTCATTTCCAGGTTCCAGTTGAACACCCTGAACAGTTAATGTTCACTGCAGTGTTACTCAATCATTTGTCTTGCAAATGAAACAAGGCTTACTCTTCAATCAGCATTTTTGCCATTGGTTATATGTCAATAATCATGTAAATAGGGAGTGAACAATAATTTAACAATCCCTGGGCACAGAATTTGCATGGGAA